>NC_139392.1:40352500-40370000 GCF_054392235.1 Sus scrofa
CCAAGTCCCAGCTGTGGCAACGTGATTACTTGAAAGAGGACCCTTTAAAGCCGGGGTGGGGGTGGCGGGAGGGGATGACACTGCATGCCATGGAGGCGCTCACCTGTCCTTTTTGTGGACACCTTTTCCGCGGTGGTGACAATGGATGCCCTGGCTGCCGTTCGGAAATGAAAGGTGAAGGCCAAGGTCCACGGTCCGTGGTCGGCGTGGTTCGTCTTCAAGGCCACGGATGAAGAAACGGGCTCCAGGAGGAAAGAGTCCAGGCCTTATGCCTGCCCTGCCTGGAGAATCCATGTCGCCACACAGCGATCCATCCCGATGCGTTCGTTGGTCCTGCGACGCCCCCTGCCGTAAGCTGCTTTTTATAGTCTCCGAAAAGGTCCGCCAGATGGCTCCCGGGGTGGGCCTGGGACGACCAAGTTCGGGGCCGGAAGAGGCCACTTCCAAGTGGGGGAGGAGTTACAAGTGGGTGGCAGACCTGAAGATAACCTGGAGGGGAGGAAAAAGGAGGGGAACCGTGACCGACCGAGCGAGCCGGAGGGGAGGGGAGGGGAGGGGAGGGGAGGGACGATGGGATGGCACCATCGGGAGTCCTGCTCAAAGAATTGGAGCCTCCTTGAGACATGCGACCACATCCATCATTCCAGAGGGAATGGAAGCGTCTTCCCCATGGTTGTACAATGATACATGTCCTTCAGAGTCCCTGAGAAAAAAAGGAATACAAGGCAAGATTTTGTCCGTGGAGGGAAGGGGGGGGGGGGGAGAACAGAGGCTCCAGACTTTGGATCTCTTGGCACAGGGGCCTCCTGCGCCGTATGGAAAGGACTGTTCCTAGGGTGCTCTCAGAATGGGATTTCTGGGTCCCACGAACCTTGTGTGTTGGACAAAGAGGCAGAAAGAGGGGTTCCCGGCTGGAAAGCCCAAACCACAGCTCTTCAGATGGGTAGGGAAGGGCAGACAGACTTCCGGCCCCAAGCAGTGATCTGGACCTCCAGAGGCCTTAGGACGACTTCACTGAGAACACGCAGAATACGACCCAGCCACAGCGTCCTCTATACCTAGCTCTGTTTCACTTTCTCTGTCTCTCTCCCCTCCTCCTCTTTCTCCCTCTGATTCTGCCTCTCACTGTCTGCCTATCCTCCGTCCCTCCCTGTCTGTCTCTGTCTCTCTCCCTCACAAGCACACCAAAGCGGGTCCCCCCCCCCCCCCCGGAAAGGACGGATGTGAGACGGACACCCTCTTCTTCCCGTCTTGAAAGCAGGAGAAAAACCTTCCTCTAGAAGCCCAAGTTCAAAGCCAGCTGTTTCAAGGAACGTCTGCCTCTGGCAAGGGGGAGGGGGAGGGCGAGGGGGAGGGCGAGGGGGCGGCCTGGAGGCAGCCTGGAGCACCCACGGCATGCATTCAGAAACCTCGTGCATCTCTCTTCCGGTGCTATCTTTTGGGGGCACGTGGTACTCTTGGGCAAGTCCTCCGAACGATAGTGGAAACAAACATCTGTCTTCTCTCCCACACCTGATGAATGCAGACAGACACACTGGAAGAGCACCCACCCCCCCTTTTCCCCCAAAGGACTCTTGTCACTGTACAGACGGGGGGGGGGGGGGGGGGGGCGGCACGGGGGTGTCACACGCAGTCTTGGTGGCTCGTCTATGTTTCCAATCCGCCCAGGCAGTGCAGGCGGCCACCACTGCTGCTGCCACCTCTCACCGATCGTTCATCCTGTCCGTCAGTGCTATGACAGCACTAAGCTCTTCAGGGAGAAAATGCTCCCTGCCTTTCCTCTCGGAGGGCACACTGAGGGCACCCACTCCCATTAACAAAGTTTATTCACCTTGACAGGAAGAAAAGAGCTTGGGGTTTCTCACACCGCTGCAGATGACACTTTCCTACCGACTCTGGAATTCTCTTGCTCATTCTCCGGTGGGCCCGCCCCCCCCATTTCAGGAGAGGGTGTTTGGTTCTGGGTTGGGGTGCGTGTGTGTGCGCGCGTGTGTGTGTGCGTGTGGGTGTGTGTGTCTGGGTGTGTCTGTGTCTTGCTTTTTCATTTTATTGGAATACAGTTGACTGACAAAGTTGTATGAACTTACAGGGTTGTTTCTGGGTGTTCGTCATGGCAGTGAAAGGAAACACCAGGATTTCCCTAGAAAGCCATCCCGTTCACCTGATCGGTGGCGTGAAGGACATTCACATCCTCCTTGAGTTTCGCATTTGAAAGTGAGGGGCGGGTGCGTGCAGCAGGTCCCCCCCCACCCCACCCCGCGCCCCGAACGTGCCTCCCGCAGTGGCACTAGGAGTGTGTGCAATGAAAGGGACAGGACACCAGACACCAGAGGACCATTCTGACCCTCCTTTCCTTCTCTCTTCGGAAAGCAGGAAATAAATCTCTTGGGTGAAAGAAAAGTGTGCTCCCTGCCACGAAATTTGGGGGGGGGGGGTGTCGGGTTGGCGATAAGGACTTCACTGCTCCCATGGCTCCTGCAATGTTCACGAATCCTCCAAATCCTCAAGGCAAGATGGTTCACAACCAATACATGAGCGAGCTGTCAGAGACACCAGGGACTGAAACACTCCGTATTAGGGAGGGGTCCTCACTCACTTTCATGCAAAGGCAGCGACAACAGCAGCCTTTTCAAAGATGGCTGCAGGCAAGAGGGTGGGGGAGATGATGGAGAAAGTGGTGGTGGCGGCGGCGGCGGCGGCGGCGGCGGCGGCGTGGCAGACTTGGATCACGTCCATTATGTTCATTCAACAAACAGTCGGGGCGACGGGAGAATGGCCGCTTGGTGGTCTGTGTTTCTCCAGGCTCCCTGACCCACTCCCTGCCCCACACCCCCAACCCCCCACACCCCCTTGGACATGGGCAGGAAGGTTTCTAGAGAAGGCAGTGCCTGACCTGCCGGCTCTGTCACCCTGGGGGGAGAACATTTCGGAGAGTCGCCAGAGGCTTCAGACTTCCTACCCCTCTCCCTCCCCCACTCTGAACCCTGGTAACTAGACTTCATTCAACCGACACTTAGGATGGGTCATCCAACTGTTCTCTCATGAAGGAAGGAAGGAAGGAAGGAAGGTGGGTCGGTGGGTAGGTGGGTGTGTTTTCTGCGTGGGGTGAAGCCTTCCCTCCCTCGATGCAAGCCTGATATCCTCACCTGTCACAGAGACTGGACCCCTAAAAAACTACTGTGTCCGGTTTTCTCCCATTTAGGGGGTTCCAGAGTGTGTGTGCGTGCGTGCGCGTGTGCGTGCGTGCGTGCGCGTGCGTGTGCGTGTGCGTGTGCGTGTGTGTGTGTGTGTGTGTGTGTTTTGAGGGCCACACCCACGGCATATGGAGGTTCCCAGATGACGGATCGAATCGGAGGCTTTAGCTGCTGGCCTCCTACACCACAGAAACAGGAATGCCAGGTCCGAGCCGCGTCTGGGACCAACACCACAGCTCACGGCAACACTGGATCCTTTACCCACTGAGCGAGGTGGACAGGGATCGAACCTGCAACCTCATGGTTCCTGGTCGGATTCATTTCCACTGCGCCATGGCGGGAACTCTGCTTTGTGGTTTTGGCGTTTGGATTCCAGAAGGTGGCGTAGGGGTCCCTGTTCGTCATCTATTGGATAGAGACTCGTGTGTGTATATGTTCATCCCATCCTCCTCATGGATCCCTCTCCCCCGCCCTCATGATTTCTTTTTCCCCCTCTGCTTTTTAGGGCTGCCCTCGTGGCATATGGAAGTTCCCAAGCGAGGGGTTGAATCGGAGCTACGGCTGCTGGCCTACGCCACAGGCACAGCCATGTGGGATCCGAGCCGCGTCTGCGACCGACACCACAGCTCACGGCACTGCCTGCCGGATCCTTACCGCCCCCCTGAGCGAGGCCAGGGATCGAACCCACACCCTTCCCTGCAAAGGTTCCTCGTCGGATGCGCTTCCATGGTGCCACGACAGGAACTCCCCCGTGATGGTTTTTTTTCACGCTGGTGTTCCCACCAACAAGGAAGGAATGGCCCAATATTCTGGAATCACCTAGAGGGGAAAAGACGCTGAAAAAGAAAGAACGGAGGGATAGATGGATGTAGATGGATCACTGAATCCCCTTGACTGTACACCTGAAACGAACACAACATTGTAAGCAAGCCCACTGTACGCCGAGCTAAAGCAACAACAACAACCAACAACCACAACAAACTTACATCTTAAAAAAAAAAAAAAAAAAAAAAAAGAAGATGTCCCCTGCAGTTCCCATCAGGGCTCAGCGGTAATGAACCCGACTAGGATCCGTGAGGATGTGGGTTCGATCCCTCCCCTGGCCTCGCTTGGTGGGTTAAGGATCCCGTGTTGCTGTGGCGGTGGGGTAGGCCCGCAGCTACAGTTCTGATTCGACCGTGAGTCTGGGAACTTCCATAGGGCTGGGGCGTGGGCGTTAAAAAAAGATATACTATATGCATACTATATACATATGTAGGAGTTCCCGTCATGGCTGGACGAATCCGACTAGGAGGCCTGAGGGTGCGGGTTCGATCCCTGGCCTCGCTCGTTGGGTTCAGGATCGGGTGTTGCCGTGAGCTCTGGTGTAGGTCGCAGACAGGGCTCGGATCCCGCGTTGTGCTGGCTCTGGTGTAGGCCGGTGGCTACGGCTCCGATTGGACCCCTAGCCTGGGAACCTCCATGTGCCATGGGTGCAGCCCTAGAAACAGAAAATAACTACGTGTGTGTGTCTGTGTGTGTGTGTGTGTGTCTGTGTGTGTGTGTGTGTGTGTGTGTGTGTGTGTGCGTGTGTCTGTGTGTGTCTGTGTGTGTGTGTATACAGATAGATATAGATATACAGATATAGATATAGATATATCACCTACCTAAAGGCCCAGGACTAGAGAAAGCATTGGGTCATTAGGATCTAAGAATCTTCTCCCCGCCCCCCAAATCCATCCATCCAACCCACCCTCCCTCCCTCTCTCCATCTTTCACTTTTCCTGATAAAGACAAAGGGACAAAAATTGTTTGTTTGTTTGTTTCTTTGTTTGTTCGTTTCTTTCTCAAAAGATGTACATCTACTTTGTAACTTATACCTCTGTCAGAGGGATGGAGAATCCTTGACCTTTTCCTCCCTACCCAAATCCTTCCAGAAGTCAGAAACTCAGTGGCTGGAAAACTGGACTGGATCCTGAAGTTTTTCCAGTTGCCTTCCATCTCTGGCTACAACTCTCTTCATGAGCGTTTCCCATTTTCTCCCACCCTTTGGACCTGGCATCCTTGTGGATGAGAACACGTATCGCTTGTCCCGAGGCCCTGAAAACGGAAGCTAGTGGAGTCCCTCGATGAACACATCAGAGAAATGGTCTCTGAGAGTGTCTCTGAGAGTGAAACCATCACCCTGTGTTCATTTCTCTAAGAGCCCCTCGGAAAGTTGGCCCCAACACCTGACGGCATTCTCAGAGGGGCCTTTCAAAAGACTGAAGGGGCGTTCCCGTCATGGCTCCGTGGTTAACGAATCCGACTAGGAACCGTGAGGTTGCGGGTTCGATCCCTGCCCTCACTCAGTGGGTTAAGGATCCAGCGTTGCCGTGAGCTGTGGTGTCGGTCGCAGACACGGCTCGGATCCCACGTTGCTGTGGCTCTGGCGTAGGCTGGCAGCTATGGCTCCGATTCGACCCCTAGCCTGGGAACCTCCATATGCCATGGGAGCGGCCCAAGAAATGGCAAAAAGACAAAACAAACAAACAAACAAACAAACCGACAAAACAAAAGACTGAAGGGACTTTCCCCTCTCCCTCTCTCTTCCCTCTGTCTCACTCACTGTCTCTGTCTGTCTCTCTGTGTCTCTCTCACACGCACACGCACACACACACAGAGTCACCGGCTCCGTTCTTCATATGTAACAGTTTGAAAGTTCCAGGAAAGGTTGGCAGCCCAAACCGGCCTTGGTACTCCAGCTCCAATTAAGTCTCAGAGACAGAGTTTTGGGGTGAAGCATAAAGAACAGCTTTATTGCTTTGCCAGGCTAAGGAGGCCACAGCAGGCTAAGGACCTCAAAACTGTGTCCTCCCTTGAGAGGGGATAGCAAGGGGTTCTATAGGTTTAGCTTAATGGTAGGCATGGGGGTGGCGGAGCTGTCTAGAAGCATCAGGGTGCTTGCATTCTTCTCCCTGGATAGGAGATTAGGATAGACCATTTCAAAGTCATCAAGGCTGGAGTCAGGTGGTCCATGGAATGTTTCCAGTGTCTTTGGGGTTATGGCATTTTGACCTTCTCTCTGGAGTGAAGATTGCTCATCCACGGGGCGGGCGTGGGGCGGGGGGTGGGGGGGGGTCGCAATCCTTAGGGAGTGTTTCAAGGGTAGAGAAAACACCAGGTTCACTACAACTCTGACTCGACAGTAGTCATTAGTCATAAGTTCGTGGGCCAAGGCAAGCCATAACCTAACGGAGACTATTTCAAAGTAGCTTTTAGCTGTAACAATGTCTCTGGCTCCAACACACCAGCACTCCGGGGCTTGAGCTTGGTTTCAGTTTCAGAGGAGGGAACTCTGGCTCCAAGGATTAACCCCTTCGTTCCTTTGGTTTCTGTGGGCCTGGTTCGGGGAGCCCATCCACATCACCGCCTTTTGAGAGGCCATCTGACAACTGTTTCACCAAAGCGACGTCATCTCAAAACAAGGAAACCAGTTCCATGAAATGGAGGATCTCTCCCTCCCTCTCCCTCCCTCTCCTTCTCACTCTCCTCTACCCACAGCTCATGGCAACGTGGGATTCGTAACCCAGTGAGCGAGGCTGAGCATGGAACCTGCCACCTCATGGTTCCTAGTTGCATTTATTTCCACTTCTGCACCACGATGGGACCTCCCCAGCACAGTTTTTCACACGTGAAGTTTCCCGGGACGTCTCGGAGGAGGCGGACCCCAAACGTGTCTCCATGCCCTATGTGGGTGATTCCTGTGAGGTAAAATGACTTAAGGACCGGCCCACACAAAAGGGACACTCTGGCCCTCCTTTCTGGCCCCCAGACAGCAGGAGATGAAAATCTCCTCCTCGTGCAAAGGAAGATGGCAAGTGAAGATGTCCATTCCCACACCAAGGCCAACATGCTCCAGAAGTTTTGCGGGGTTTCCCGGGTTGGGAAATGGCGGGGGCTCCTTTGGCCTGACACGAGGCGAGTTTCGTGCACACATCCTCCCCCACCCCCCTCCATGCAGTCTGCGAGGGGCAGCCTGAGGGTAGGGAAATTGGGGAAAGGGGGGAAAAAAAACACTTTCCCTAAAGAGAAGCTCCAGGAAAAGTCACCACCTCTGACTTGACTGGAGAGTTTCTGCATTTGAATGAAGTGATTGAACCCAGGCCCTGAGGCCTGGATCTTCCTGATCTCCCCTCCCCCCCTTCCCGGGCGTGAGTCCAGGCGATTTGGGAAGCGAGAGGCGGCGCAGCAGGGATGGCGGCCGGGGGTGGGGGGTGGGGCGGGCAGCTGGGGCCGGGAGTGGGGGGGTGCGGGACTAATGAACCAGCGCCTGCCTGCATGCCTGCCTGCCTGCCTGCCTGCCTGCCTGCCTGCCTGCTTGCCTGCCTGCCTGAACGAGCCCCTCCCCTCCCCCCCCACCCCCTCCCCACACCCACCCGCCTGAGGGCAGGGATGGGGCCTGAGAGCTAAGGGAAACTTCTTTGCTAGCTACTTGTCAGGGAGTGATCCCAGCTCAAAGTCCCTTTGCTTATTTCGGAACAAGGTCTGAGTCTCAGCTAGTACAGAGTTTCTGAATGTCTCGGCACATGGACTGGCCTGCACCAAACAAGCAGACAGGAAGAAAAATGAACACACAGAAATCCAGCTGGTCTCCTTCTCCCAGAGTCTCTCTTGGAGAAATTACCTTAAGCTCAGTGACTTTGCCCCGTCTCCCTCTGGTGCAAAGCCATCCCTGGAGGAGCCAGGTCTTACATGAGCAGGGCAGGGCAGGGCAGCACCACCCAGGTGAGCTGGAGAGTGGAGAGTCAAGTTGATAGATACCCCAAATGTGGCTGGCCAGGGGTCTGGGCTAGCATTCCGTGTGAACTCACACACCCAGGCACCTAGCACCGATTTCCCCATGTTCTTCCGACCCTGATTCTCACTCTTCTTCTGTCCCCCCCCCCCCCCCTTCCTTCGGCTTTTTGCCTTTTCTAGGGCCGCTCCTGCGGCATATGGAAGTTCCCCTGCCAGGGGTCCAATCGGAGCTGTAGCCGCTGGCCTGCACCAGACCCACAGCAACGCGGGATCTGAGCCACGTCTGCAACCTGCACCACAGCTCACGGCAATGCTGGATCCTTAACCCACTGAGCAAGGCCAGGGATGGAACCTGCAACCTCATGGTTCCTAGTCAGATTCATTAACCACTGAGCCACAATGGGAACTCTGACTCTCCCTCTTCCCTGCCTGATACCTTAAGAGCCTGATCGTTTGTGGGGAAATGAAATCCCAGCTGGCAAGAGCCACCTTATCTTCCCAGCACACGAGAAAAGAATAGGCGCAGGCTCACATCCATCTTATGTTTCTATGCCTTGCCCTGGCCCCACCGTTTCAGAAAGCTGTGTCCCTCCACCTGTCAAAAGCCAAAGCCCAGGAGTTCCCGTCGTGGAATAGTGGAAAGGAATCCAACCAGGAACCATGAGGTTGCAGGTTCGATCCCAGGCCTTCCACAGTGGGTTTAGGATCTGGTGGCATCACCTTGCGCTGCGGTGTAGGTTGCAGACGCAGCTTGGATCTGATGGTGCTTGTGACTGTGGCATACACCCCAGCAGTTGTAGGTCTGATTCGGCCCCTAGCCCGGGAACCTCCATATGATGGGGGGAGGGGGGGGGGGGAGGCTGCAGCCAAAGCCCAAGGAAGAAAGACAATCAGAATGTTGCGTGGAACTCCTGGAGACTTAACAACCACCACCAGTCATGACCATGGCTGTCAACCGACACCAGAGCCAAAGAAATGTCGGATCAAATAGGAACCTGCCACTTACACCAGTACTCACCACAATGCAGGACCACAAAAACAAAGGAACAAGAAACCAAAACTAAATAATTGCCCAGGAGCAGCAGGTGCAGGAAAAGCATGCTGACTCTCACCCCCCAGAAGCCAGAGGTAACCTATTTATCACCCCACACGCACACACCTCAGCACCACCAGCACCAGCACCCCCCCCCCCCACCCCAGGATCGAATCTGCATCCTCGTGGGTGCTCCTCAGCTTTGTTACCAATGAGCCACAATGGGATCTCCCCAATCCAGGTTTTTATGTTTCTTTTTTTTTTTTTTTTCCCCTTGCTTTCTTCGGGTGGCACTCACGGCACACGGAGGTTCCCAGGCTAGGGAATCAGAGCTTGAGCCACTGGCCTACACCACAGACACAGCAACACCAGGTCCGATCTGTGTCTGCAACCTACACCACAGTTCAGGGCAATGCCAGATCTTTCACCCACTGAGCGAGGCCAGGGATCAAACCAGCACTCTCATGGATGCTACTCAGATTCCTACCTGCTGAGTCACAATGGGAACTCCACTAAATACATAAATTTTTTCAAAGAGAGAGAGAGAGGGAGAGTGTGTGTGTGTGTGTGTGTGTGTGTGTGTGTGTGTGTGAGAGAGAGAGAGAGAGAGGTCTGGTATCACTTGGGGAAAAATAAAATTATGCTTGGAGAAAAATACCTGTCCCTAGAGATCATTCACAATGGCTTGTTCTGCCTGTTCATTTCTCTCTTTCTTCCCTTTTCTTTTTTCCTTCCTTTTCTTTTCCTTTCGCATCTGTCTGTGCCGTGTGTGTGTGTGTGTGTGTGTGTGTGTGTGTGTGTGTGTGTGTGTGTGTGTGTGTGTGTGTGTGTAGTCTTCTTTTAGGGCTTCACATGTGCCATTTTGTAGGTTCCCAGGTTAGGGGTCAATGCTAGTCGGGTTCGTTTCCACCGAGCCACAACGGGAATTCCTGCCTTGTGCTTCTTTATCTTTGCTCTGTTACTAGGTGCTAGGGATTCCTTTTTGTTAAGTCCAGTCACTTAAATAAGGGTGTTTGCAGGGTTGCCTAAAGCATCAAAAATGTATTTTCTCATTAAATATTGGAATGTGGGGAGTTCCTGTTGTGGCTCAGTGGTAACAAACCCGACTAGTATCCATGTATGCCGGTTCGACCCCTGGTTTGGGAACTTCCGTATGCCACAGTTATGGCTCTAAAAAATCCTCTCTCTCTCTCTCTCTCTCTCTCTCTCTCTCTCGATAATATACACATACACACACACATCCATACGTACATACCTATGTACACATATACATATACATTGGAATTTGGTCTGCCATCGATGAGATGCTCCCTCTTTGTGTGTTGTTCATTTTGTTTTTTGTTTTTTAGGAGTGCACCCTCGGGATATGGAAGTTCCCTGGGCTAGGGGTTGAAGAATCGGAGCTGTAGCTGCTGGCCTGCACCTCAGCCAGAGCTATGCCCTGCCAGATCACCCGATCTGAGCTGAGTGGCCACGTCTGTCACCTACACCTACCTCCCCCTGAATGAAGACGTATTTTCAATACATCTCAAGTGGAGAAAAACTTGCTAAAAATCACTTTATTTGTCATGGAAACCATATCTTCTAGCAGACATGGCACAAAAGCCAGTGTTTATGGTCATCACACCACAGACATCAGAATTCCAAGCTTCTAGGGGTTTCTTGGGGGTGGGGTGGGGTGTGTCCCCAGGGCCTGTGGAAGTTCCATGCCCACCCCTCTGCCACCACCCAGGGATCCTTCGCCCTGGGTGGGTGGGGGGAGGGAGAGGGTATCTCAGCAGAAACGATCTTATCTTACGGGGTTTATGGATGGCTAGAAGCATGTGGTTCTGTTCATCTCATGCTTGAGGTTTCGGTTTTTGCCCTCCTACCTACCCAATGGTCGGCAGATGGAATTCTTCTGGTTTTCTCTGGCCATCCCTCTCCTCGAACTCACGGGTCCAGTTTTTCTCCCACATTTGACTTTTCCGGGAGATCCACAAAAGGAAGCGCCAACCCTTGACATCCACCGACAAGAGATCACCACCCTCTGCCCCTCTTTAGCCCCTTCTCATCCTCATGCCTGCCTGCACACATCGGAGACATTTCCAAGTGCCCAGGAGGATCCTTGGACCCTGACACCTCGAAATCTTCCCTGAGCAGCAGTGCTCGGGACTCAGACCTGGGGTTTATCACGGGCTCCAACCACGACCTTTGGTTTTCCTGGGCTGGGAGATCGGTTTCATGAGATGGAACCGGCTGCGGATTCAGCTTCTGGATCTGGACTGTGAAACGTTGTACAAGACTTTTTTCAAGGCATGACTGTAGGGGAACAAAACCTTGCGGCCCGCCCCCCGCCACATCCCAGATGTCACATGAGCACGGGGAGGAATTCTGTGGAGCTGGAAACAACCATGACCCAAAAGAACACAGGAAGGAATTCCTGTCATGGCGGGGCAGAAACGAATCGGACTAGGAATCACGAGGTGGCAGGTTTGATCCCTGGCCTCGCTCAGGGGTTTAAGGATCTGGCATTTTTCCGCGAGCTGTGGCATAAGGTCTCAGATGTGGCTCGGATCCCGCCGTTGCTGTGGCTGTGGCTCAGGCTAGCAGATGCAGCTCCGATTCAACACCAAGCGTGGGCGCGCGCGCGCGCGCGGGGGGTGGGGGGGAGGCGGGGAGGGAAGCAAACCTCCTAAGAACGACGAAAGTGCAGTTAGGAAACAGAAAATGATGATCCCGGAAGTCCACTTGAATGTGGTTGGGAGACATGCGTAGGACCACACCGCCACCGTGTGAGAGACCAGTGCAAGACAGCTGAACAATACAAAGCGGGGTGGGGGGTGGGGTGCTTGGCGGGGGTTGGAGGAGGAGGAGGAGGAGGAGGAGGTGGGGGGAGACGGCGGCACTGGTGCTGGGCAAAGGTGCCTCTGGGCGAGGACTTTGGTGACCATATTCTCATGGCAGGCTTGAGAGCCCAAAAGATGACATGGTGGAGGCTGAAGTTAAGTTTGGTCAAAAGGAAAACAACCATGAGAAAAGATGCATCCACCCACACCTAGAAAAGATATCGTGCCAGGAATGGGAGCCCTGTTCCAATGGCTCTTCCTGGGATTGTGGGAAATGAATCGATAGCAAGAAGATGCTTTCACATCCATGTCTTCAATGACTCCTGTACTAAGTGCGTCGTGGTTTTGCCAGTTTGGCAGAGTTGTGGAATGTCATCCGGCAATTGCATCTCCCCTGCCCAACCAGCAAGATGGAGTTGTTCTTTTTTTTTTTTTTTTTTTTTTTTCCTGCTGCACTGCCTTTCCTGTGCCAGGGATCGAACTTGAGGCTCAGCTGTGACCTAGGCACAGCGGGAACTCCAAGATGGATTTCTTTTTCCTTCTTTTTCTTTCCTTCCTTCCTTTCTTCCTTTCTTTCTTTTCTCTCTCTCTCTTTCTTTTTCTTTTCTTTCTTTCTTTCTCTTTCCTTCCTTCCTTTCTTCCTTTCTTTCTCCTTTCTTTTTCTTTCTTTCTTTCTTTCTTTCTTTCTTTCTTTCTTTCTTTCTTTCTTTCTTTCTTTCTTTCTTTCTCTCTCTCTATCTTTCTCTTTCCTTCCTTTCTTTCTTTCTCTTTCTTTCTTTCTTTCTTTCTTTCTTTCTTTCTTTCTTTCTTTCTTTCTTTCTTTCTTTCTCTCTCTCTCTCTCTCTCTCTCTCTCTTTCTGGTTTTTTTTGGGGGGGAGCCACACCCGCAGCACATGGAGGTTCCCAGGCTAGGGGTCAATTCGGAGCCTTACCTGCCGGCCTACACCACAGGCACAGCCACGCGGGATCCGAGCCGCGTCTGTGACGGACACCACAGCTCACGGCAATGCCAGATCCTTAACCCAACAAGTGAGCCAGGGATCAAACCTGCAACCTCATGGTTCCTGGTCGGATTTGTTTCCACTACCCCAGGATGGCAATCCTGAGACTTGCAAAGTTTATTGTTTGTTTCGGGTTTTCTCCACCCCCTCTCCCTCCCGTTTCAGCTTTATGTTTTACTTTTTGGCCACACCCACGGGCAGCAAGTGGAAGTTTTTCCTGAGGCAGAGATGGAACCTGCACCACACAGGGGCAACCAGAGCCACCGCGTTGAGAAAGCAGGAGCCTTGACCCTGTTGGTCGTGGGCTTCCTTCTTCTTCTTCTTCTTCTGTTGTTGTTTTTTGGGTTTTTTTTGGGGGGGGGTTGTTTTCCTTTTTTTGTTTTGTTTTGTTTTGTTTTGGATGAGATTTCAGTTCACCCCCCCCCCCCAACACACACACACACTCATAGTGTTGCGTTGTACTTTCCCTCCATTGTGGTTGGTCAGTCATGCTGAAATCCATGTTTCTATGACCTGACCACCAGAGCATTTGCCCCAGGCAGCCATTTGTTCTCTTTGGACTTTGTCTCAGTCTATGCAGAGAGAGATTTTCATTTCCACTTTCCTAGGATCGACTGTATCCTTCTCTCCCTTCCTAAGCTTCTGGGCTTTGCTTGTCTGCTTTTGACAGACCGTCTCCGTCGGTAAGGGTGGCAGGTAAACCGACTCCTGCGTTGTCGTTCTCCGAGAGCTTGCCCGGTTTCGTTTTTGCCAGTCCCCGCCTACCCTCCCACCCTCCCTCTCTCCCTCCCTCCTCCAGCTCCGTGCAGGGAGGTGGGGTGGGGGTGGGGGAGAGAAGAGAAGGTGGAGGGGAACCTGAGATCTCTCTCGCTAGTGCCACCCTCACCGCGCCGGCTTCTCTCTGGAATTCCCAAGCCCAGGAAGGGACATGCTTGGGGGAGCGAGCGCGGCTCCTTCTAGGCAACAGCGAGAACCTCTTCCCAGCTCCTTCCCCGCCGCCGCCGCCGCCGCCGCCGCCGCCGCCGCCGCCGCCGCCCCCCTCTTTCCATCTGCTGCCATCACGCCACGCAGTGCCTTGCCAGGAGGCAGCTCCGCGAGGCAAGCTTCGCGGTCGTGCAGGACGCCTGGCGCCTCGGCCCCGGGAAGAGCTCGGGCATTTGGGTGGCCGGCGCTGTGTCGTTGTGTCGCCGCCGGCCGGCCGGCCTTCCGGATCTGTCCCGGTGACGTTGGTGGCGGTTGTCGCGTGCCATCTAGTGTCCGCTTTTATATCGTCCCTTCCCTCTGCAGCTTTGGGGACCTTCGCGAGGGATGTGACTCAGCCATCCGGCCTGAGTCAGAGTTCCGGGAGGCTGGCGACACTGGCGGCGACAGCTCCGGTGGCTCAGAGGCCTGGGAGTGTCCCTCTCTCACCGGAGATTGGGCCTGCAGGCCTGTGAGGGAGTGACTGTCACCGCGCTCCCCAGGCAGGCTCTGGGGCCGCCTGGCCGGGTCGACCAGCATCCGCTCTTGCCGCTCCGGCCCCGGGGACCGACCAGGCCTGGGCCGGGCCGCCTCCCTAGCGAGGGGAGAGGGTGTGCGGCGCCCGGGACTGCCTGTGCTCGGGTGGCCTGGCCTTGTCCCGGGTCGCCCTTTGGAGCGTGAATGACTCCCGCCTGCGGTCCCTCCAGCCTCTCATCCCCGAAGTGAGGAGCGGCCCGGGTTGTGCGCTGAGGGCGTTGGAGGGCGCGACAGGCTCGGTGGCCGGCACGCTTGTTTCCCGGTCGTCATGCCGGCATGGGCCCCTCCCCGCCTGCCCCCCGACTGATGGCTACCGCCGGCCCGTGCGGAGTCGTACTCACGAGGTCTAGACCGGCACAAGACGTGAGGGGTGGAGCGGAAAGGGTGGCTCGGGCCCCGGCGCCTTCCTTCGCGGGGTCCGTTCGTCGGAGGCGCCTCCGTGGAAACATTTTTTTTTCCAAGTCCTGATGGATCCGGAGACGGTGGACGGTACCCCGCCGGCCCCCTGCTCCCGGGTGTGGCCGGGAAGGGTGCACCTGGGCCTGAGGCGTGCCCATGTAGGGTCCCGGTCGTTGGACAAGACTTCGTTTCCCACGCTCTCATTTCCCGCCCCCCGCCCTCGGAGTGTTTCCCTGTCGGTCGGTCGATCGGTCGGGAGGTGGGGACCGGCCTGAGCTGGATGGTGTGTCCTGGATTTTGGGGGAGCCAAGTCCCCGTCTGGAGCTCCGGACAGACCGATACCTGCCCGCGTGGGCAAGCCGGGAAGGGCTTCCCCGGCTGGCCGGCCGGCTCCACCTCCTTCATGTCCCTGTCCCTTCCTTGCGGTCACGCTCCCCGGGTCGACCAGATGGCTCTGAGAGCGCTGGGTCTGGCGACTCTAGGGCAGGGCTGGGGGACAAGTGTCCGGATGGGGGTTCCGGGGATACCCCCACGTCCTGTGGGTGGGCCCCGCTGCTGGGCATGGACATTTTTCGCGGCCGAAATACGCCTTTTCTGTCACCAGGTAGATGCTGACACGATCCTCTTCAGCGCCTGTCGCTGGAGACCTTGGGCCTCTGGATGCACGTGGGGGGCTTTGGGCTTTCGGCTGCTGTCCAAGGCCTGACCCTGCCCTTTGCACCCCGCGTGGGGGCCGCTCGCCTGGGCCTGTGCGCCGGCTCTCACTTGTGCATCCAGCTGGCCCGTGCTGCGGTGTCTCCTCCGGTCTCTGGCTGACCCGAGGGCGGCAGGGCGCGTGGCCCTGTGGGGTCTTCTACCCTGTGTGCCTCCCTGCTGCGGGCACCCGGCGGCTCGGCTGGGACAACCCCACCCTGTTGGCTCCGTGCCACGTGTCAGGCGTTCTCCCTCCCGGGGTTGTCAGCCGCTGTCTCTCCCCTGAGAGAGGAAGGGGAGGAGGAGGAGGAGGAGGGGGTGCCGGTGAAGCTGAAGCAGGCCCCCGTGGTGATTGTCTTTGCTGGCCCTCCCTCCCCTCTTCTGGGCTCTTCCCTGGCTCTGCCAGGACTGATCGATGTGGTGATGTGGCGCTCTCCTGGGCTTGGGCTTAAGCCGCGCCAGATGAGGGACGGCCGCTCATGGTGAGCTGGGCCGCGCCTCTCATTCTGTCGCGGGCCCCTCGCTGCTCCTCCCCCACCTGCGGGTGGTGTGGGGGAAGGCAGGGGTGCGGCCTCCAGCCTGACCTCTGGTCTCCCGCCCTGCTGCCTTCGGGTGTCAGTCGGGGGGGGGGGGCCTGGGTCCTTTGGGACGCAGCAGGCATTCTCGCTTTGCCGCCTTGGCGTGTGCCTTGCGAGCGGTCCCTCCCCAAAGTGGGGGGGAGGCCTCCCTCGCTGCCATGCTTCGCATCCCTGCGGGTGCGTGAGCGTGCCTCCCCTGGTCCTCTGTGGTGCCCCTGGAGTACTCCGGGTTGCCTGTCAGATGCCCGAGGCCGAGCGGTGGTGTCGTTTTCCTCTCCCAGCGGTGAGTCCCCTCGGGTCCCCACTGTGGTGGTGGCGTGCCCCACGAGCAGCTTCCTAAAGCTCAGGGGAGGGGGTCGAGACGGTAAGGCAGGGGAAGCTTGTGTCCCCTCCCCGGGAGGGGCTCAGGTGGACCCCTTGTCATGGGTCTCCCTCACTGTGTGCCAGTGAGGGCAGCCCTTGGCCCTTGAGCGGCACGCCCCATGCTTCTCCCTTGACCGGGAAGGCTGCATGTGGTCGTGAGAGCGACCGCGGTGGGCCGGGAGATGTGAAGGGGGGGTCCCCGTCTGGCTTTCCGGACGTGGCACCCCTCCACCCACGTGGAAAAGTCTGAAAGGCAAGCCTGGTGGCAGCACAGACTCTTGCTCTCCCGGCTCTGACCGTGGACGCTCACATGGGCTGTGTGCTTTACCCATACCGCAGACCCCCCCCCTTCTGACTTCCCACTTTTTGGGAGTGTTCCCACTCCCGTGGGTCCCCGAAGGGGCGAACGATGGTGTGGGGGGCACGACGCGCCCTCGGTGAGAAAGCCTTCTCTAGCGATCTGAGAGGGGGGCCTTGGGGTACCTGGACCCCCCAGCCGCCGCCCCTCTGAAGTGTGCAAGGCAGTAGCTGCCGGTGCTACTTGCCACAGCGTGTGGGCAAGAGCCGCCCTCGCGCGAGGGGTGCGCTGGCCCCCGCGGTGGGGGCCAAGCGCTGCTCTTTTGCCTAATGCGGCCTGTACCTCCCCCCTCCGAGTTGGGGGAGGGTCACGCCGGGCCGGGCCGGGTTTTGGCATCCAGCGCCGGGCTGTGTGCTGCGTGGGCACGTGGTGCCCCTCCCCTTGGAAGGGGAAGTGGAGGAGGGGGATGCGCCCCGTCCCCCGGCGGCCTCTGCCCCTGCCTCCCCCGCTGCGAGCCGCCTGTCGGTTCTTCCCGCACTCGCCTGGGGTCGCAGCTGGTGGTGTGGAGGTGGTGAGCGAGCATGGTTCGGGCCGCCTCGCTCAGGAGCGTTTCCCCCAGGCGTCAGGCCCTGGAGGGTGGACTAGGTGAAGGACGGATGAGATGAGGGTGGAAAGATGGACGGATGGGTGAGATGAGGCGGACGAGCCCCCCCCCCACGTGGCAGGGGGGGGGAAGCCTTTGCACATGGGGCCCTGGTGGTGGGGCCGGGTCGTGGAGTGCTCTGGGGCGACTGAGGCCGCCTGGTGTCCCAGGTGTCATGGGACTGCCCTCGTGTGTGTGGTGGTGTGACCCCGTGC
>NC_139392.1:40382500-40400000 GCF_054392235.1 Sus scrofa
GCCCGCGGGGTCGACCAGCTGTCCCGGCCGACTCGGGCCCGGGTCCGAGGGCCCGCGGGGTCGACCAGCTGTCCCGGCCGACTCGGGCCCGGGTCCGAGGGCCCGCGGGGTCGACCAGCTGTCCCGGCCGACTCGGGCCCGGGTCCGTGTGGCCCTCGATGGGATCCCTGGGGTTGTCTTGATGCCGGGGCCGTCCGTCCGTCTCTGCCAACTCACTCGCTGGGGTCGTGTCTGCACCGCGTTGACTGCCTCTCTCCGGGGCCTGAGTCTCCCGGACAGGGTGTGTCGTTTTGTGTTCGATGTTTTCTGAGCTTCCCCTCTGGCCTAGTGATTTCCTTCTTCTCTATTGAAATCAAACACGTCCCAGCACTTGGGTGCATAGCATTTTATTTGGCCCGCGCCGCCCCGCCGCCCTTGCCGCGACAACGTTGCTGTCCCTGTATTAGGACGGTGAGGAGGTTCTTGTTGGTCTTCGGATGGCCGCACCCACGGTCTATGGAGCTTCCCAGGCTAGGGGTCGAACTGGTGTTACGGCTGCTGGCCTACGCCCGAGCCGCAGCCGTGCCGGATCTGAGCCTCGTCTCAACCCCCTGCGTGAGGCGAAGGATGGAGCCCGCAACCTCATGGTCCCTAGTCAGATTCGTTTCCTCTGTGCCACGAGGGAAAGTCCTGAATCAACGATGCACGGATTTAGGACGCTATGGAGGGATGCATTGGCCGGCCCCAGGTCATATGGGGTTCCGGAGCCAGGGATCCGATCCAAGTCCCAGCTGTGGCAACGTGATTACTTGAAAGAGGACCCTTTAAAGCCGGGGTGGGGGTGGCGGGAGGGGATGACACTGCATGCCATGGAGGCGCTCACCTGTCCTTTTTGTGGACACCTTTTCCGCGGTGGTGACAATGGATGCCCTGGCTGCCGTTCGGAAATGAAAGGTGAAGGCCAAGGTCCACGGTCCGTGGTCGGCGTGGTTCGTCTTCAAGGCCACGGATGAAGAAACGGGCTCCAGGAGGAAAGAGTCCAGGCCTTATGCCTGCCCTGCCTGGAGAATCCATGTCGCCACACAGCGATCCATCCCGATGCGTTCGTTGGTCCTGCGACGCCCCCTGCCGTAAGCTGCTTTTTATAGTCTCCGAAAAGGTCCGCCAGATGGCTCCCGGGGTGGGCCTGGGACGACCAAGTTCGGGGCCGGAAGAGGCCACTTCCAAGTGGGGGAGGAGTTACAAGTGGGTGGCAGACCTGAAGATAACCTGGAGGGGAGGAAAAAGGAGGGGAACCGTGACCGACCGAGCGAGCCGGAGGGGAGGGGAGGGGAGGGGAGGGGAGGGACGATGGGATGGCACCATCGGGAGTCCTGCTCAAAGAATTGGAGCCTCCTTGAGACATGCGACCACATCCATCATTCCAGAGGGAATGGAAGCGTCTTCCCCATGGTTGTACAATGATACATGTCCTTCAGAGTCCCTGAGAAAAAAAGGAATACAAGGCAAGATTTTGTCCGTGGAGGGAAGGGGGGGGGGGGGAGAACAGAGGCTCCAGACTTTGGATCTCTTGGCACAGGGGCCTCCTGCGCCGTATGGAAAGGACTGTTCCTAGGGTGCTCTCAGAATGGGATTTCTGGGTCCCACGAACCTTGTGTGTTGGACAAAGAGGCAGAAAGAGGGGTTCCCGGCTGGAAAGCCCAAACCACAGCTCTTCAGATGGGTAGGGAAGGGCAGACAGACTTCCGGCCCCAAGCAGTGATCTGGACCTCCAGAGGCCTTAGGACGACTTCACTGAGAACACGCAGAATACGACCCAGCCACAGCGTCCTCTATACCTAGCTCTGTTTCACTTTCTCTGTCTCTCTCCCCTCCTCCTCTTTCTCCCTCTGATTCTGCCTCTCACTGTCTGCCTATCCTCCGTCCCTCCCTGTCTGTCTCTGTCTCTCTCCCTCACAAGCACACCAAAGCGGGTCCCCCCCCCCCCCCCGGAAAGGACGGATGTGAGACGGACACCCTCTTCTTCCCGTCTTGAAAGCAGGAGAAAAACCTTCCTCTAGAAGCCCAAGTTCAAAGCCAGCTGTTTCAAGGAACGTCTGCCTCTGGCAAGGGGGAGGGGGAGGGCGAGGGGGAGGGCGAGGGGGCGGCCTGGAGGCAGCCTGGAGCACCCACGGCATGCATTCAGAAACCTCGTGCATCTCTCTTCCGGTGCTATCTTTTGGGGGCACGTGGTACTCTTGGGCAAGTCCTCCGAACGATAGTGGAAACAAACATCTGTCTTCTCTCCCACACCTGATGAATGCAGACAGACACACTGGAAGAGCACCCACCCCCCCTTTTCCCCCAAAGGACTCTTGTCACTGTACAGACGGGGGGGGGGGGGGGGGGGGCGGCACGGGGGTGTCACACGCAGTCTTGGTGGCTCGTCTATGTTTCCAATCCGCCCAGGCAGTGCAGGCGGCCACCACTGCTGCTGCCACCTCTCACCGATCGTTCATCCTGTCCGTCAGTGCTATGACAGCACTAAGCTCTTCAGGGAGAAAATGCTCCCTGCCTTTCCTCTCGGAGGGCACACTGAGGGCACCCACTCCCATTAACAAAGTTTATTCACCTTGACAGGAAGAAAAGAGCTTGGGGTTTCTCACACCGCTGCAGATGACACTTTCCTACCGACTCTGGAATTCTCTTGCTCATTCTCCGGTGGGCCCGCCCCCCCCATTTCAGGAGAGGGTGTTTGGTTCTGGGTTGGGGTGCGTGTGTGTGCGCGCGTGTGTGTGTGCGTGTGGGTGTGTGTGTCTGGGTGTGTCTGTGTCTTGCTTTTTCATTTTATTGGAATACAGTTGACTGACAAAGTTGTATGAACTTACAGGGTTGTTTCTGGGTGTTCGTCATGGCAGTGAAAGGAAACACCAGGATTTCCCTAGAAAGCCATCCCGTTCACCTGATCGGTGGCGTGAAGGACATTCACATCCTCCTTGAGTTTCGCATTTGAAAGTGAGGGGCGGGTGCGTGCAGCAGGTCCCCCCCCACCCCACCCCGCGCCCCGAACGTGCCTCCCGCAGTGGCACTAGGAGTGTGTGCAATGAAAGGGACAGGACACCAGACACCAGAGGACCATTCTGACCCTCCTTTCCTTCTCTCTTCGGAAAGCAGGAAATAAATCTCTTGGGTGAAAGAAAAGTGTGCTCCCTGCCACGAAATTTGGGGGGGGGGGGTGTCGGGTTGGCGATAAGGACTTCACTGCTCCCATGGCTCCTGCAATGTTCACGAATCCTCCAAATCCTCAAGGCAAGATGGTTCACAACCAATACATGAGCGAGCTGTCAGAGACACCAGGGACTGAAACACTCCGTATTAGGGAGGGGTCCTCACTCACTTTCATGCAAAGGCAGCGACAACAGCAGCCTTTTCAAAGATGGCTGCAGGCAAGAGGGTGGGGGAGATGATGGAGAAAGTGGTGGTGGCGGCGGCGGCGGCGGCGGCGGCGGCGGCGTGGCAGACTTGGATCACGTCCATTATGTTCATTCAACAAACAGTCGGGGCGACGGGAGAATGGCCGCTTGGTGGTCTGTGTTTCTCCAGGCTCCCTGACCCACTCCCTGCCCCACACCCCCAACCCCCCACACCCCCTTGGACATGGGCAGGAAGGTTTCTAGAGAAGGCAGTGCCTGACCTGCCGGCTCTGTCACCCTGGGGGGAGAACATTTCGGAGAGTCGCCAGAGGCTTCAGACTTCCTACCCCTCTCCCTCCCCCACTCTGAACCCTGGTAACTAGACTTCATTCAACCGACACTTAGGATGGGTCATCCAACTGTTCTCTCATGAAGGAAGGAAGGAAGGAAGGAAGGTGGGTCGGTGGGTAGGTGGGTGTGTTTTCTGCGTGGGGTGAAGCCTTCCCTCCCTCGATGCAAGCCTGATATCCTCACCTGTCACAGAGACTGGACCCCTAAAAAACTACTGTGTCCGGTTTTCTCCCATTTAGGGGGTTCCAGAGTGTGTGTGCGTGCGTGCGCGTGTGCGTGCGTGCGTGCGCGTGCGTGTGCGTGTGCGTGTGCGTGTGTGTGTGTGTGTGTGTGTGTTTTGAGGGCCACACCCACGGCATATGGAGGTTCCCAGATGACGGATCGAATCGGAGGCTTTAGCTGCTGGCCTCCTACACCACAGAAACAGGAATGCCAGGTCCGAGCCGCGTCTGGGACCAACACCACAGCTCACGGCAACACTGGATCCTTTACCCACTGAGCGAGGTGGACAGGGATCGAACCTGCAACCTCATGGTTCCTGGTCGGATTCATTTCCACTGCGCCATGGCGGGAACTCTGCTTTGTGGTTTTGGCGTTTGGATTCCAGAAGGTGGCGTAGGGGTCCCTGTTCGTCATCTATTGGATAGAGACTCGTGTGTGTATATGTTCATCCCATCCTCCTCATGGATCCCTCTCCCCCGCCCTCATGATTTCTTTTTCCCCCTCTGCTTTTTAGGGCTGCCCTCGTGGCATATGGAAGTTCCCAAGCGAGGGGTTGAATCGGAGCTACGGCTGCTGGCCTACGCCACAGGCACAGCCATGTGGGATCCGAGCCGCGTCTGCGACCGACACCACAGCTCACGGCACTGCCTGCCGGATCCTTACCGCCCCCCTGAGCGAGGCCAGGGATCGAACCCACACCCTTCCCTGCAAAGGTTCCTCGTCGGATGCGCTTCCATGGTGCCACGACAGGAACTCCCCCGTGATGGTTTTTTTTCACGCTGGTGTTCCCACCAACAAGGAAGGAATGGCCCAATATTCTGGAATCACCTAGAGGGGAAAAGACGCTGAAAAAGAAAGAACGGAGGGATAGATGGATGTAGATGGATCACTGAATCCCCTTGACTGTACACCTGAAACGAACACAACATTGTAAGCAAGCCCACTGTACGCCGAGCTAAAGCAACAACAACAACCAACAACCACAACAAACTTACATCTTAAAAAAAAAAAAAAAAAAAAAAAAGAAGATGTCCCCTGCAGTTCCCATCAGGGCTCAGCGGTAATGAACCCGACTAGGATCCGTGAGGATGTGGGTTCGATCCCTCCCCTGGCCTCGCTTGGTGGGTTAAGGATCCCGTGTTGCTGTGGCGGTGGGGTAGGCCCGCAGCTACAGTTCTGATTCGACCGTGAGTCTGGGAACTTCCATAGGGCTGGGGCGTGGGCGTTAAAAAAAGATATACTATATGCATACTATATACATATGTAGGAGTTCCCGTCATGGCTGGACGAATCCGACTAGGAGGCCTGAGGGTGCGGGTTCGATCCCTGGCCTCGCTCGTTGGGTTCAGGATCGGGTGTTGCCGTGAGCTCTGGTGTAGGTCGCAGACAGGGCTCGGATCCCGCGTTGTGCTGGCTCTGGTGTAGGCCGGTGGCTACGGCTCCGATTGGACCCCTAGCCTGGGAACCTCCATGTGCCATGGGTGCAGCCCTAGAAACAGAAAATAACTACGTGTGTGTGTCTGTGTGTGTGTGTGTGTGTCTGTGTGTGTGTGTGTGTGTGTGTGTGTGTGTGTGCGTGTGTCTGTGTGTGTCTGTGTGTGTGTGTATACAGATAGATATAGATATACAGATATAGATATAGATATATCACCTACCTAAAGGCCCAGGACTAGAGAAAGCATTGGGTCATTAGGATCTAAGAATCTTCTCCCCGCCCCCCAAATCCATCCATCCAACCCACCCTCCCTCCCTCTCTCCATCTTTCACTTTTCCTGATAAAGACAAAGGGACAAAAATTGTTTGTTTGTTTGTTTCTTTGTTTGTTCGTTTCTTTCTCAAAAGATGTACATCTACTTTGTAACTTATACCTCTGTCAGAGGGATGGAGAATCCTTGACCTTTTCCTCCCTACCCAAATCCTTCCAGAAGTCAGAAACTCAGTGGCTGGAAAACTGGACTGGATCCTGAAGTTTTTCCAGTTGCCTTCCATCTCTGGCTACAACTCTCTTCATGAGCGTTTCCCATTTTCTCCCACCCTTTGGACCTGGCATCCTTGTGGATGAGAACACGTATCGCTTGTCCCGAGGCCCTGAAAACGGAAGCTAGTGGAGTCCCTCGATGAACACATCAGAGAAATGGTCTCTGAGAGTGTCTCTGAGAGTGAAACCATCACCCTGTGTTCATTTCTCTAAGAGCCCCTCGGAAAGTTGGCCCCAACACCTGACGGCATTCTCAGAGGGGCCTTTCAAAAGACTGAAGGGGCGTTCCCGTCATGGCTCCGTGGTTAACGAATCCGACTAGGAACCGTGAGGTTGCGGGTTCGATCCCTGCCCTCACTCAGTGGGTTAAGGATCCAGCGTTGCCGTGAGCTGTGGTGTCGGTCGCAGACACGGCTCGGATCCCACGTTGCTGTGGCTCTGGCGTAGGCTGGCAGCTATGGCTCCGATTCGACCCCTAGCCTGGGAACCTCCATATGCCATGGGAGCGGCCCAAGAAATGGCAAAAAGACAAAACAAACAAACAAACAAACAAACCGACAAAACAAAAGACTGAAGGGACTTTCCCCTCTCCCTCTCTCTTCCCTCTGTCTCACTCACTGTCTCTGTCTGTCTCTCTGTGTCTCTCTCACACGCACACGCACACACACACAGAGTCACCGGCTCCGTTCTTCATATGTAACAGTTTGAAAGTTCCAGGAAAGGTTGGCAGCCCAAACCGGCCTTGGTACTCCAGCTCCAATTAAGTCTCAGAGACAGAGTTTTGGGGTGAAGCATAAAGAACAGCTTTATTGCTTTGCCAGGCTAAGGAGGCCACAGCAGGCTAAGGACCTCAAAACTGTGTCCTCCCTTGAGAGGGGATAGCAAGGGGTTCTATAGGTTTAGCTTAATGGTAGGCATGGGGGTGGCGGAGCTGTCTAGAAGCATCAGGGTGCTTGCATTCTTCTCCCTGGATAGGAGATTAGGATAGACCATTTCAAAGTCATCAAGGCTGGAGTCAGGTGGTCCATGGAATGTTTCCAGTGTCTTTGGGGTTATGGCATTTTGACCTTCTCTCTGGAGTGAAGATTGCTCATCCACGGGGCGGGCGTGGGGCGGGGGGTGGGGGGGGGTCGCAATCCTTAGGGAGTGTTTCAAGGGTAGAGAAAACACCAGGTTCACTACAACTCTGACTCGACAGTAGTCATTAGTCATAAGTTCGTGGGCCAAGGCAAGCCATAACCTAACGGAGACTATTTCAAAGTAGCTTTTAGCTGTAACAATGTCTCTGGCTCCAACACACCAGCACTCCGGGGCTTGAGCTTGGTTTCAGTTTCAGAGGAGGGAACTCTGGCTCCAAGGATTAACCCCTTCGTTCCTTTGGTTTCTGTGGGCCTGGTTCGGGGAGCCCATCCACATCACCGCCTTTTGAGAGGCCATCTGACAACTGTTTCACCAAAGCGACGTCATCTCAAAACAAGGAAACCAGTTCCATGAAATGGAGGATCTCTCCCTCCCTCTCCCTCCCTCTCCTTCTCACTCTCCTCTACCCACAGCTCATGGCAACGTGGGATTCGTAACCCAGTGAGCGAGGCTGAGCATGGAACCTGCCACCTCATGGTTCCTAGTTGCATTTATTTCCACTTCTGCACCACGATGGGACCTCCCCAGCACAGTTTTTCACACGTGAAGTTTCCCGGGACGTCTCGGAGGAGGCGGACCCCAAACGTGTCTCCATGCCCTATGTGGGTGATTCCTGTGAGGTAAAATGACTTAAGGACCGGCCCACACAAAAGGGACACTCTGGCCCTCCTTTCTGGCCCCCAGACAGCAGGAGATGAAAATCTCCTCCTCGTGCAAAGGAAGATGGCAAGTGAAGATGTCCATTCCCACACCAAGGCCAACATGCTCCAGAAGTTTTGCGGGGTTTCCCGGGTTGGGAAATGGCGGGGGCTCCTTTGGCCTGACACGAGGCGAGTTTCGTGCACACATCCTCCCCCACCCCCCTCCATGCAGTCTGCGAGGGGCAGCCTGAGGGTAGGGAAATTGGGGAAAGGGGGGAAAAAAAACACTTTCCCTAAAGAGAAGCTCCAGGAAAAGTCACCACCTCTGACTTGACTGGAGAGTTTCTGCATTTGAATGAAGTGATTGAACCCAGGCCCTGAGGCCTGGATCTTCCTGATCTCCCCTCCCCCCCTTCCCGGGCGTGAGTCCAGGCGATTTGGGAAGCGAGAGGCGGCGCAGCAGGGATGGCGGCCGGGGGTGGGGGGTGGGGCGGGCAGCTGGGGCCGGGAGTGGGGGGGTGCGGGACTAATGAACCAGCGCCTGCCTGCATGCCTGCCTGCCTGCCTGCCTGCCTGCCTGCCTGCCTGCTTGCCTGCCTGCCTGAACGAGCCCCTCCCCTCCCCCCCCACCCCCTCCCCACACCCACCCGCCTGAGGGCAGGGATGGGGCCTGAGAGCTAAGGGAAACTTCTTTGCTAGCTACTTGTCAGGGAGTGATCCCAGCTCAAAGTCCCTTTGCTTATTTCGGAACAAGGTCTGAGTCTCAGCTAGTACAGAGTTTCTGAATGTCTCGGCACATGGACTGGCCTGCACCAAACAAGCAGACAGGAAGAAAAATGAACACACAGAAATCCAGCTGGTCTCCTTCTCCCAGAGTCTCTCTTGGAGAAATTACCTTAAGCTCAGTGACTTTGCCCCGTCTCCCTCTGGTGCAAAGCCATCCCTGGAGGAGCCAGGTCTTACATGAGCAGGGCAGGGCAGGGCAGCACCACCCAGGTGAGCTGGAGAGTGGAGAGTCAAGTTGATAGATACCCCAAATGTGGCTGGCCAGGGGTCTGGGCTAGCATTCCGTGTGAACTCACACACCCAGGCACCTAGCACCGATTTCCCCATGTTCTTCCGACCCTGATTCTCACTCTTCTTCTGTCCCCCCCCCCCCCCCTTCCTTCGGCTTTTTGCCTTTTCTAGGGCCGCTCCTGCGGCATATGGAAGTTCCCCTGCCAGGGGTCCAATCGGAGCTGTAGCCGCTGGCCTGCACCAGACCCACAGCAACGCGGGATCTGAGCCACGTCTGCAACCTGCACCACAGCTCACGGCAATGCTGGATCCTTAACCCACTGAGCAAGGCCAGGGATGGAACCTGCAACCTCATGGTTCCTAGTCAGATTCATTAACCACTGAGCCACAATGGGAACTCTGACTCTCCCTCTTCCCTGCCTGATACCTTAAGAGCCTGATCGTTTGTGGGGAAATGAAATCCCAGCTGGCAAGAGCCACCTTATCTTCCCAGCACACGAGAAAAGAATAGGCGCAGGCTCACATCCATCTTATGTTTCTATGCCTTGCCCTGGCCCCACCGTTTCAGAAAGCTGTGTCCCTCCACCTGTCAAAAGCCAAAGCCCAGGAGTTCCCGTCGTGGAATAGTGGAAAGGAATCCAACCAGGAACCATGAGGTTGCAGGTTCGATCCCAGGCCTTCCACAGTGGGTTTAGGATCTGGTGGCATCACCTTGCGCTGCGGTGTAGGTTGCAGACGCAGCTTGGATCTGATGGTGCTTGTGACTGTGGCATACACCCCAGCAGTTGTAGGTCTGATTCGGCCCCTAGCCCGGGAACCTCCATATGATGGGGGGAGGGGGGGGGGGGAGGCTGCAGCCAAAGCCCAAGGAAGAAAGACAATCAGAATGTTGCGTGGAACTCCTGGAGACTTAACAACCACCACCAGTCATGACCATGGCTGTCAACCGACACCAGAGCCAAAGAAATGTCGGATCAAATAGGAACCTGCCACTTACACCAGTACTCACCACAATGCAGGACCACAAAAACAAAGGAACAAGAAACCAAAACTAAATAATTGCCCAGGAGCAGCAGGTGCAGGAAAAGCATGCTGACTCTCACCCCCCAGAAGCCAGAGGTAACCTATTTATCACCCCACACGCACACACCTCAGCACCACCAGCACCAGCACCCCCCCCCCCCACCCCAGGATCGAATCTGCATCCTCGTGGGTGCTCCTCAGCTTTGTTACCAATGAGCCACAATGGGATCTCCCCAATCCAGGTTTTTATGTTTCTTTTTTTTTTTTTTTTCCCCTTGCTTTCTTCGGGTGGCACTCACGGCACACGGAGGTTCCCAGGCTAGGGAATCAGAGCTTGAGCCACTGGCCTACACCACAGACACAGCAACACCAGGTCCGATCTGTGTCTGCAACCTACACCACAGTTCAGGGCAATGCCAGATCTTTCACCCACTGAGCGAGGCCAGGGATCAAACCAGCACTCTCATGGATGCTACTCAGATTCCTACCTGCTGAGTCACAATGGGAACTCCACTAAATACATAAATTTTTTCAAAGAGAGAGAGAGAGGGAGAGTGTGTGTGTGTGTGTGTGTGTGTGTGTGTGTGTGTGTGAGAGAGAGAGAGAGAGAGGTCTGGTATCACTTGGGGAAAAATAAAATTATGCTTGGAGAAAAATACCTGTCCCTAGAGATCATTCACAATGGCTTGTTCTGCCTGTTCATTTCTCTCTTTCTTCCCTTTTCTTTTTTCCTTCCTTTTCTTTTCCTTTCGCATCTGTCTGTGCCGTGTGTGTGTGTGTGTGTGTGTGTGTGTGTGTGTGTGTGTGTGTGTGTGTGTGTGTGTGTGTGTGTAGTCTTCTTTTAGGGCTTCACATGTGCCATTTTGTAGGTTCCCAGGTTAGGGGTCAATGCTAGTCGGGTTCGTTTCCACCGAGCCACAACGGGAATTCCTGCCTTGTGCTTCTTTATCTTTGCTCTGTTACTAGGTGCTAGGGATTCCTTTTTGTTAAGTCCAGTCACTTAAATAAGGGTGTTTGCAGGGTTGCCTAAAGCATCAAAAATGTATTTTCTCATTAAATATTGGAATGTGGGGAGTTCCTGTTGTGGCTCAGTGGTAACAAACCCGACTAGTATCCATGTATGCCGGTTCGACCCCTGGTTTGGGAACTTCCGTATGCCACAGTTATGGCTCTAAAAAATCCTCTCTCTCTCTCTCTCTCTCTCTCTCTCTCTCTCGATAATATACACATACACACACACATCCATACGTACATACCTATGTACACATATACATATACATTGGAATTTGGTCTGCCATCGATGAGATGCTCCCTCTTTGTGTGTTGTTCATTTTGTTTTTTGTTTTTTAGGAGTGCACCCTCGGGATATGGAAGTTCCCTGGGCTAGGGGTTGAAGAATCGGAGCTGTAGCTGCTGGCCTGCACCTCAGCCAGAGCTATGCCCTGCCAGATCACCCGATCTGAGCTGAGTGGCCACGTCTGTCACCTACACCTACCTCCCCCTGAATGAAGACGTATTTTCAATACATCTCAAGTGGAGAAAAACTTGCTAAAAATCACTTTATTTGTCATGGAAACCATATCTTCTAGCAGACATGGCACAAAAGCCAGTGTTTATGGTCATCACACCACAGACATCAGAATTCCAAGCTTCTAGGGGTTTCTTGGGGGTGGGGTGGGGTGTGTCCCCAGGGCCTGTGGAAGTTCCATGCCCACCCCTCTGCCACCACCCAGGGATCCTTCGCCCTGGGTGGGTGGGGGGAGGGAGAGGGTATCTCAGCAGAAACGATCTTATCTTACGGGGTTTATGGATGGCTAGAAGCATGTGGTTCTGTTCATCTCATGCTTGAGGTTTCGGTTTTTGCCCTCCTACCTACCCAATGGTCGGCAGATGGAATTCTTCTGGTTTTCTCTGGCCATCCCTCTCCTCGAACTCACGGGTCCAGTTTTTCTCCCACATTTGACTTTTCCGGGAGATCCACAAAAGGAAGCGCCAACCCTTGACATCCACCGACAAGAGATCACCACCCTCTGCCCCTCTTTAGCCCCTTCTCATCCTCATGCCTGCCTGCACACATCGGAGACATTTCCAAGTGCCCAGGAGGATCCTTGGACCCTGACACCTCGAAATCTTCCCTGAGCAGCAGTGCTCGGGACTCAGACCTGGGGTTTATCACGGGCTCCAACCACGACCTTTGGTTTTCCTGGGCTGGGAGATCGGTTTCATGAGATGGAACCGGCTGCGGATTCAGCTTCTGGATCTGGACTGTGAAACGTTGTACAAGACTTTTTTCAAGGCATGACTGTAGGGGAACAAAACCTTGCGGCCCGCCCCCCGCCACATCCCAGATGTCACATGAGCACGGGGAGGAATTCTGTGGAGCTGGAAACAACCATGACCCAAAAGAACACAGGAAGGAATTCCTGTCATGGCGGGGCAGAAACGAATCGGACTAGGAATCACGAGGTGGCAGGTTTGATCCCTGGCCTCGCTCAGGGGTTTAAGGATCTGGCATTTTTCCGCGAGCTGTGGCATAAGGTCTCAGATGTGGCTCGGATCCCGCCGTTGCTGTGGCTGTGGCTCAGGCTAGCAGATGCAGCTCCGATTCAACACCAAGCGTGGGCGCGCGCGCGCGCGCGGGGGGTGGGGGGGAGGCGGGGAGGGAAGCAAACCTCCTAAGAACGACGAAAGTGCAGTTAGGAAACAGAAAATGATGATCCCGGAAGTCCACTTGAATGTGGTTGGGAGACATGCGTAGGACCACACCGCCACCGTGTGAGAGACCAGTGCAAGACAGCTGAACAATACAAAGCGGGGTGGGGGGTGGGGTGCTTGGCGGGGGTTGGAGGAGGAGGAGGAGGAGGAGGAGGTGGGGGGAGACGGCGGCACTGGTGCTGGGCAAAGGTGCCTCTGGGCGAGGACTTTGGTGACCATATTCTCATGGCAGGCTTGAGAGCCCAAAAGATGACATGGTGGAGGCTGAAGTTAAGTTTGGTCAAAAGGAAAACAACCATGAGAAAAGATGCATCCACCCACACCTAGAAAAGATATCGTGCCAGGAATGGGAGCCCTGTTCCAATGGCTCTTCCTGGGATTGTGGGAAATGAATCGATAGCAAGAAGATGCTTTCACATCCATGTCTTCAATGACTCCTGTACTAAGTGCGTCGTGGTTTTGCCAGTTTGGCAGAGTTGTGGAATGTCATCCGGCAATTGCATCTCCCCTGCCCAACCAGCAAGATGGAGTTGTTCTTTTTTTTTTTTTTTTTTTTTTTTCCTGCTGCACTGCCTTTCCTGTGCCAGGGATCGAACTTGAGGCTCAGCTGTGACCTAGGCACAGCGGGAACTCCAAGATGGATTTCTTTTTCCTTCTTTTTCTTTCCTTCCTTCCTTTCTTCCTTTCTTTCTTTTCTCTCTCTCTCTTTCTTTTTCTTTTCTTTCTTTCTTTCTCTTTCCTTCCTTCCTTTCTTCCTTTCTTTCTCCTTTCTTTTTCTTTCTTTCTTTCTTTCTTTCTTTCTTTCTTTCTTTCTTTCTTTCTTTCTTTCTTTCTTTCTTTCTCTCTCTCTATCTTTCTCTTTCCTTCCTTTCTTTCTTTCTCTTTCTTTCTTTCTTTCTTTCTTTCTTTCTTTCTTTCTTTCTTTCTTTCTTTCTTTCTTTCTCTCTCTCTCTCTCTCTCTCTCTCTCTTTCTGGTTTTTTTTGGGGGGGAGCCACACCCGCAGCACATGGAGGTTCCCAGGCTAGGGGTCAATTCGGAGCCTTACCTGCCGGCCTACACCACAGGCACAGCCACGCGGGATCCGAGCCGCGTCTGTGACGGACACCACAGCTCACGGCAATGCCAGATCCTTAACCCAACAAGTGAGCCAGGGATCAAACCTGCAACCTCATGGTTCCTGGTCGGATTTGTTTCCACTACCCCAGGATGGCAATCCTGAGACTTGCAAAGTTTATTGTTTGTTTCGGGTTTTCTCCACCCCCTCTCCCTCCCGTTTCAGCTTTATGTTTTACTTTTTGGCCACACCCACGGGCAGCAAGTGGAAGTTTTTCCTGAGGCAGAGATGGAACCTGCACCACACAGGGGCAACCAGAGCCACCGCGTTGAGAAAGCAGGAGCCTTGACCCTGTTGGTCGTGGGCTTCCTTCTTCTTCTTCTTCTTCTGTTGTTGTTTTTTGGGTTTTTTTTGGGGGGGGGTTGTTTTCCTTTTTTTGTTTTGTTTTGTTTTGTTTTGGATGAGATTTCAGTTCACCCCCCCCCCCCAACACACACACACACTCATAGTGTTGCGTTGTACTTTCCCTCCATTGTGGTTGGTCAGTCATGCTGAAATCCATGTTTCTATGACCTGACCACCAGAGCATTTGCCCCAGGCAGCCATTTGTTCTCTTTGGACTTTGTCTCAGTCTATGCAGAGAGAGATTTTCATTTCCACTTTCCTAGGATCGACTGTATCCTTCTCTCCCTTCCTAAGCTTCTGGGCTTTGCTTGTCTGCTTTTGACAGACCGTCTCCGTCGGTAAGGGTGGCAGGTAAACCGACTCCTGCGTTGTCGTTCTCCGAGAGCTTGCCCGGTTTCGTTTTTGCCAGTCCCCGCCTACCCTCCCACCCTCCCTCTCTCCCTCCCTCCTCCAGCTCCGTGCAGGGAGGTGGGGTGGGGGTGGGGGAGAGAAGAGAAGGTGGAGGGGAACCTGAGATCTCTCTCGCTAGTGCCACCCTCACCGCGCCGGCTTCTCTCTGGAATTCCCAAGCCCAGGAAGGGACATGCTTGGGGGAGCGAGCGCGGCTCCTTCTAGGCAACAGCGAGAACCTCTTCCCAGCTCCTTCCCCGCCGCCGCCGCCGCCGCCGCCGCCGCCGCCGCCGCCGCCGCCCCCCTCTTTCCATCTGCTGCCATCACGCCACGCAGTGCCTTGCCAGGAGGCAGCTCCGCGAGGCAAGCTTCGCGGTCGTGCAGGACGCCTGGCGCCTCGGCCCCGGGAAGAGCTCGGGCATTTGGGTGGCCGGCGCTGTGTCGTTGTGTCGCCGCCGGCCGGCCGGCCTTCCGGATCTGTCCCGGTGACGTTGGTGGCGGTTGTCGCGTGCCATCTAGTGTCCGCTTTTATATCGTCCCTTCCCTCTGCAGCTTTGGGGACCTTCGCGAGGGATGTGACTCAGCCATCCGGCCTGAGTCAGAGTTCCGGGAGGCTGGCGACACTGGCGGCGACAGCTCCGGTGGCTCAGAGGCCTGGGAGTGTCCCTCTCTCACCGGAGATTGGGCCTGCAGGCCTGTGAGGGAGTGACTGTCACCGCGCTCCCCAGGCAGGCTCTGGGGCCGCCTGGCCGGGTCGACCAGCATCCGCTCTTGCCGCTCCGGCCCCGGGGACCGACCAGGCCTGGGCCGGGCCGCCTCCCTAGCGAGGGGAGAGGGTGTGCGGCGCCCGGGACTGCCTGTGCTCGGGTGGCCTGGCCTTGTCCCGGGTCGCCCTTTGGAGCGTGAATGACTCCCGCCTGCGGTCCCTCCAGCCTCTCATCCCCGAAGTGAGGAGCGGCCCGGGTTGTGCGCTGAGGGCGTTGGAGGGCGCGACAGGCTCGGTGGCCGGCACGCTTGTTTCCCGGTCGTCATGCCGGCATGGGCCCCTCCCCGCCTGCCCCCCGACTGATGGCTACCGCCGGCCCGTGCGGAGTCGTACTCACGAGGTCTAGACCGGCACAAGACGTGAGGGGTGGAGCGGAAAGGGTGGCTCGGGCCCCGGCGCCTTCCTTCGCGGGGTCCGTTCGTCGGAGGCGCCTCCGTGGAAACATTTTTTTTTCCAAGTCCTGATGGATCCGGAGACGGTGGACGGTACCCCGCCGGCCCCCTGCTCCCGGGTGTGGCCGGGAAGGGTGCACCTGGGCCTGAGGCGTGCCCATGTAGGGTCCCGGTCGTTGGACAAGACTTCGTTTCCCACGCTCTCATTTCCCGCCCCCCGCCCTCGGAGTGTTTCCCTGTCGGTCGGTCGATCGGTCGGGAGGTGGGGACCGGCCTGAGCTGGATGGTGTGTCCTGGATTTTGGGGGAGCCAAGTCCCCGTCTGGAGCTCCGGACAGACCGATACCTGCCCGCGTGGGCAAGCCGGGAAGGGCTTCCCCGGCTGGCCGGCCGGCTCCACCTCCTTCATGTCCCTGTCCCTTCCTTGCGGTCACGCTCCCCGGGTCGACCAGATGGCTCTGAGAGCGCTGGGTCTGGCGACTCTAGGGCAGGGCTGGGGGACAAGTGTCCGGATGGGGGTTCCGGGGATACCCCCACGTCCTGTGGGTGGGCCCCGCTGCTGGGCATGGACATTTTTCGCGGCCGAAATACGCCTTTTCTGTCACCAGGTAGATGCTGACACGATCCTCTTCAGCGCCTGTCGCTGGAGACCTTGGGCCTCTGGATGCACGTGGGGGGCTTTGGGCTTTCGGCTGCTGTCCAAGGCCTGACCCTGCCCTTTGCACCCCGCGTGGGGGCCGCTCGCCTGGGCCTGTGCGCCGGCTCTCACTTGTGCATCCAGCTGGCCCGTGCTGCGGTGTCTCCTCCGGTCTCTGGCTGACCCGAGGGCGGCAGGGCGCGTGGCCCTGTGGGGTCTTCTACCCTGTGTGCCTCCCTGCTGCGGGCACCCGGCGGCTCGGCTGGGACAACCCCACCCTGTTGGCTCCGTGCCACGTGTCAGGCGTTCTCCCTCCCGGGGTTGTCAGCCGCTGTCTCTCCCCTGAGAGAGGAAGGGGAGGAGGAGGAGGAGGAGGGGGTGCCGGTGAAGCTGAAGCAGGCCCCCGTGGTGATTGTCTTTGCTGGCCCTCCCTCCCCTCTTCTGGGCTCTTCCCTGGCTCTGCCAGGACTGATCGATGTGGTGATGTGGCGCTCTCCTGGGCTTGGGCTTAAGCCGCGCCAGATGAGGGACGGCCGCTCATGGTGAGCTGGGCCGCGCCTCTCATTCTGTCGCGGGCCCCTCGCTGCTCCTCCCCCACCTGCGGGTGGTGTGGGGGAAGGCAGGGGTGCGGCCTCCAGCCTGACCTCTGGTCTCCCGCCCTGCTGCCTTCGGGTGTCAGTCGGGGGGGGGGGGCCTGGGTCCTTTGGGACGCAGCAGGCATTCTCGCTTTGCCGCCTTGGCGTGTGCCTTGCGAGCGGTCCCTCCCCAAAGTGGGGGGGAGGCCTCCCTCGCTGCCATGCTTCGCATCCCTGCGGGTGCGTGAGCGTGCCTCCCCTGGTCCTCTGTGGTGCCCCTGGAGTACTCCGGGTTGCCTGTCAGATGCCCGAGGCCGAGCGGTGGTGTCGTTTTCCTCTCCCAGCGGTGAGTCCCCTCGGGTCCCCACTGTGGTGGTGGCGTGCCCCACGAGCAGCTTCCTAAAGCTCAGGGGAGGGGGTCGAGACGGTAAGGCAGGGGAAGCTTGTGTCCCCTCCCCGGGAGGGGCTCAGGTGGACCCCTTGTCATGGGTCTCCCTCACTGTGTGCCAGTGAGGGCAGCCCTTGGCCCTTGAGCGGCACGCCCCATGCTTCTCCCTTGACCGGGAAGGCTGCATGTGGTCGTGAGAGCGACCGCGGTGGGCCGGGAGATGTGAAGGGGGGGTCCCCGTCTGGCTTTCCGGACGTGGCACCCCTCCACCCACGTGGAAAAGTCTGAAAGGCAAGCCTGGTGGCAGCACAGACTCTTGCTCTCCCGGCTCTGACCGTGGACGCTCACATGGGCTGTGTGCTTTACCCATACCGCAGACCCCCCCCCTTCTGACTTCCCACTTTTTGGGAGTGTTCCCACTCCCGTGGGTCCCCG
>NC_139392.1:40415000-40432500 GCF_054392235.1 Sus scrofa
TCTGGACCTCCAGAGGCCTTAGGACGACTTCACTGAGAACACGCAGAATACGACCCAGCCACAGCGTCCTCTATACCTAGCTCTGTTTCACTTTCTCTGTCTCTCTCCCCTCCTCCTCTTTCTCCCTCTGATTCTGCCTCTCACTGTCTGCCTATCCTCCGTCCCTCCCTGTCTGTCTCTGTCTCTCTCCCTCACAAGCACACCAAAGCGGGTCCCCCCCCCCCCCCCGGAAAGGACGGATGTGAGACGGACACCCTCTTCTTCCCGTCTTGAAAGCAGGAGAAAAACCTTCCTCTAGAAGCCCAAGTTCAAAGCCAGCTGTTTCAAGGAACGTCTGCCTCTGGCAAGGGGGAGGGGGAGGGCGAGGGGGAGGGCGAGGGGGCGGCCTGGAGGCAGCCTGGAGCACCCACGGCATGCATTCAGAAACCTCGTGCATCTCTCTTCCGGTGCTATCTTTTGGGGGCACGTGGTACTCTTGGGCAAGTCCTCCGAACGATAGTGGAAACAAACATCTGTCTTCTCTCCCACACCTGATGAATGCAGACAGACACACTGGAAGAGCACCCACCCCCCCTTTTCCCCCAAAGGACTCTTGTCACTGTACAGACGGGGGGGGGGGGGGGGGGGGCGGCACGGGGGTGTCACACGCAGTCTTGGTGGCTCGTCTATGTTTCCAATCCGCCCAGGCAGTGCAGGCGGCCACCACTGCTGCTGCCACCTCTCACCGATCGTTCATCCTGTCCGTCAGTGCTATGACAGCACTAAGCTCTTCAGGGAGAAAATGCTCCCTGCCTTTCCTCTCGGAGGGCACACTGAGGGCACCCACTCCCATTAACAAAGTTTATTCACCTTGACAGGAAGAAAAGAGCTTGGGGTTTCTCACACCGCTGCAGATGACACTTTCCTACCGACTCTGGAATTCTCTTGCTCATTCTCCGGTGGGCCCGCCCCCCCCATTTCAGGAGAGGGTGTTTGGTTCTGGGTTGGGGTGCGTGTGTGTGCGCGCGTGTGTGTGTGCGTGTGGGTGTGTGTGTCTGGGTGTGTCTGTGTCTTGCTTTTTCATTTTATTGGAATACAGTTGACTGACAAAGTTGTATGAACTTACAGGGTTGTTTCTGGGTGTTCGTCATGGCAGTGAAAGGAAACACCAGGATTTCCCTAGAAAGCCATCCCGTTCACCTGATCGGTGGCGTGAAGGACATTCACATCCTCCTTGAGTTTCGCATTTGAAAGTGAGGGGCGGGTGCGTGCAGCAGGTCCCCCCCCACCCCACCCCGCGCCCCGAACGTGCCTCCCGCAGTGGCACTAGGAGTGTGTGCAATGAAAGGGACAGGACACCAGACACCAGAGGACCATTCTGACCCTCCTTTCCTTCTCTCTTCGGAAAGCAGGAAATAAATCTCTTGGGTGAAAGAAAAGTGTGCTCCCTGCCACGAAATTTGGGGGGGGGGGGTGTCGGGTTGGCGATAAGGACTTCACTGCTCCCATGGCTCCTGCAATGTTCACGAATCCTCCAAATCCTCAAGGCAAGATGGTTCACAACCAATACATGAGCGAGCTGTCAGAGACACCAGGGACTGAAACACTCCGTATTAGGGAGGGGTCCTCACTCACTTTCATGCAAAGGCAGCGACAACAGCAGCCTTTTCAAAGATGGCTGCAGGCAAGAGGGTGGGGGAGATGATGGAGAAAGTGGTGGTGGCGGCGGCGGCGGCGGCGGCGGCGGCGGCGTGGCAGACTTGGATCACGTCCATTATGTTCATTCAACAAACAGTCGGGGCGACGGGAGAATGGCCGCTTGGTGGTCTGTGTTTCTCCAGGCTCCCTGACCCACTCCCTGCCCCACACCCCCAACCCCCCACACCCCCTTGGACATGGGCAGGAAGGTTTCTAGAGAAGGCAGTGCCTGACCTGCCGGCTCTGTCACCCTGGGGGGAGAACATTTCGGAGAGTCGCCAGAGGCTTCAGACTTCCTACCCCTCTCCCTCCCCCACTCTGAACCCTGGTAACTAGACTTCATTCAACCGACACTTAGGATGGGTCATCCAACTGTTCTCTCATGAAGGAAGGAAGGAAGGAAGGAAGGTGGGTCGGTGGGTAGGTGGGTGTGTTTTCTGCGTGGGGTGAAGCCTTCCCTCCCTCGATGCAAGCCTGATATCCTCACCTGTCACAGAGACTGGACCCCTAAAAAACTACTGTGTCCGGTTTTCTCCCATTTAGGGGGTTCCAGAGTGTGTGTGCGTGCGTGCGCGTGTGCGTGCGTGCGTGCGCGTGCGTGTGCGTGTGCGTGTGCGTGTGTGTGTGTGTGTGTGTGTGTTTTGAGGGCCACACCCACGGCATATGGAGGTTCCCAGATGACGGATCGAATCGGAGGCTTTAGCTGCTGGCCTCCTACACCACAGAAACAGGAATGCCAGGTCCGAGCCGCGTCTGGGACCAACACCACAGCTCACGGCAACACTGGATCCTTTACCCACTGAGCGAGGTGGACAGGGATCGAACCTGCAACCTCATGGTTCCTGGTCGGATTCATTTCCACTGCGCCATGGCGGGAACTCTGCTTTGTGGTTTTGGCGTTTGGATTCCAGAAGGTGGCGTAGGGGTCCCTGTTCGTCATCTATTGGATAGAGACTCGTGTGTGTATATGTTCATCCCATCCTCCTCATGGATCCCTCTCCCCCGCCCTCATGATTTCTTTTTCCCCCTCTGCTTTTTAGGGCTGCCCTCGTGGCATATGGAAGTTCCCAAGCGAGGGGTTGAATCGGAGCTACGGCTGCTGGCCTACGCCACAGGCACAGCCATGTGGGATCCGAGCCGCGTCTGCGACCGACACCACAGCTCACGGCACTGCCTGCCGGATCCTTACCGCCCCCCTGAGCGAGGCCAGGGATCGAACCCACACCCTTCCCTGCAAAGGTTCCTCGTCGGATGCGCTTCCATGGTGCCACGACAGGAACTCCCCCGTGATGGTTTTTTTTCACGCTGGTGTTCCCACCAACAAGGAAGGAATGGCCCAATATTCTGGAATCACCTAGAGGGGAAAAGACGCTGAAAAAGAAAGAACGGAGGGATAGATGGATGTAGATGGATCACTGAATCCCCTTGACTGTACACCTGAAACGAACACAACATTGTAAGCAAGCCCACTGTACGCCGAGCTAAAGCAACAACAACAACCAACAACCACAACAAACTTACATCTTAAAAAAAAAAAAAAAAAAAAAAAAGAAGATGTCCCCTGCAGTTCCCATCAGGGCTCAGCGGTAATGAACCCGACTAGGATCCGTGAGGATGTGGGTTCGATCCCTCCCCTGGCCTCGCTTGGTGGGTTAAGGATCCCGTGTTGCTGTGGCGGTGGGGTAGGCCCGCAGCTACAGTTCTGATTCGACCGTGAGTCTGGGAACTTCCATAGGGCTGGGGCGTGGGCGTTAAAAAAAGATATACTATATGCATACTATATACATATGTAGGAGTTCCCGTCATGGCTGGACGAATCCGACTAGGAGGCCTGAGGGTGCGGGTTCGATCCCTGGCCTCGCTCGTTGGGTTCAGGATCGGGTGTTGCCGTGAGCTCTGGTGTAGGTCGCAGACAGGGCTCGGATCCCGCGTTGTGCTGGCTCTGGTGTAGGCCGGTGGCTACGGCTCCGATTGGACCCCTAGCCTGGGAACCTCCATGTGCCATGGGTGCAGCCCTAGAAACAGAAAATAACTACGTGTGTGTGTCTGTGTGTGTGTGTGTGTGTCTGTGTGTGTGTGTGTGTGTGTGTGTGTGTGTGTGCGTGTGTCTGTGTGTGTCTGTGTGTGTGTGTATACAGATAGATATAGATATACAGATATAGATATAGATATATCACCTACCTAAAGGCCCAGGACTAGAGAAAGCATTGGGTCATTAGGATCTAAGAATCTTCTCCCCGCCCCCCAAATCCATCCATCCAACCCACCCTCCCTCCCTCTCTCCATCTTTCACTTTTCCTGATAAAGACAAAGGGACAAAAATTGTTTGTTTGTTTGTTTCTTTGTTTGTTCGTTTCTTTCTCAAAAGATGTACATCTACTTTGTAACTTATACCTCTGTCAGAGGGATGGAGAATCCTTGACCTTTTCCTCCCTACCCAAATCCTTCCAGAAGTCAGAAACTCAGTGGCTGGAAAACTGGACTGGATCCTGAAGTTTTTCCAGTTGCCTTCCATCTCTGGCTACAACTCTCTTCATGAGCGTTTCCCATTTTCTCCCACCCTTTGGACCTGGCATCCTTGTGGATGAGAACACGTATCGCTTGTCCCGAGGCCCTGAAAACGGAAGCTAGTGGAGTCCCTCGATGAACACATCAGAGAAATGGTCTCTGAGAGTGTCTCTGAGAGTGAAACCATCACCCTGTGTTCATTTCTCTAAGAGCCCCTCGGAAAGTTGGCCCCAACACCTGACGGCATTCTCAGAGGGGCCTTTCAAAAGACTGAAGGGGCGTTCCCGTCATGGCTCCGTGGTTAACGAATCCGACTAGGAACCGTGAGGTTGCGGGTTCGATCCCTGCCCTCACTCAGTGGGTTAAGGATCCAGCGTTGCCGTGAGCTGTGGTGTCGGTCGCAGACACGGCTCGGATCCCACGTTGCTGTGGCTCTGGCGTAGGCTGGCAGCTATGGCTCCGATTCGACCCCTAGCCTGGGAACCTCCATATGCCATGGGAGCGGCCCAAGAAATGGCAAAAAGACAAAACAAACAAACAAACAAACAAACCGACAAAACAAAAGACTGAAGGGACTTTCCCCTCTCCCTCTCTCTTCCCTCTGTCTCACTCACTGTCTCTGTCTGTCTCTCTGTGTCTCTCTCACACGCACACGCACACACACACAGAGTCACCGGCTCCGTTCTTCATATGTAACAGTTTGAAAGTTCCAGGAAAGGTTGGCAGCCCAAACCGGCCTTGGTACTCCAGCTCCAATTAAGTCTCAGAGACAGAGTTTTGGGGTGAAGCATAAAGAACAGCTTTATTGCTTTGCCAGGCTAAGGAGGCCACAGCAGGCTAAGGACCTCAAAACTGTGTCCTCCCTTGAGAGGGGATAGCAAGGGGTTCTATAGGTTTAGCTTAATGGTAGGCATGGGGGTGGCGGAGCTGTCTAGAAGCATCAGGGTGCTTGCATTCTTCTCCCTGGATAGGAGATTAGGATAGACCATTTCAAAGTCATCAAGGCTGGAGTCAGGTGGTCCATGGAATGTTTCCAGTGTCTTTGGGGTTATGGCATTTTGACCTTCTCTCTGGAGTGAAGATTGCTCATCCACGGGGCGGGCGTGGGGCGGGGGGTGGGGGGGGGTCGCAATCCTTAGGGAGTGTTTCAAGGGTAGAGAAAACACCAGGTTCACTACAACTCTGACTCGACAGTAGTCATTAGTCATAAGTTCGTGGGCCAAGGCAAGCCATAACCTAACGGAGACTATTTCAAAGTAGCTTTTAGCTGTAACAATGTCTCTGGCTCCAACACACCAGCACTCCGGGGCTTGAGCTTGGTTTCAGTTTCAGAGGAGGGAACTCTGGCTCCAAGGATTAACCCCTTCGTTCCTTTGGTTTCTGTGGGCCTGGTTCGGGGAGCCCATCCACATCACCGCCTTTTGAGAGGCCATCTGACAACTGTTTCACCAAAGCGACGTCATCTCAAAACAAGGAAACCAGTTCCATGAAATGGAGGATCTCTCCCTCCCTCTCCCTCCCTCTCCTTCTCACTCTCCTCTACCCACAGCTCATGGCAACGTGGGATTCGTAACCCAGTGAGCGAGGCTGAGCATGGAACCTGCCACCTCATGGTTCCTAGTTGCATTTATTTCCACTTCTGCACCACGATGGGACCTCCCCAGCACAGTTTTTCACACGTGAAGTTTCCCGGGACGTCTCGGAGGAGGCGGACCCCAAACGTGTCTCCATGCCCTATGTGGGTGATTCCTGTGAGGTAAAATGACTTAAGGACCGGCCCACACAAAAGGGACACTCTGGCCCTCCTTTCTGGCCCCCAGACAGCAGGAGATGAAAATCTCCTCCTCGTGCAAAGGAAGATGGCAAGTGAAGATGTCCATTCCCACACCAAGGCCAACATGCTCCAGAAGTTTTGCGGGGTTTCCCGGGTTGGGAAATGGCGGGGGCTCCTTTGGCCTGACACGAGGCGAGTTTCGTGCACACATCCTCCCCCACCCCCCTCCATGCAGTCTGCGAGGGGCAGCCTGAGGGTAGGGAAATTGGGGAAAGGGGGGAAAAAAAACACTTTCCCTAAAGAGAAGCTCCAGGAAAAGTCACCACCTCTGACTTGACTGGAGAGTTTCTGCATTTGAATGAAGTGATTGAACCCAGGCCCTGAGGCCTGGATCTTCCTGATCTCCCCTCCCCCCCTTCCCGGGCGTGAGTCCAGGCGATTTGGGAAGCGAGAGGCGGCGCAGCAGGGATGGCGGCCGGGGGTGGGGGGTGGGGCGGGCAGCTGGGGCCGGGAGTGGGGGGGTGCGGGACTAATGAACCAGCGCCTGCCTGCATGCCTGCCTGCCTGCCTGCCTGCCTGCCTGCCTGCCTGCTTGCCTGCCTGCCTGAACGAGCCCCTCCCCTCCCCCCCCACCCCCTCCCCACACCCACCCGCCTGAGGGCAGGGATGGGGCCTGAGAGCTAAGGGAAACTTCTTTGCTAGCTACTTGTCAGGGAGTGATCCCAGCTCAAAGTCCCTTTGCTTATTTCGGAACAAGGTCTGAGTCTCAGCTAGTACAGAGTTTCTGAATGTCTCGGCACATGGACTGGCCTGCACCAAACAAGCAGACAGGAAGAAAAATGAACACACAGAAATCCAGCTGGTCTCCTTCTCCCAGAGTCTCTCTTGGAGAAATTACCTTAAGCTCAGTGACTTTGCCCCGTCTCCCTCTGGTGCAAAGCCATCCCTGGAGGAGCCAGGTCTTACATGAGCAGGGCAGGGCAGGGCAGCACCACCCAGGTGAGCTGGAGAGTGGAGAGTCAAGTTGATAGATACCCCAAATGTGGCTGGCCAGGGGTCTGGGCTAGCATTCCGTGTGAACTCACACACCCAGGCACCTAGCACCGATTTCCCCATGTTCTTCCGACCCTGATTCTCACTCTTCTTCTGTCCCCCCCCCCCCCCCTTCCTTCGGCTTTTTGCCTTTTCTAGGGCCGCTCCTGCGGCATATGGAAGTTCCCCTGCCAGGGGTCCAATCGGAGCTGTAGCCGCTGGCCTGCACCAGACCCACAGCAACGCGGGATCTGAGCCACGTCTGCAACCTGCACCACAGCTCACGGCAATGCTGGATCCTTAACCCACTGAGCAAGGCCAGGGATGGAACCTGCAACCTCATGGTTCCTAGTCAGATTCATTAACCACTGAGCCACAATGGGAACTCTGACTCTCCCTCTTCCCTGCCTGATACCTTAAGAGCCTGATCGTTTGTGGGGAAATGAAATCCCAGCTGGCAAGAGCCACCTTATCTTCCCAGCACACGAGAAAAGAATAGGCGCAGGCTCACATCCATCTTATGTTTCTATGCCTTGCCCTGGCCCCACCGTTTCAGAAAGCTGTGTCCCTCCACCTGTCAAAAGCCAAAGCCCAGGAGTTCCCGTCGTGGAATAGTGGAAAGGAATCCAACCAGGAACCATGAGGTTGCAGGTTCGATCCCAGGCCTTCCACAGTGGGTTTAGGATCTGGTGGCATCACCTTGCGCTGCGGTGTAGGTTGCAGACGCAGCTTGGATCTGATGGTGCTTGTGACTGTGGCATACACCCCAGCAGTTGTAGGTCTGATTCGGCCCCTAGCCCGGGAACCTCCATATGATGGGGGGAGGGGGGGGGGGGAGGCTGCAGCCAAAGCCCAAGGAAGAAAGACAATCAGAATGTTGCGTGGAACTCCTGGAGACTTAACAACCACCACCAGTCATGACCATGGCTGTCAACCGACACCAGAGCCAAAGAAATGTCGGATCAAATAGGAACCTGCCACTTACACCAGTACTCACCACAATGCAGGACCACAAAAACAAAGGAACAAGAAACCAAAACTAAATAATTGCCCAGGAGCAGCAGGTGCAGGAAAAGCATGCTGACTCTCACCCCCCAGAAGCCAGAGGTAACCTATTTATCACCCCACACGCACACACCTCAGCACCACCAGCACCAGCACCCCCCCCCCCCACCCCAGGATCGAATCTGCATCCTCGTGGGTGCTCCTCAGCTTTGTTACCAATGAGCCACAATGGGATCTCCCCAATCCAGGTTTTTATGTTTCTTTTTTTTTTTTTTTTCCCCTTGCTTTCTTCGGGTGGCACTCACGGCACACGGAGGTTCCCAGGCTAGGGAATCAGAGCTTGAGCCACTGGCCTACACCACAGACACAGCAACACCAGGTCCGATCTGTGTCTGCAACCTACACCACAGTTCAGGGCAATGCCAGATCTTTCACCCACTGAGCGAGGCCAGGGATCAAACCAGCACTCTCATGGATGCTACTCAGATTCCTACCTGCTGAGTCACAATGGGAACTCCACTAAATACATAAATTTTTTCAAAGAGAGAGAGAGAGGGAGAGTGTGTGTGTGTGTGTGTGTGTGTGTGTGTGTGTGTGTGAGAGAGAGAGAGAGAGAGGTCTGGTATCACTTGGGGAAAAATAAAATTATGCTTGGAGAAAAATACCTGTCCCTAGAGATCATTCACAATGGCTTGTTCTGCCTGTTCATTTCTCTCTTTCTTCCCTTTTCTTTTTTCCTTCCTTTTCTTTTCCTTTCGCATCTGTCTGTGCCGTGTGTGTGTGTGTGTGTGTGTGTGTGTGTGTGTGTGTGTGTGTGTGTGTGTGTGTGTGTGTGTGTAGTCTTCTTTTAGGGCTTCACATGTGCCATTTTGTAGGTTCCCAGGTTAGGGGTCAATGCTAGTCGGGTTCGTTTCCACCGAGCCACAACGGGAATTCCTGCCTTGTGCTTCTTTATCTTTGCTCTGTTACTAGGTGCTAGGGATTCCTTTTTGTTAAGTCCAGTCACTTAAATAAGGGTGTTTGCAGGGTTGCCTAAAGCATCAAAAATGTATTTTCTCATTAAATATTGGAATGTGGGGAGTTCCTGTTGTGGCTCAGTGGTAACAAACCCGACTAGTATCCATGTATGCCGGTTCGACCCCTGGTTTGGGAACTTCCGTATGCCACAGTTATGGCTCTAAAAAATCCTCTCTCTCTCTCTCTCTCTCTCTCTCTCTCTCTCGATAATATACACATACACACACACATCCATACGTACATACCTATGTACACATATACATATACATTGGAATTTGGTCTGCCATCGATGAGATGCTCCCTCTTTGTGTGTTGTTCATTTTGTTTTTTGTTTTTTAGGAGTGCACCCTCGGGATATGGAAGTTCCCTGGGCTAGGGGTTGAAGAATCGGAGCTGTAGCTGCTGGCCTGCACCTCAGCCAGAGCTATGCCCTGCCAGATCACCCGATCTGAGCTGAGTGGCCACGTCTGTCACCTACACCTACCTCCCCCTGAATGAAGACGTATTTTCAATACATCTCAAGTGGAGAAAAACTTGCTAAAAATCACTTTATTTGTCATGGAAACCATATCTTCTAGCAGACATGGCACAAAAGCCAGTGTTTATGGTCATCACACCACAGACATCAGAATTCCAAGCTTCTAGGGGTTTCTTGGGGGTGGGGTGGGGTGTGTCCCCAGGGCCTGTGGAAGTTCCATGCCCACCCCTCTGCCACCACCCAGGGATCCTTCGCCCTGGGTGGGTGGGGGGAGGGAGAGGGTATCTCAGCAGAAACGATCTTATCTTACGGGGTTTATGGATGGCTAGAAGCATGTGGTTCTGTTCATCTCATGCTTGAGGTTTCGGTTTTTGCCCTCCTACCTACCCAATGGTCGGCAGATGGAATTCTTCTGGTTTTCTCTGGCCATCCCTCTCCTCGAACTCACGGGTCCAGTTTTTCTCCCACATTTGACTTTTCCGGGAGATCCACAAAAGGAAGCGCCAACCCTTGACATCCACCGACAAGAGATCACCACCCTCTGCCCCTCTTTAGCCCCTTCTCATCCTCATGCCTGCCTGCACACATCGGAGACATTTCCAAGTGCCCAGGAGGATCCTTGGACCCTGACACCTCGAAATCTTCCCTGAGCAGCAGTGCTCGGGACTCAGACCTGGGGTTTATCACGGGCTCCAACCACGACCTTTGGTTTTCCTGGGCTGGGAGATCGGTTTCATGAGATGGAACCGGCTGCGGATTCAGCTTCTGGATCTGGACTGTGAAACGTTGTACAAGACTTTTTTCAAGGCATGACTGTAGGGGAACAAAACCTTGCGGCCCGCCCCCCGCCACATCCCAGATGTCACATGAGCACGGGGAGGAATTCTGTGGAGCTGGAAACAACCATGACCCAAAAGAACACAGGAAGGAATTCCTGTCATGGCGGGGCAGAAACGAATCGGACTAGGAATCACGAGGTGGCAGGTTTGATCCCTGGCCTCGCTCAGGGGTTTAAGGATCTGGCATTTTTCCGCGAGCTGTGGCATAAGGTCTCAGATGTGGCTCGGATCCCGCCGTTGCTGTGGCTGTGGCTCAGGCTAGCAGATGCAGCTCCGATTCAACACCAAGCGTGGGCGCGCGCGCGCGCGCGGGGGGTGGGGGGGAGGCGGGGAGGGAAGCAAACCTCCTAAGAACGACGAAAGTGCAGTTAGGAAACAGAAAATGATGATCCCGGAAGTCCACTTGAATGTGGTTGGGAGACATGCGTAGGACCACACCGCCACCGTGTGAGAGACCAGTGCAAGACAGCTGAACAATACAAAGCGGGGTGGGGGGTGGGGTGCTTGGCGGGGGTTGGAGGAGGAGGAGGAGGAGGAGGAGGTGGGGGGAGACGGCGGCACTGGTGCTGGGCAAAGGTGCCTCTGGGCGAGGACTTTGGTGACCATATTCTCATGGCAGGCTTGAGAGCCCAAAAGATGACATGGTGGAGGCTGAAGTTAAGTTTGGTCAAAAGGAAAACAACCATGAGAAAAGATGCATCCACCCACACCTAGAAAAGATATCGTGCCAGGAATGGGAGCCCTGTTCCAATGGCTCTTCCTGGGATTGTGGGAAATGAATCGATAGCAAGAAGATGCTTTCACATCCATGTCTTCAATGACTCCTGTACTAAGTGCGTCGTGGTTTTGCCAGTTTGGCAGAGTTGTGGAATGTCATCCGGCAATTGCATCTCCCCTGCCCAACCAGCAAGATGGAGTTGTTCTTTTTTTTTTTTTTTTTTTTTTTTCCTGCTGCACTGCCTTTCCTGTGCCAGGGATCGAACTTGAGGCTCAGCTGTGACCTAGGCACAGCGGGAACTCCAAGATGGATTTCTTTTTCCTTCTTTTTCTTTCCTTCCTTCCTTTCTTCCTTTCTTTCTTTTCTCTCTCTCTCTTTCTTTTTCTTTTCTTTCTTTCTTTCTCTTTCCTTCCTTCCTTTCTTCCTTTCTTTCTCCTTTCTTTTTCTTTCTTTCTTTCTTTCTTTCTTTCTTTCTTTCTTTCTTTCTTTCTTTCTTTCTTTCTTTCTTTCTCTCTCTCTATCTTTCTCTTTCCTTCCTTTCTTTCTTTCTCTTTCTTTCTTTCTTTCTTTCTTTCTTTCTTTCTTTCTTTCTTTCTTTCTTTCTTTCTTTCTCTCTCTCTCTCTCTCTCTCTCTCTCTTTCTGGTTTTTTTTGGGGGGGAGCCACACCCGCAGCACATGGAGGTTCCCAGGCTAGGGGTCAATTCGGAGCCTTACCTGCCGGCCTACACCACAGGCACAGCCACGCGGGATCCGAGCCGCGTCTGTGACGGACACCACAGCTCACGGCAATGCCAGATCCTTAACCCAACAAGTGAGCCAGGGATCAAACCTGCAACCTCATGGTTCCTGGTCGGATTTGTTTCCACTACCCCAGGATGGCAATCCTGAGACTTGCAAAGTTTATTGTTTGTTTCGGGTTTTCTCCACCCCCTCTCCCTCCCGTTTCAGCTTTATGTTTTACTTTTTGGCCACACCCACGGGCAGCAAGTGGAAGTTTTTCCTGAGGCAGAGATGGAACCTGCACCACACAGGGGCAACCAGAGCCACCGCGTTGAGAAAGCAGGAGCCTTGACCCTGTTGGTCGTGGGCTTCCTTCTTCTTCTTCTTCTTCTGTTGTTGTTTTTTGGGTTTTTTTTGGGGGGGGGTTGTTTTCCTTTTTTTGTTTTGTTTTGTTTTGTTTTGGATGAGATTTCAGTTCACCCCCCCCCCCCAACACACACACACACTCATAGTGTTGCGTTGTACTTTCCCTCCATTGTGGTTGGTCAGTCATGCTGAAATCCATGTTTCTATGACCTGACCACCAGAGCATTTGCCCCAGGCAGCCATTTGTTCTCTTTGGACTTTGTCTCAGTCTATGCAGAGAGAGATTTTCATTTCCACTTTCCTAGGATCGACTGTATCCTTCTCTCCCTTCCTAAGCTTCTGGGCTTTGCTTGTCTGCTTTTGACAGACCGTCTCCGTCGGTAAGGGTGGCAGGTAAACCGACTCCTGCGTTGTCGTTCTCCGAGAGCTTGCCCGGTTTCGTTTTTGCCAGTCCCCGCCTACCCTCCCACCCTCCCTCTCTCCCTCCCTCCTCCAGCTCCGTGCAGGGAGGTGGGGTGGGGGTGGGGGAGAGAAGAGAAGGTGGAGGGGAACCTGAGATCTCTCTCGCTAGTGCCACCCTCACCGCGCCGGCTTCTCTCTGGAATTCCCAAGCCCAGGAAGGGACATGCTTGGGGGAGCGAGCGCGGCTCCTTCTAGGCAACAGCGAGAACCTCTTCCCAGCTCCTTCCCCGCCGCCGCCGCCGCCGCCGCCGCCGCCGCCGCCGCCGCCGCCCCCCTCTTTCCATCTGCTGCCATCACGCCACGCAGTGCCTTGCCAGGAGGCAGCTCCGCGAGGCAAGCTTCGCGGTCGTGCAGGACGCCTGGCGCCTCGGCCCCGGGAAGAGCTCGGGCATTTGGGTGGCCGGCGCTGTGTCGTTGTGTCGCCGCCGGCCGGCCGGCCTTCCGGATCTGTCCCGGTGACGTTGGTGGCGGTTGTCGCGTGCCATCTAGTGTCCGCTTTTATATCGTCCCTTCCCTCTGCAGCTTTGGGGACCTTCGCGAGGGATGTGACTCAGCCATCCGGCCTGAGTCAGAGTTCCGGGAGGCTGGCGACACTGGCGGCGACAGCTCCGGTGGCTCAGAGGCCTGGGAGTGTCCCTCTCTCACCGGAGATTGGGCCTGCAGGCCTGTGAGGGAGTGACTGTCACCGCGCTCCCCAGGCAGGCTCTGGGGCCGCCTGGCCGGGTCGACCAGCATCCGCTCTTGCCGCTCCGGCCCCGGGGACCGACCAGGCCTGGGCCGGGCCGCCTCCCTAGCGAGGGGAGAGGGTGTGCGGCGCCCGGGACTGCCTGTGCTCGGGTGGCCTGGCCTTGTCCCGGGTCGCCCTTTGGAGCGTGAATGACTCCCGCCTGCGGTCCCTCCAGCCTCTCATCCCCGAAGTGAGGAGCGGCCCGGGTTGTGCGCTGAGGGCGTTGGAGGGCGCGACAGGCTCGGTGGCCGGCACGCTTGTTTCCCGGTCGTCATGCCGGCATGGGCCCCTCCCCGCCTGCCCCCCGACTGATGGCTACCGCCGGCCCGTGCGGAGTCGTACTCACGAGGTCTAGACCGGCACAAGACGTGAGGGGTGGAGCGGAAAGGGTGGCTCGGGCCCCGGCGCCTTCCTTCGCGGGGTCCGTTCGTCGGAGGCGCCTCCGTGGAAACATTTTTTTTTCCAAGTCCTGATGGATCCGGAGACGGTGGACGGTACCCCGCCGGCCCCCTGCTCCCGGGTGTGGCCGGGAAGGGTGCACCTGGGCCTGAGGCGTGCCCATGTAGGGTCCCGGTCGTTGGACAAGACTTCGTTTCCCACGCTCTCATTTCCCGCCCCCCGCCCTCGGAGTGTTTCCCTGTCGGTCGGTCGATCGGTCGGGAGGTGGGGACCGGCCTGAGCTGGATGGTGTGTCCTGGATTTTGGGGGAGCCAAGTCCCCGTCTGGAGCTCCGGACAGACCGATACCTGCCCGCGTGGGCAAGCCGGGAAGGGCTTCCCCGGCTGGCCGGCCGGCTCCACCTCCTTCATGTCCCTGTCCCTTCCTTGCGGTCACGCTCCCCGGGTCGACCAGATGGCTCTGAGAGCGCTGGGTCTGGCGACTCTAGGGCAGGGCTGGGGGACAAGTGTCCGGATGGGGGTTCCGGGGATACCCCCACGTCCTGTGGGTGGGCCCCGCTGCTGGGCATGGACATTTTTCGCGGCCGAAATACGCCTTTTCTGTCACCAGGTAGATGCTGACACGATCCTCTTCAGCGCCTGTCGCTGGAGACCTTGGGCCTCTGGATGCACGTGGGGGGCTTTGGGCTTTCGGCTGCTGTCCAAGGCCTGACCCTGCCCTTTGCACCCCGCGTGGGGGCCGCTCGCCTGGGCCTGTGCGCCGGCTCTCACTTGTGCATCCAGCTGGCCCGTGCTGCGGTGTCTCCTCCGGTCTCTGGCTGACCCGAGGGCGGCAGGGCGCGTGGCCCTGTGGGGTCTTCTACCCTGTGTGCCTCCCTGCTGCGGGCACCCGGCGGCTCGGCTGGGACAACCCCACCCTGTTGGCTCCGTGCCACGTGTCAGGCGTTCTCCCTCCCGGGGTTGTCAGCCGCTGTCTCTCCCCTGAGAGAGGAAGGGGAGGAGGAGGAGGAGGAGGGGGTGCCGGTGAAGCTGAAGCAGGCCCCCGTGGTGATTGTCTTTGCTGGCCCTCCCTCCCCTCTTCTGGGCTCTTCCCTGGCTCTGCCAGGACTGATCGATGTGGTGATGTGGCGCTCTCCTGGGCTTGGGCTTAAGCCGCGCCAGATGAGGGACGGCCGCTCATGGTGAGCTGGGCCGCGCCTCTCATTCTGTCGCGGGCCCCTCGCTGCTCCTCCCCCACCTGCGGGTGGTGTGGGGGAAGGCAGGGGTGCGGCCTCCAGCCTGACCTCTGGTCTCCCGCCCTGCTGCCTTCGGGTGTCAGTCGGGGGGGGGGGGCCTGGGTCCTTTGGGACGCAGCAGGCATTCTCGCTTTGCCGCCTTGGCGTGTGCCTTGCGAGCGGTCCCTCCCCAAAGTGGGGGGGAGGCCTCCCTCGCTGCCATGCTTCGCATCCCTGCGGGTGCGTGAGCGTGCCTCCCCTGGTCCTCTGTGGTGCCCCTGGAGTACTCCGGGTTGCCTGTCAGATGCCCGAGGCCGAGCGGTGGTGTCGTTTTCCTCTCCCAGCGGTGAGTCCCCTCGGGTCCCCACTGTGGTGGTGGCGTGCCCCACGAGCAGCTTCCTAAAGCTCAGGGGAGGGGGTCGAGACGGTAAGGCAGGGGAAGCTTGTGTCCCCTCCCCGGGAGGGGCTCAGGTGGACCCCTTGTCATGGGTCTCCCTCACTGTGTGCCAGTGAGGGCAGCCCTTGGCCCTTGAGCGGCACGCCCCATGCTTCTCCCTTGACCGGGAAGGCTGCATGTGGTCGTGAGAGCGACCGCGGTGGGCCGGGAGATGTGAAGGGGGGGTCCCCGTCTGGCTTTCCGGACGTGGCACCCCTCCACCCACGTGGAAAAGTCTGAAAGGCAAGCCTGGTGGCAGCACAGACTCTTGCTCTCCCGGCTCTGACCGTGGACGCTCACATGGGCTGTGTGCTTTACCCATACCGCAGACCCCCCCCCTTCTGACTTCCCACTTTTTGGGAGTGTTCCCACTCCCGTGGGTCCCCGAAGGGGCGAACGATGGTGTGGGGGGCACGACGCGCCCTCGGTGAGAAAGCCTTCTCTAGCGATCTGAGAGGGGGGCCTTGGGGTACCTGGACCCCCCAGCCGCCGCCCCTCTGAAGTGTGCAAGGCAGTAGCTGCCGGTGCTACTTGCCACAGCGTGTGGGCAAGAGCCGCCCTCGCGCGAGGGGTGCGCTGGCCCCCGCGGTGGGGGCCAAGCGCTGCTCTTTTGCCTAATGCGGCCTGTACCTCCCCCCTCCGAGTTGGGGGAGGGTCACGCCGGGCCGGGCCGGGTTTTGGCATCCAGCGCCGGGCTGTGTGCTGCGTGGGCACGTGGTGCCCCTCCCCTTGGAAGGGGAAGTGGAGGAGGGGGATGCGCCCCGTCCCCCGGCGGCCTCTGCCCCTGCCTCCCCCGCTGCGAGCCGCCTGTCGGTTCTTCCCGCACTCGCCTGGGGTCGCAGCTGGTGGTGTGGAGGTGGTGAGCGAGCATGGTTCGGGCCGCCTCGCTCAGGAGCGTTTCCCCCAGGCGTCAGGCCCTGGAGGGTGGACTAGGTGAAGGACGGATGAGATGAGGGTGGAAAGATGGACGGATGGGTGAGATGAGGCGGACGAGCCCCCCCCCCACGTGGCAGGGGGGGGGAAGCCTTTGCACATGGGGCCCTGGTGGTGGGGCCGGGTCGTGGAGTGCTCTGGGGCGACTGAGGCCGCCTGGTGTCCCAGGTGTCATGGGACTGCCCTCGTGTGTGTGGTGGTGTGACCCCGTGCTGGTTTGCCTGGCGTGCCTGGGTCCTTTCTCCTCTCCCTGGGCAGGCACCCGCGTCCCTGCCTCACAGCCCTTGCCCCGTGTGCATTGCCGCCCTTCCCCGGTGCTGCCGGCCCTCCCCCTGCCCCGAACAGGTGACCGCCCTGCCTTGCCTGTGCCATGTCTCTCTCCCTCCCGCCCCCGTGTCAACCGGGGACCTGAAATGGCCTCACCTCGTGTGGGTGTCACCCCCTGGCCGCCGTGGCCGGGCGGGTGTCCCTGGGTGATGTGCTTCTCGGGTGTCCCCCTGTGCGCGGGGGGGTGGGGGAAGAGGGTTGGGCACGGCGGGTGCGTGTGGGGTGTGGGGGGTGGTCGTCGGTAGGTGCCTTGGGAGACTTGTTTCCACGGGGCCGGCTGTGGCTCGTCGGTGTCGTCGGTGGCGGTCGTGGGGCCCCCGCGAGGGGGGGGCCCCCAGGGGTTGAGGGGGAGGCCAGTCGGCGTCCTGGGTGTTGCGGCGGGACCGCCGTTGTGCTGGAGGCCTCTGGCGGTGAGACCCCGTGTCGTGCCCTGGCAGCCGACTCGCATCTGGTTTTTGGGGATGGTCCCCGTGGCCCCCCCCCACCTCGTTGGAGGCCTGCGGCCGCCCCCTCCGCCACCGTCCCTTTGTGGCATCTCTCTCGATGCCGGCCGCTCCCACGTTCGCCCTCCTCGCTCCCGCTCGTCTGTCTGACCTCCCGTCTGTCTGGTCCCCATCTGCCGACCCCCGGACCGGCGTCCTGGTGCGTCTCGCTTTCCTGGGCCCGCTGCGGCCCCGCTCCGTGCCCGCCGCCGCTTCCTTGCCCCGCCTGTCCGCCGGTGTCGTTGCGTGTGGTCGAGGGGTGGCCTTCTGCCACCCCCCACCCCCTGCCGCGTGCCCCTCCCTCCCGGCTCTGCTGAGCTCACCTGAGCGCGAGTCGGGACCCGGCTAGCCGCTGCGGGCCGGCCGTCATAGCCGTGCCGCTCCTG
>NC_139392.1:40445000-40462500 GCF_054392235.1 Sus scrofa
CCACGGATGAAGAAACGGGCTCCAGGAGGAAAGAGTCCAGGCCTTATGCCTGCCCTGCCTGGAGAATCCATGTCGCCACACAGCGATCCATCCCGATGCGTTCGTTGGTCCTGCGACGCCCCCTGCCGTAAGCTGCTTTTTATAGTCTCCGAAAAGGTCCGCCAGATGGCTCCCGGGGTGGGCCTGGGACGACCAAGTTCGGGGCCGGAAGAGGCCACTTCCAAGTGGGGGAGGAGTTACAAGTGGGTGGCAGACCTGAAGATAACCTGGAGGGGAGGAAAAAGGAGGGGAACCGTGACCGACCGAGCGAGCCGGAGGGGAGGGGAGGGGAGGGGAGGGGAGGGACGATGGGATGGCACCATCGGGAGTCCTGCTCAAAGAATTGGAGCCTCCTTGAGACATGCGACCACATCCATCATTCCAGAGGGAATGGAAGCGTCTTCCCCATGGTTGTACAATGATACATGTCCTTCAGAGTCCCTGAGAAAAAAAGGAATACAAGGCAAGATTTTGTCCGTGGAGGGAAGGGGGGGGGGGGGAGAACAGAGGCTCCAGACTTTGGATCTCTTGGCACAGGGGCCTCCTGCGCCGTATGGAAAGGACTGTTCCTAGGGTGCTCTCAGAATGGGATTTCTGGGTCCCACGAACCTTGTGTGTTGGACAAAGAGGCAGAAAGAGGGGTTCCCGGCTGGAAAGCCCAAACCACAGCTCTTCAGATGGGTAGGGAAGGGCAGACAGACTTCCGGCCCCAAGCAGTGATCTGGACCTCCAGAGGCCTTAGGACGACTTCACTGAGAACACGCAGAATACGACCCAGCCACAGCGTCCTCTATACCTAGCTCTGTTTCACTTTCTCTGTCTCTCTCCCCTCCTCCTCTTTCTCCCTCTGATTCTGCCTCTCACTGTCTGCCTATCCTCCGTCCCTCCCTGTCTGTCTCTGTCTCTCTCCCTCACAAGCACACCAAAGCGGGTCCCCCCCCCCCCCCCGGAAAGGACGGATGTGAGACGGACACCCTCTTCTTCCCGTCTTGAAAGCAGGAGAAAAACCTTCCTCTAGAAGCCCAAGTTCAAAGCCAGCTGTTTCAAGGAACGTCTGCCTCTGGCAAGGGGGAGGGGGAGGGCGAGGGGGAGGGCGAGGGGGCGGCCTGGAGGCAGCCTGGAGCACCCACGGCATGCATTCAGAAACCTCGTGCATCTCTCTTCCGGTGCTATCTTTTGGGGGCACGTGGTACTCTTGGGCAAGTCCTCCGAACGATAGTGGAAACAAACATCTGTCTTCTCTCCCACACCTGATGAATGCAGACAGACACACTGGAAGAGCACCCACCCCCCCTTTTCCCCCAAAGGACTCTTGTCACTGTACAGACGGGGGGGGGGGGGGGGGGGGCGGCACGGGGGTGTCACACGCAGTCTTGGTGGCTCGTCTATGTTTCCAATCCGCCCAGGCAGTGCAGGCGGCCACCACTGCTGCTGCCACCTCTCACCGATCGTTCATCCTGTCCGTCAGTGCTATGACAGCACTAAGCTCTTCAGGGAGAAAATGCTCCCTGCCTTTCCTCTCGGAGGGCACACTGAGGGCACCCACTCCCATTAACAAAGTTTATTCACCTTGACAGGAAGAAAAGAGCTTGGGGTTTCTCACACCGCTGCAGATGACACTTTCCTACCGACTCTGGAATTCTCTTGCTCATTCTCCGGTGGGCCCGCCCCCCCCATTTCAGGAGAGGGTGTTTGGTTCTGGGTTGGGGTGCGTGTGTGTGCGCGCGTGTGTGTGTGCGTGTGGGTGTGTGTGTCTGGGTGTGTCTGTGTCTTGCTTTTTCATTTTATTGGAATACAGTTGACTGACAAAGTTGTATGAACTTACAGGGTTGTTTCTGGGTGTTCGTCATGGCAGTGAAAGGAAACACCAGGATTTCCCTAGAAAGCCATCCCGTTCACCTGATCGGTGGCGTGAAGGACATTCACATCCTCCTTGAGTTTCGCATTTGAAAGTGAGGGGCGGGTGCGTGCAGCAGGTCCCCCCCCACCCCACCCCGCGCCCCGAACGTGCCTCCCGCAGTGGCACTAGGAGTGTGTGCAATGAAAGGGACAGGACACCAGACACCAGAGGACCATTCTGACCCTCCTTTCCTTCTCTCTTCGGAAAGCAGGAAATAAATCTCTTGGGTGAAAGAAAAGTGTGCTCCCTGCCACGAAATTTGGGGGGGGGGGGTGTCGGGTTGGCGATAAGGACTTCACTGCTCCCATGGCTCCTGCAATGTTCACGAATCCTCCAAATCCTCAAGGCAAGATGGTTCACAACCAATACATGAGCGAGCTGTCAGAGACACCAGGGACTGAAACACTCCGTATTAGGGAGGGGTCCTCACTCACTTTCATGCAAAGGCAGCGACAACAGCAGCCTTTTCAAAGATGGCTGCAGGCAAGAGGGTGGGGGAGATGATGGAGAAAGTGGTGGTGGCGGCGGCGGCGGCGGCGGCGGCGGCGGCGTGGCAGACTTGGATCACGTCCATTATGTTCATTCAACAAACAGTCGGGGCGACGGGAGAATGGCCGCTTGGTGGTCTGTGTTTCTCCAGGCTCCCTGACCCACTCCCTGCCCCACACCCCCAACCCCCCACACCCCCTTGGACATGGGCAGGAAGGTTTCTAGAGAAGGCAGTGCCTGACCTGCCGGCTCTGTCACCCTGGGGGGAGAACATTTCGGAGAGTCGCCAGAGGCTTCAGACTTCCTACCCCTCTCCCTCCCCCACTCTGAACCCTGGTAACTAGACTTCATTCAACCGACACTTAGGATGGGTCATCCAACTGTTCTCTCATGAAGGAAGGAAGGAAGGAAGGAAGGTGGGTCGGTGGGTAGGTGGGTGTGTTTTCTGCGTGGGGTGAAGCCTTCCCTCCCTCGATGCAAGCCTGATATCCTCACCTGTCACAGAGACTGGACCCCTAAAAAACTACTGTGTCCGGTTTTCTCCCATTTAGGGGGTTCCAGAGTGTGTGTGCGTGCGTGCGCGTGTGCGTGCGTGCGTGCGCGTGCGTGTGCGTGTGCGTGTGCGTGTGTGTGTGTGTGTGTGTGTGTTTTGAGGGCCACACCCACGGCATATGGAGGTTCCCAGATGACGGATCGAATCGGAGGCTTTAGCTGCTGGCCTCCTACACCACAGAAACAGGAATGCCAGGTCCGAGCCGCGTCTGGGACCAACACCACAGCTCACGGCAACACTGGATCCTTTACCCACTGAGCGAGGTGGACAGGGATCGAACCTGCAACCTCATGGTTCCTGGTCGGATTCATTTCCACTGCGCCATGGCGGGAACTCTGCTTTGTGGTTTTGGCGTTTGGATTCCAGAAGGTGGCGTAGGGGTCCCTGTTCGTCATCTATTGGATAGAGACTCGTGTGTGTATATGTTCATCCCATCCTCCTCATGGATCCCTCTCCCCCGCCCTCATGATTTCTTTTTCCCCCTCTGCTTTTTAGGGCTGCCCTCGTGGCATATGGAAGTTCCCAAGCGAGGGGTTGAATCGGAGCTACGGCTGCTGGCCTACGCCACAGGCACAGCCATGTGGGATCCGAGCCGCGTCTGCGACCGACACCACAGCTCACGGCACTGCCTGCCGGATCCTTACCGCCCCCCTGAGCGAGGCCAGGGATCGAACCCACACCCTTCCCTGCAAAGGTTCCTCGTCGGATGCGCTTCCATGGTGCCACGACAGGAACTCCCCCGTGATGGTTTTTTTTCACGCTGGTGTTCCCACCAACAAGGAAGGAATGGCCCAATATTCTGGAATCACCTAGAGGGGAAAAGACGCTGAAAAAGAAAGAACGGAGGGATAGATGGATGTAGATGGATCACTGAATCCCCTTGACTGTACACCTGAAACGAACACAACATTGTAAGCAAGCCCACTGTACGCCGAGCTAAAGCAACAACAACAACCAACAACCACAACAAACTTACATCTTAAAAAAAAAAAAAAAAAAAAAAAAGAAGATGTCCCCTGCAGTTCCCATCAGGGCTCAGCGGTAATGAACCCGACTAGGATCCGTGAGGATGTGGGTTCGATCCCTCCCCTGGCCTCGCTTGGTGGGTTAAGGATCCCGTGTTGCTGTGGCGGTGGGGTAGGCCCGCAGCTACAGTTCTGATTCGACCGTGAGTCTGGGAACTTCCATAGGGCTGGGGCGTGGGCGTTAAAAAAAGATATACTATATGCATACTATATACATATGTAGGAGTTCCCGTCATGGCTGGACGAATCCGACTAGGAGGCCTGAGGGTGCGGGTTCGATCCCTGGCCTCGCTCGTTGGGTTCAGGATCGGGTGTTGCCGTGAGCTCTGGTGTAGGTCGCAGACAGGGCTCGGATCCCGCGTTGTGCTGGCTCTGGTGTAGGCCGGTGGCTACGGCTCCGATTGGACCCCTAGCCTGGGAACCTCCATGTGCCATGGGTGCAGCCCTAGAAACAGAAAATAACTACGTGTGTGTGTCTGTGTGTGTGTGTGTGTGTCTGTGTGTGTGTGTGTGTGTGTGTGTGTGTGTGTGCGTGTGTCTGTGTGTGTCTGTGTGTGTGTGTATACAGATAGATATAGATATACAGATATAGATATAGATATATCACCTACCTAAAGGCCCAGGACTAGAGAAAGCATTGGGTCATTAGGATCTAAGAATCTTCTCCCCGCCCCCCAAATCCATCCATCCAACCCACCCTCCCTCCCTCTCTCCATCTTTCACTTTTCCTGATAAAGACAAAGGGACAAAAATTGTTTGTTTGTTTGTTTCTTTGTTTGTTCGTTTCTTTCTCAAAAGATGTACATCTACTTTGTAACTTATACCTCTGTCAGAGGGATGGAGAATCCTTGACCTTTTCCTCCCTACCCAAATCCTTCCAGAAGTCAGAAACTCAGTGGCTGGAAAACTGGACTGGATCCTGAAGTTTTTCCAGTTGCCTTCCATCTCTGGCTACAACTCTCTTCATGAGCGTTTCCCATTTTCTCCCACCCTTTGGACCTGGCATCCTTGTGGATGAGAACACGTATCGCTTGTCCCGAGGCCCTGAAAACGGAAGCTAGTGGAGTCCCTCGATGAACACATCAGAGAAATGGTCTCTGAGAGTGTCTCTGAGAGTGAAACCATCACCCTGTGTTCATTTCTCTAAGAGCCCCTCGGAAAGTTGGCCCCAACACCTGACGGCATTCTCAGAGGGGCCTTTCAAAAGACTGAAGGGGCGTTCCCGTCATGGCTCCGTGGTTAACGAATCCGACTAGGAACCGTGAGGTTGCGGGTTCGATCCCTGCCCTCACTCAGTGGGTTAAGGATCCAGCGTTGCCGTGAGCTGTGGTGTCGGTCGCAGACACGGCTCGGATCCCACGTTGCTGTGGCTCTGGCGTAGGCTGGCAGCTATGGCTCCGATTCGACCCCTAGCCTGGGAACCTCCATATGCCATGGGAGCGGCCCAAGAAATGGCAAAAAGACAAAACAAACAAACAAACAAACAAACCGACAAAACAAAAGACTGAAGGGACTTTCCCCTCTCCCTCTCTCTTCCCTCTGTCTCACTCACTGTCTCTGTCTGTCTCTCTGTGTCTCTCTCACACGCACACGCACACACACACAGAGTCACCGGCTCCGTTCTTCATATGTAACAGTTTGAAAGTTCCAGGAAAGGTTGGCAGCCCAAACCGGCCTTGGTACTCCAGCTCCAATTAAGTCTCAGAGACAGAGTTTTGGGGTGAAGCATAAAGAACAGCTTTATTGCTTTGCCAGGCTAAGGAGGCCACAGCAGGCTAAGGACCTCAAAACTGTGTCCTCCCTTGAGAGGGGATAGCAAGGGGTTCTATAGGTTTAGCTTAATGGTAGGCATGGGGGTGGCGGAGCTGTCTAGAAGCATCAGGGTGCTTGCATTCTTCTCCCTGGATAGGAGATTAGGATAGACCATTTCAAAGTCATCAAGGCTGGAGTCAGGTGGTCCATGGAATGTTTCCAGTGTCTTTGGGGTTATGGCATTTTGACCTTCTCTCTGGAGTGAAGATTGCTCATCCACGGGGCGGGCGTGGGGCGGGGGGTGGGGGGGGGTCGCAATCCTTAGGGAGTGTTTCAAGGGTAGAGAAAACACCAGGTTCACTACAACTCTGACTCGACAGTAGTCATTAGTCATAAGTTCGTGGGCCAAGGCAAGCCATAACCTAACGGAGACTATTTCAAAGTAGCTTTTAGCTGTAACAATGTCTCTGGCTCCAACACACCAGCACTCCGGGGCTTGAGCTTGGTTTCAGTTTCAGAGGAGGGAACTCTGGCTCCAAGGATTAACCCCTTCGTTCCTTTGGTTTCTGTGGGCCTGGTTCGGGGAGCCCATCCACATCACCGCCTTTTGAGAGGCCATCTGACAACTGTTTCACCAAAGCGACGTCATCTCAAAACAAGGAAACCAGTTCCATGAAATGGAGGATCTCTCCCTCCCTCTCCCTCCCTCTCCTTCTCACTCTCCTCTACCCACAGCTCATGGCAACGTGGGATTCGTAACCCAGTGAGCGAGGCTGAGCATGGAACCTGCCACCTCATGGTTCCTAGTTGCATTTATTTCCACTTCTGCACCACGATGGGACCTCCCCAGCACAGTTTTTCACACGTGAAGTTTCCCGGGACGTCTCGGAGGAGGCGGACCCCAAACGTGTCTCCATGCCCTATGTGGGTGATTCCTGTGAGGTAAAATGACTTAAGGACCGGCCCACACAAAAGGGACACTCTGGCCCTCCTTTCTGGCCCCCAGACAGCAGGAGATGAAAATCTCCTCCTCGTGCAAAGGAAGATGGCAAGTGAAGATGTCCATTCCCACACCAAGGCCAACATGCTCCAGAAGTTTTGCGGGGTTTCCCGGGTTGGGAAATGGCGGGGGCTCCTTTGGCCTGACACGAGGCGAGTTTCGTGCACACATCCTCCCCCACCCCCCTCCATGCAGTCTGCGAGGGGCAGCCTGAGGGTAGGGAAATTGGGGAAAGGGGGGAAAAAAAACACTTTCCCTAAAGAGAAGCTCCAGGAAAAGTCACCACCTCTGACTTGACTGGAGAGTTTCTGCATTTGAATGAAGTGATTGAACCCAGGCCCTGAGGCCTGGATCTTCCTGATCTCCCCTCCCCCCCTTCCCGGGCGTGAGTCCAGGCGATTTGGGAAGCGAGAGGCGGCGCAGCAGGGATGGCGGCCGGGGGTGGGGGGTGGGGCGGGCAGCTGGGGCCGGGAGTGGGGGGGTGCGGGACTAATGAACCAGCGCCTGCCTGCATGCCTGCCTGCCTGCCTGCCTGCCTGCCTGCCTGCCTGCTTGCCTGCCTGCCTGAACGAGCCCCTCCCCTCCCCCCCCACCCCCTCCCCACACCCACCCGCCTGAGGGCAGGGATGGGGCCTGAGAGCTAAGGGAAACTTCTTTGCTAGCTACTTGTCAGGGAGTGATCCCAGCTCAAAGTCCCTTTGCTTATTTCGGAACAAGGTCTGAGTCTCAGCTAGTACAGAGTTTCTGAATGTCTCGGCACATGGACTGGCCTGCACCAAACAAGCAGACAGGAAGAAAAATGAACACACAGAAATCCAGCTGGTCTCCTTCTCCCAGAGTCTCTCTTGGAGAAATTACCTTAAGCTCAGTGACTTTGCCCCGTCTCCCTCTGGTGCAAAGCCATCCCTGGAGGAGCCAGGTCTTACATGAGCAGGGCAGGGCAGGGCAGCACCACCCAGGTGAGCTGGAGAGTGGAGAGTCAAGTTGATAGATACCCCAAATGTGGCTGGCCAGGGGTCTGGGCTAGCATTCCGTGTGAACTCACACACCCAGGCACCTAGCACCGATTTCCCCATGTTCTTCCGACCCTGATTCTCACTCTTCTTCTGTCCCCCCCCCCCCCCCTTCCTTCGGCTTTTTGCCTTTTCTAGGGCCGCTCCTGCGGCATATGGAAGTTCCCCTGCCAGGGGTCCAATCGGAGCTGTAGCCGCTGGCCTGCACCAGACCCACAGCAACGCGGGATCTGAGCCACGTCTGCAACCTGCACCACAGCTCACGGCAATGCTGGATCCTTAACCCACTGAGCAAGGCCAGGGATGGAACCTGCAACCTCATGGTTCCTAGTCAGATTCATTAACCACTGAGCCACAATGGGAACTCTGACTCTCCCTCTTCCCTGCCTGATACCTTAAGAGCCTGATCGTTTGTGGGGAAATGAAATCCCAGCTGGCAAGAGCCACCTTATCTTCCCAGCACACGAGAAAAGAATAGGCGCAGGCTCACATCCATCTTATGTTTCTATGCCTTGCCCTGGCCCCACCGTTTCAGAAAGCTGTGTCCCTCCACCTGTCAAAAGCCAAAGCCCAGGAGTTCCCGTCGTGGAATAGTGGAAAGGAATCCAACCAGGAACCATGAGGTTGCAGGTTCGATCCCAGGCCTTCCACAGTGGGTTTAGGATCTGGTGGCATCACCTTGCGCTGCGGTGTAGGTTGCAGACGCAGCTTGGATCTGATGGTGCTTGTGACTGTGGCATACACCCCAGCAGTTGTAGGTCTGATTCGGCCCCTAGCCCGGGAACCTCCATATGATGGGGGGAGGGGGGGGGGGGAGGCTGCAGCCAAAGCCCAAGGAAGAAAGACAATCAGAATGTTGCGTGGAACTCCTGGAGACTTAACAACCACCACCAGTCATGACCATGGCTGTCAACCGACACCAGAGCCAAAGAAATGTCGGATCAAATAGGAACCTGCCACTTACACCAGTACTCACCACAATGCAGGACCACAAAAACAAAGGAACAAGAAACCAAAACTAAATAATTGCCCAGGAGCAGCAGGTGCAGGAAAAGCATGCTGACTCTCACCCCCCAGAAGCCAGAGGTAACCTATTTATCACCCCACACGCACACACCTCAGCACCACCAGCACCAGCACCCCCCCCCCCCACCCCAGGATCGAATCTGCATCCTCGTGGGTGCTCCTCAGCTTTGTTACCAATGAGCCACAATGGGATCTCCCCAATCCAGGTTTTTATGTTTCTTTTTTTTTTTTTTTTCCCCTTGCTTTCTTCGGGTGGCACTCACGGCACACGGAGGTTCCCAGGCTAGGGAATCAGAGCTTGAGCCACTGGCCTACACCACAGACACAGCAACACCAGGTCCGATCTGTGTCTGCAACCTACACCACAGTTCAGGGCAATGCCAGATCTTTCACCCACTGAGCGAGGCCAGGGATCAAACCAGCACTCTCATGGATGCTACTCAGATTCCTACCTGCTGAGTCACAATGGGAACTCCACTAAATACATAAATTTTTTCAAAGAGAGAGAGAGAGGGAGAGTGTGTGTGTGTGTGTGTGTGTGTGTGTGTGTGTGTGTGAGAGAGAGAGAGAGAGAGGTCTGGTATCACTTGGGGAAAAATAAAATTATGCTTGGAGAAAAATACCTGTCCCTAGAGATCATTCACAATGGCTTGTTCTGCCTGTTCATTTCTCTCTTTCTTCCCTTTTCTTTTTTCCTTCCTTTTCTTTTCCTTTCGCATCTGTCTGTGCCGTGTGTGTGTGTGTGTGTGTGTGTGTGTGTGTGTGTGTGTGTGTGTGTGTGTGTGTGTGTGTGTGTAGTCTTCTTTTAGGGCTTCACATGTGCCATTTTGTAGGTTCCCAGGTTAGGGGTCAATGCTAGTCGGGTTCGTTTCCACCGAGCCACAACGGGAATTCCTGCCTTGTGCTTCTTTATCTTTGCTCTGTTACTAGGTGCTAGGGATTCCTTTTTGTTAAGTCCAGTCACTTAAATAAGGGTGTTTGCAGGGTTGCCTAAAGCATCAAAAATGTATTTTCTCATTAAATATTGGAATGTGGGGAGTTCCTGTTGTGGCTCAGTGGTAACAAACCCGACTAGTATCCATGTATGCCGGTTCGACCCCTGGTTTGGGAACTTCCGTATGCCACAGTTATGGCTCTAAAAAATCCTCTCTCTCTCTCTCTCTCTCTCTCTCTCTCTCTCGATAATATACACATACACACACACATCCATACGTACATACCTATGTACACATATACATATACATTGGAATTTGGTCTGCCATCGATGAGATGCTCCCTCTTTGTGTGTTGTTCATTTTGTTTTTTGTTTTTTAGGAGTGCACCCTCGGGATATGGAAGTTCCCTGGGCTAGGGGTTGAAGAATCGGAGCTGTAGCTGCTGGCCTGCACCTCAGCCAGAGCTATGCCCTGCCAGATCACCCGATCTGAGCTGAGTGGCCACGTCTGTCACCTACACCTACCTCCCCCTGAATGAAGACGTATTTTCAATACATCTCAAGTGGAGAAAAACTTGCTAAAAATCACTTTATTTGTCATGGAAACCATATCTTCTAGCAGACATGGCACAAAAGCCAGTGTTTATGGTCATCACACCACAGACATCAGAATTCCAAGCTTCTAGGGGTTTCTTGGGGGTGGGGTGGGGTGTGTCCCCAGGGCCTGTGGAAGTTCCATGCCCACCCCTCTGCCACCACCCAGGGATCCTTCGCCCTGGGTGGGTGGGGGGAGGGAGAGGGTATCTCAGCAGAAACGATCTTATCTTACGGGGTTTATGGATGGCTAGAAGCATGTGGTTCTGTTCATCTCATGCTTGAGGTTTCGGTTTTTGCCCTCCTACCTACCCAATGGTCGGCAGATGGAATTCTTCTGGTTTTCTCTGGCCATCCCTCTCCTCGAACTCACGGGTCCAGTTTTTCTCCCACATTTGACTTTTCCGGGAGATCCACAAAAGGAAGCGCCAACCCTTGACATCCACCGACAAGAGATCACCACCCTCTGCCCCTCTTTAGCCCCTTCTCATCCTCATGCCTGCCTGCACACATCGGAGACATTTCCAAGTGCCCAGGAGGATCCTTGGACCCTGACACCTCGAAATCTTCCCTGAGCAGCAGTGCTCGGGACTCAGACCTGGGGTTTATCACGGGCTCCAACCACGACCTTTGGTTTTCCTGGGCTGGGAGATCGGTTTCATGAGATGGAACCGGCTGCGGATTCAGCTTCTGGATCTGGACTGTGAAACGTTGTACAAGACTTTTTTCAAGGCATGACTGTAGGGGAACAAAACCTTGCGGCCCGCCCCCCGCCACATCCCAGATGTCACATGAGCACGGGGAGGAATTCTGTGGAGCTGGAAACAACCATGACCCAAAAGAACACAGGAAGGAATTCCTGTCATGGCGGGGCAGAAACGAATCGGACTAGGAATCACGAGGTGGCAGGTTTGATCCCTGGCCTCGCTCAGGGGTTTAAGGATCTGGCATTTTTCCGCGAGCTGTGGCATAAGGTCTCAGATGTGGCTCGGATCCCGCCGTTGCTGTGGCTGTGGCTCAGGCTAGCAGATGCAGCTCCGATTCAACACCAAGCGTGGGCGCGCGCGCGCGCGCGGGGGGTGGGGGGGAGGCGGGGAGGGAAGCAAACCTCCTAAGAACGACGAAAGTGCAGTTAGGAAACAGAAAATGATGATCCCGGAAGTCCACTTGAATGTGGTTGGGAGACATGCGTAGGACCACACCGCCACCGTGTGAGAGACCAGTGCAAGACAGCTGAACAATACAAAGCGGGGTGGGGGGTGGGGTGCTTGGCGGGGGTTGGAGGAGGAGGAGGAGGAGGAGGAGGTGGGGGGAGACGGCGGCACTGGTGCTGGGCAAAGGTGCCTCTGGGCGAGGACTTTGGTGACCATATTCTCATGGCAGGCTTGAGAGCCCAAAAGATGACATGGTGGAGGCTGAAGTTAAGTTTGGTCAAAAGGAAAACAACCATGAGAAAAGATGCATCCACCCACACCTAGAAAAGATATCGTGCCAGGAATGGGAGCCCTGTTCCAATGGCTCTTCCTGGGATTGTGGGAAATGAATCGATAGCAAGAAGATGCTTTCACATCCATGTCTTCAATGACTCCTGTACTAAGTGCGTCGTGGTTTTGCCAGTTTGGCAGAGTTGTGGAATGTCATCCGGCAATTGCATCTCCCCTGCCCAACCAGCAAGATGGAGTTGTTCTTTTTTTTTTTTTTTTTTTTTTTTCCTGCTGCACTGCCTTTCCTGTGCCAGGGATCGAACTTGAGGCTCAGCTGTGACCTAGGCACAGCGGGAACTCCAAGATGGATTTCTTTTTCCTTCTTTTTCTTTCCTTCCTTCCTTTCTTCCTTTCTTTCTTTTCTCTCTCTCTCTTTCTTTTTCTTTTCTTTCTTTCTTTCTCTTTCCTTCCTTCCTTTCTTCCTTTCTTTCTCCTTTCTTTTTCTTTCTTTCTTTCTTTCTTTCTTTCTTTCTTTCTTTCTTTCTTTCTTTCTTTCTTTCTTTCTTTCTCTCTCTCTATCTTTCTCTTTCCTTCCTTTCTTTCTTTCTCTTTCTTTCTTTCTTTCTTTCTTTCTTTCTTTCTTTCTTTCTTTCTTTCTTTCTTTCTTTCTCTCTCTCTCTCTCTCTCTCTCTCTCTTTCTGGTTTTTTTTGGGGGGGAGCCACACCCGCAGCACATGGAGGTTCCCAGGCTAGGGGTCAATTCGGAGCCTTACCTGCCGGCCTACACCACAGGCACAGCCACGCGGGATCCGAGCCGCGTCTGTGACGGACACCACAGCTCACGGCAATGCCAGATCCTTAACCCAACAAGTGAGCCAGGGATCAAACCTGCAACCTCATGGTTCCTGGTCGGATTTGTTTCCACTACCCCAGGATGGCAATCCTGAGACTTGCAAAGTTTATTGTTTGTTTCGGGTTTTCTCCACCCCCTCTCCCTCCCGTTTCAGCTTTATGTTTTACTTTTTGGCCACACCCACGGGCAGCAAGTGGAAGTTTTTCCTGAGGCAGAGATGGAACCTGCACCACACAGGGGCAACCAGAGCCACCGCGTTGAGAAAGCAGGAGCCTTGACCCTGTTGGTCGTGGGCTTCCTTCTTCTTCTTCTTCTTCTGTTGTTGTTTTTTGGGTTTTTTTTGGGGGGGGGTTGTTTTCCTTTTTTTGTTTTGTTTTGTTTTGTTTTGGATGAGATTTCAGTTCACCCCCCCCCCCCAACACACACACACACTCATAGTGTTGCGTTGTACTTTCCCTCCATTGTGGTTGGTCAGTCATGCTGAAATCCATGTTTCTATGACCTGACCACCAGAGCATTTGCCCCAGGCAGCCATTTGTTCTCTTTGGACTTTGTCTCAGTCTATGCAGAGAGAGATTTTCATTTCCACTTTCCTAGGATCGACTGTATCCTTCTCTCCCTTCCTAAGCTTCTGGGCTTTGCTTGTCTGCTTTTGACAGACCGTCTCCGTCGGTAAGGGTGGCAGGTAAACCGACTCCTGCGTTGTCGTTCTCCGAGAGCTTGCCCGGTTTCGTTTTTGCCAGTCCCCGCCTACCCTCCCACCCTCCCTCTCTCCCTCCCTCCTCCAGCTCCGTGCAGGGAGGTGGGGTGGGGGTGGGGGAGAGAAGAGAAGGTGGAGGGGAACCTGAGATCTCTCTCGCTAGTGCCACCCTCACCGCGCCGGCTTCTCTCTGGAATTCCCAAGCCCAGGAAGGGACATGCTTGGGGGAGCGAGCGCGGCTCCTTCTAGGCAACAGCGAGAACCTCTTCCCAGCTCCTTCCCCGCCGCCGCCGCCGCCGCCGCCGCCGCCGCCGCCGCCGCCGCCCCCCTCTTTCCATCTGCTGCCATCACGCCACGCAGTGCCTTGCCAGGAGGCAGCTCCGCGAGGCAAGCTTCGCGGTCGTGCAGGACGCCTGGCGCCTCGGCCCCGGGAAGAGCTCGGGCATTTGGGTGGCCGGCGCTGTGTCGTTGTGTCGCCGCCGGCCGGCCGGCCTTCCGGATCTGTCCCGGTGACGTTGGTGGCGGTTGTCGCGTGCCATCTAGTGTCCGCTTTTATATCGTCCCTTCCCTCTGCAGCTTTGGGGACCTTCGCGAGGGATGTGACTCAGCCATCCGGCCTGAGTCAGAGTTCCGGGAGGCTGGCGACACTGGCGGCGACAGCTCCGGTGGCTCAGAGGCCTGGGAGTGTCCCTCTCTCACCGGAGATTGGGCCTGCAGGCCTGTGAGGGAGTGACTGTCACCGCGCTCCCCAGGCAGGCTCTGGGGCCGCCTGGCCGGGTCGACCAGCATCCGCTCTTGCCGCTCCGGCCCCGGGGACCGACCAGGCCTGGGCCGGGCCGCCTCCCTAGCGAGGGGAGAGGGTGTGCGGCGCCCGGGACTGCCTGTGCTCGGGTGGCCTGGCCTTGTCCCGGGTCGCCCTTTGGAGCGTGAATGACTCCCGCCTGCGGTCCCTCCAGCCTCTCATCCCCGAAGTGAGGAGCGGCCCGGGTTGTGCGCTGAGGGCGTTGGAGGGCGCGACAGGCTCGGTGGCCGGCACGCTTGTTTCCCGGTCGTCATGCCGGCATGGGCCCCTCCCCGCCTGCCCCCCGACTGATGGCTACCGCCGGCCCGTGCGGAGTCGTACTCACGAGGTCTAGACCGGCACAAGACGTGAGGGGTGGAGCGGAAAGGGTGGCTCGGGCCCCGGCGCCTTCCTTCGCGGGGTCCGTTCGTCGGAGGCGCCTCCGTGGAAACATTTTTTTTTCCAAGTCCTGATGGATCCGGAGACGGTGGACGGTACCCCGCCGGCCCCCTGCTCCCGGGTGTGGCCGGGAAGGGTGCACCTGGGCCTGAGGCGTGCCCATGTAGGGTCCCGGTCGTTGGACAAGACTTCGTTTCCCACGCTCTCATTTCCCGCCCCCCGCCCTCGGAGTGTTTCCCTGTCGGTCGGTCGATCGGTCGGGAGGTGGGGACCGGCCTGAGCTGGATGGTGTGTCCTGGATTTTGGGGGAGCCAAGTCCCCGTCTGGAGCTCCGGACAGACCGATACCTGCCCGCGTGGGCAAGCCGGGAAGGGCTTCCCCGGCTGGCCGGCCGGCTCCACCTCCTTCATGTCCCTGTCCCTTCCTTGCGGTCACGCTCCCCGGGTCGACCAGATGGCTCTGAGAGCGCTGGGTCTGGCGACTCTAGGGCAGGGCTGGGGGACAAGTGTCCGGATGGGGGTTCCGGGGATACCCCCACGTCCTGTGGGTGGGCCCCGCTGCTGGGCATGGACATTTTTCGCGGCCGAAATACGCCTTTTCTGTCACCAGGTAGATGCTGACACGATCCTCTTCAGCGCCTGTCGCTGGAGACCTTGGGCCTCTGGATGCACGTGGGGGGCTTTGGGCTTTCGGCTGCTGTCCAAGGCCTGACCCTGCCCTTTGCACCCCGCGTGGGGGCCGCTCGCCTGGGCCTGTGCGCCGGCTCTCACTTGTGCATCCAGCTGGCCCGTGCTGCGGTGTCTCCTCCGGTCTCTGGCTGACCCGAGGGCGGCAGGGCGCGTGGCCCTGTGGGGTCTTCTACCCTGTGTGCCTCCCTGCTGCGGGCACCCGGCGGCTCGGCTGGGACAACCCCACCCTGTTGGCTCCGTGCCACGTGTCAGGCGTTCTCCCTCCCGGGGTTGTCAGCCGCTGTCTCTCCCCTGAGAGAGGAAGGGGAGGAGGAGGAGGAGGAGGGGGTGCCGGTGAAGCTGAAGCAGGCCCCCGTGGTGATTGTCTTTGCTGGCCCTCCCTCCCCTCTTCTGGGCTCTTCCCTGGCTCTGCCAGGACTGATCGATGTGGTGATGTGGCGCTCTCCTGGGCTTGGGCTTAAGCCGCGCCAGATGAGGGACGGCCGCTCATGGTGAGCTGGGCCGCGCCTCTCATTCTGTCGCGGGCCCCTCGCTGCTCCTCCCCCACCTGCGGGTGGTGTGGGGGAAGGCAGGGGTGCGGCCTCCAGCCTGACCTCTGGTCTCCCGCCCTGCTGCCTTCGGGTGTCAGTCGGGGGGGGGGGGCCTGGGTCCTTTGGGACGCAGCAGGCATTCTCGCTTTGCCGCCTTGGCGTGTGCCTTGCGAGCGGTCCCTCCCCAAAGTGGGGGGGAGGCCTCCCTCGCTGCCATGCTTCGCATCCCTGCGGGTGCGTGAGCGTGCCTCCCCTGGTCCTCTGTGGTGCCCCTGGAGTACTCCGGGTTGCCTGTCAGATGCCCGAGGCCGAGCGGTGGTGTCGTTTTCCTCTCCCAGCGGTGAGTCCCCTCGGGTCCCCACTGTGGTGGTGGCGTGCCCCACGAGCAGCTTCCTAAAGCTCAGGGGAGGGGGTCGAGACGGTAAGGCAGGGGAAGCTTGTGTCCCCTCCCCGGGAGGGGCTCAGGTGGACCCCTTGTCATGGGTCTCCCTCACTGTGTGCCAGTGAGGGCAGCCCTTGGCCCTTGAGCGGCACGCCCCATGCTTCTCCCTTGACCGGGAAGGCTGCATGTGGTCGTGAGAGCGACCGCGGTGGGCCGGGAGATGTGAAGGGGGGGTCCCCGTCTGGCTTTCCGGACGTGGCACCCCTCCACCCACGTGGAAAAGTCTGAAAGGCAAGCCTGGTGGCAGCACAGACTCTTGCTCTCCCGGCTCTGACCGTGGACGCTCACATGGGCTGTGTGCTTTACCCATACCGCAGACCCCCCCCCTTCTGACTTCCCACTTTTTGGGAGTGTTCCCACTCCCGTGGGTCCCCGAAGGGGCGAACGATGGTGTGGGGGGCACGACGCGCCCTCGGTGAGAAAGCCTTCTCTAGCGATCTGAGAGGGGGGCCTTGGGGTACCTGGACCCCCCAGCCGCCGCCCCTCTGAAGTGTGCAAGGCAGTAGCTGCCGGTGCTACTTGCCACAGCGTGTGGGCAAGAGCCGCCCTCGCGCGAGGGGTGCGCTGGCCCCCGCGGTGGGGGCCAAGCGCTGCTCTTTTGCCTAATGCGGCCTGTACCTCCCCCCTCCGAGTTGGGGGAGGGTCACGCCGGGCCGGGCCGGGTTTTGGCATCCAGCGCCGGGCTGTGTGCTGCGTGGGCACGTGGTGCCCCTCCCCTTGGAAGGGGAAGTGGAGGAGGGGGATGCGCCCCGTCCCCCGGCGGCCTCTGCCCCTGCCTCCCCCGCTGCGAGCCGCCTGTCGGTTCTTCCCGCACTCGCCTGGGGTCGCAGCTGGTGGTGTGGAGGTGGTGAGCGAGCATGGTTCGGGCCGCCTCGCTCAGGAGCGTTTCCCCCAGGCGTCAGGCCCTGGAGGGTGGACTAGGTGAAGGACGGATGAGATGAGGGTGGAAAGATGGACGGATGGGTGAGATGAGGCGGACGAGCCCCCCCCCCACGTGGCAGGGGGGGGGAAGCCTTTGCACATGGGGCCCTGGTGGTGGGGCCGGGTCGTGGAGTGCTCTGGGGCGACTGAGGCCGCCTGGTGTCCCAGGTGTCATGGGACTGCCCTCGTGTGTGTGGTGGTGTGACCCCGTGCTGGTTTGCCTGGCGTGCCTGGGTCCTTTCTCCTCTCCCTGGGCAGGCACCCGCGTCCCTGCCTCACAGCCCTTGCCCCGTGTGCATTGCCGCCCTTCCCCGGTGCTGCCGGCCCTCCCCCTGCCCCGAACAGGTGACCGCCCTGCCTTGCCTGTGCCATGTCTCTCTCCCTCCCGCCCCCGTGTCAACCGGGGACCTGAAATGGCCTCACCTCGTGTGGGTGT
>NC_139392.1:40475000-40492500 GCF_054392235.1 Sus scrofa
GGTCGTGTCTGCACCGCGTTGACTGCCTCTCTCCGGGGCCTGAGTCTCCCGGACAGGGTGTGTCGTTTTGTGTTCGATGTTTTCTGAGCTTCCCCTCTGGCCTAGTGATTTCCTTCTTCTCTATTGAAATCAAACACGTCCCAGCACTTGGGTGCATAGCATTTTATTTGGCCCGCGCCGCCCCGCCGCCCTTGCCGCGACAACGTTGCTGTCCCTGTATTAGGACGGTGAGGAGGTTCTTGTTGGTCTTCGGATGGCCGCACCCACGGTCTATGGAGCTTCCCAGGCTAGGGGTCGAACTGGTGTTACGGCTGCTGGCCTACGCCCGAGCCGCAGCCGTGCCGGATCTGAGCCTCGTCTCAACCCCCTGCGTGAGGCGAAGGATGGAGCCCGCAACCTCATGGTCCCTAGTCAGATTCGTTTCCTCTGTGCCACGAGGGAAAGTCCTGAATCAACGATGCACGGATTTAGGACGCTATGGAGGGATGCATTGGCCGGCCCCAGGTCATATGGGGTTCCGGAGCCAGGGATCCGATCCAAGTCCCAGCTGTGGCAACGTGATTACTTGAAAGAGGACCCTTTAAAGCCGGGGTGGGGGTGGCGGGAGGGGATGACACTGCATGCCATGGAGGCGCTCACCTGTCCTTTTTGTGGACACCTTTTCCGCGGTGGTGACAATGGATGCCCTGGCTGCCGTTCGGAAATGAAAGGTGAAGGCCAAGGTCCACGGTCCGTGGTCGGCGTGGTTCGTCTTCAAGGCCACGGATGAAGAAACGGGCTCCAGGAGGAAAGAGTCCAGGCCTTATGCCTGCCCTGCCTGGAGAATCCATGTCGCCACACAGCGATCCATCCCGATGCGTTCGTTGGTCCTGCGACGCCCCCTGCCGTAAGCTGCTTTTTATAGTCTCCGAAAAGGTCCGCCAGATGGCTCCCGGGGTGGGCCTGGGACGACCAAGTTCGGGGCCGGAAGAGGCCACTTCCAAGTGGGGGAGGAGTTACAAGTGGGTGGCAGACCTGAAGATAACCTGGAGGGGAGGAAAAAGGAGGGGAACCGTGACCGACCGAGCGAGCCGGAGGGGAGGGGAGGGGAGGGGAGGGGAGGGACGATGGGATGGCACCATCGGGAGTCCTGCTCAAAGAATTGGAGCCTCCTTGAGACATGCGACCACATCCATCATTCCAGAGGGAATGGAAGCGTCTTCCCCATGGTTGTACAATGATACATGTCCTTCAGAGTCCCTGAGAAAAAAAGGAATACAAGGCAAGATTTTGTCCGTGGAGGGAAGGGGGGGGGGGGGAGAACAGAGGCTCCAGACTTTGGATCTCTTGGCACAGGGGCCTCCTGCGCCGTATGGAAAGGACTGTTCCTAGGGTGCTCTCAGAATGGGATTTCTGGGTCCCACGAACCTTGTGTGTTGGACAAAGAGGCAGAAAGAGGGGTTCCCGGCTGGAAAGCCCAAACCACAGCTCTTCAGATGGGTAGGGAAGGGCAGACAGACTTCCGGCCCCAAGCAGTGATCTGGACCTCCAGAGGCCTTAGGACGACTTCACTGAGAACACGCAGAATACGACCCAGCCACAGCGTCCTCTATACCTAGCTCTGTTTCACTTTCTCTGTCTCTCTCCCCTCCTCCTCTTTCTCCCTCTGATTCTGCCTCTCACTGTCTGCCTATCCTCCGTCCCTCCCTGTCTGTCTCTGTCTCTCTCCCTCACAAGCACACCAAAGCGGGTCCCCCCCCCCCCCCCGGAAAGGACGGATGTGAGACGGACACCCTCTTCTTCCCGTCTTGAAAGCAGGAGAAAAACCTTCCTCTAGAAGCCCAAGTTCAAAGCCAGCTGTTTCAAGGAACGTCTGCCTCTGGCAAGGGGGAGGGGGAGGGCGAGGGGGAGGGCGAGGGGGCGGCCTGGAGGCAGCCTGGAGCACCCACGGCATGCATTCAGAAACCTCGTGCATCTCTCTTCCGGTGCTATCTTTTGGGGGCACGTGGTACTCTTGGGCAAGTCCTCCGAACGATAGTGGAAACAAACATCTGTCTTCTCTCCCACACCTGATGAATGCAGACAGACACACTGGAAGAGCACCCACCCCCCCTTTTCCCCCAAAGGACTCTTGTCACTGTACAGACGGGGGGGGGGGGGGGGGGGGCGGCACGGGGGTGTCACACGCAGTCTTGGTGGCTCGTCTATGTTTCCAATCCGCCCAGGCAGTGCAGGCGGCCACCACTGCTGCTGCCACCTCTCACCGATCGTTCATCCTGTCCGTCAGTGCTATGACAGCACTAAGCTCTTCAGGGAGAAAATGCTCCCTGCCTTTCCTCTCGGAGGGCACACTGAGGGCACCCACTCCCATTAACAAAGTTTATTCACCTTGACAGGAAGAAAAGAGCTTGGGGTTTCTCACACCGCTGCAGATGACACTTTCCTACCGACTCTGGAATTCTCTTGCTCATTCTCCGGTGGGCCCGCCCCCCCCATTTCAGGAGAGGGTGTTTGGTTCTGGGTTGGGGTGCGTGTGTGTGCGCGCGTGTGTGTGTGCGTGTGGGTGTGTGTGTCTGGGTGTGTCTGTGTCTTGCTTTTTCATTTTATTGGAATACAGTTGACTGACAAAGTTGTATGAACTTACAGGGTTGTTTCTGGGTGTTCGTCATGGCAGTGAAAGGAAACACCAGGATTTCCCTAGAAAGCCATCCCGTTCACCTGATCGGTGGCGTGAAGGACATTCACATCCTCCTTGAGTTTCGCATTTGAAAGTGAGGGGCGGGTGCGTGCAGCAGGTCCCCCCCCACCCCACCCCGCGCCCCGAACGTGCCTCCCGCAGTGGCACTAGGAGTGTGTGCAATGAAAGGGACAGGACACCAGACACCAGAGGACCATTCTGACCCTCCTTTCCTTCTCTCTTCGGAAAGCAGGAAATAAATCTCTTGGGTGAAAGAAAAGTGTGCTCCCTGCCACGAAATTTGGGGGGGGGGGGTGTCGGGTTGGCGATAAGGACTTCACTGCTCCCATGGCTCCTGCAATGTTCACGAATCCTCCAAATCCTCAAGGCAAGATGGTTCACAACCAATACATGAGCGAGCTGTCAGAGACACCAGGGACTGAAACACTCCGTATTAGGGAGGGGTCCTCACTCACTTTCATGCAAAGGCAGCGACAACAGCAGCCTTTTCAAAGATGGCTGCAGGCAAGAGGGTGGGGGAGATGATGGAGAAAGTGGTGGTGGCGGCGGCGGCGGCGGCGGCGGCGGCGGCGTGGCAGACTTGGATCACGTCCATTATGTTCATTCAACAAACAGTCGGGGCGACGGGAGAATGGCCGCTTGGTGGTCTGTGTTTCTCCAGGCTCCCTGACCCACTCCCTGCCCCACACCCCCAACCCCCCACACCCCCTTGGACATGGGCAGGAAGGTTTCTAGAGAAGGCAGTGCCTGACCTGCCGGCTCTGTCACCCTGGGGGGAGAACATTTCGGAGAGTCGCCAGAGGCTTCAGACTTCCTACCCCTCTCCCTCCCCCACTCTGAACCCTGGTAACTAGACTTCATTCAACCGACACTTAGGATGGGTCATCCAACTGTTCTCTCATGAAGGAAGGAAGGAAGGAAGGAAGGTGGGTCGGTGGGTAGGTGGGTGTGTTTTCTGCGTGGGGTGAAGCCTTCCCTCCCTCGATGCAAGCCTGATATCCTCACCTGTCACAGAGACTGGACCCCTAAAAAACTACTGTGTCCGGTTTTCTCCCATTTAGGGGGTTCCAGAGTGTGTGTGCGTGCGTGCGCGTGTGCGTGCGTGCGTGCGCGTGCGTGTGCGTGTGCGTGTGCGTGTGTGTGTGTGTGTGTGTGTGTTTTGAGGGCCACACCCACGGCATATGGAGGTTCCCAGATGACGGATCGAATCGGAGGCTTTAGCTGCTGGCCTCCTACACCACAGAAACAGGAATGCCAGGTCCGAGCCGCGTCTGGGACCAACACCACAGCTCACGGCAACACTGGATCCTTTACCCACTGAGCGAGGTGGACAGGGATCGAACCTGCAACCTCATGGTTCCTGGTCGGATTCATTTCCACTGCGCCATGGCGGGAACTCTGCTTTGTGGTTTTGGCGTTTGGATTCCAGAAGGTGGCGTAGGGGTCCCTGTTCGTCATCTATTGGATAGAGACTCGTGTGTGTATATGTTCATCCCATCCTCCTCATGGATCCCTCTCCCCCGCCCTCATGATTTCTTTTTCCCCCTCTGCTTTTTAGGGCTGCCCTCGTGGCATATGGAAGTTCCCAAGCGAGGGGTTGAATCGGAGCTACGGCTGCTGGCCTACGCCACAGGCACAGCCATGTGGGATCCGAGCCGCGTCTGCGACCGACACCACAGCTCACGGCACTGCCTGCCGGATCCTTACCGCCCCCCTGAGCGAGGCCAGGGATCGAACCCACACCCTTCCCTGCAAAGGTTCCTCGTCGGATGCGCTTCCATGGTGCCACGACAGGAACTCCCCCGTGATGGTTTTTTTTCACGCTGGTGTTCCCACCAACAAGGAAGGAATGGCCCAATATTCTGGAATCACCTAGAGGGGAAAAGACGCTGAAAAAGAAAGAACGGAGGGATAGATGGATGTAGATGGATCACTGAATCCCCTTGACTGTACACCTGAAACGAACACAACATTGTAAGCAAGCCCACTGTACGCCGAGCTAAAGCAACAACAACAACCAACAACCACAACAAACTTACATCTTAAAAAAAAAAAAAAAAAAAAAAAAGAAGATGTCCCCTGCAGTTCCCATCAGGGCTCAGCGGTAATGAACCCGACTAGGATCCGTGAGGATGTGGGTTCGATCCCTCCCCTGGCCTCGCTTGGTGGGTTAAGGATCCCGTGTTGCTGTGGCGGTGGGGTAGGCCCGCAGCTACAGTTCTGATTCGACCGTGAGTCTGGGAACTTCCATAGGGCTGGGGCGTGGGCGTTAAAAAAAGATATACTATATGCATACTATATACATATGTAGGAGTTCCCGTCATGGCTGGACGAATCCGACTAGGAGGCCTGAGGGTGCGGGTTCGATCCCTGGCCTCGCTCGTTGGGTTCAGGATCGGGTGTTGCCGTGAGCTCTGGTGTAGGTCGCAGACAGGGCTCGGATCCCGCGTTGTGCTGGCTCTGGTGTAGGCCGGTGGCTACGGCTCCGATTGGACCCCTAGCCTGGGAACCTCCATGTGCCATGGGTGCAGCCCTAGAAACAGAAAATAACTACGTGTGTGTGTCTGTGTGTGTGTGTGTGTGTCTGTGTGTGTGTGTGTGTGTGTGTGTGTGTGTGTGCGTGTGTCTGTGTGTGTCTGTGTGTGTGTGTATACAGATAGATATAGATATACAGATATAGATATAGATATATCACCTACCTAAAGGCCCAGGACTAGAGAAAGCATTGGGTCATTAGGATCTAAGAATCTTCTCCCCGCCCCCCAAATCCATCCATCCAACCCACCCTCCCTCCCTCTCTCCATCTTTCACTTTTCCTGATAAAGACAAAGGGACAAAAATTGTTTGTTTGTTTGTTTCTTTGTTTGTTCGTTTCTTTCTCAAAAGATGTACATCTACTTTGTAACTTATACCTCTGTCAGAGGGATGGAGAATCCTTGACCTTTTCCTCCCTACCCAAATCCTTCCAGAAGTCAGAAACTCAGTGGCTGGAAAACTGGACTGGATCCTGAAGTTTTTCCAGTTGCCTTCCATCTCTGGCTACAACTCTCTTCATGAGCGTTTCCCATTTTCTCCCACCCTTTGGACCTGGCATCCTTGTGGATGAGAACACGTATCGCTTGTCCCGAGGCCCTGAAAACGGAAGCTAGTGGAGTCCCTCGATGAACACATCAGAGAAATGGTCTCTGAGAGTGTCTCTGAGAGTGAAACCATCACCCTGTGTTCATTTCTCTAAGAGCCCCTCGGAAAGTTGGCCCCAACACCTGACGGCATTCTCAGAGGGGCCTTTCAAAAGACTGAAGGGGCGTTCCCGTCATGGCTCCGTGGTTAACGAATCCGACTAGGAACCGTGAGGTTGCGGGTTCGATCCCTGCCCTCACTCAGTGGGTTAAGGATCCAGCGTTGCCGTGAGCTGTGGTGTCGGTCGCAGACACGGCTCGGATCCCACGTTGCTGTGGCTCTGGCGTAGGCTGGCAGCTATGGCTCCGATTCGACCCCTAGCCTGGGAACCTCCATATGCCATGGGAGCGGCCCAAGAAATGGCAAAAAGACAAAACAAACAAACAAACAAACAAACCGACAAAACAAAAGACTGAAGGGACTTTCCCCTCTCCCTCTCTCTTCCCTCTGTCTCACTCACTGTCTCTGTCTGTCTCTCTGTGTCTCTCTCACACGCACACGCACACACACACAGAGTCACCGGCTCCGTTCTTCATATGTAACAGTTTGAAAGTTCCAGGAAAGGTTGGCAGCCCAAACCGGCCTTGGTACTCCAGCTCCAATTAAGTCTCAGAGACAGAGTTTTGGGGTGAAGCATAAAGAACAGCTTTATTGCTTTGCCAGGCTAAGGAGGCCACAGCAGGCTAAGGACCTCAAAACTGTGTCCTCCCTTGAGAGGGGATAGCAAGGGGTTCTATAGGTTTAGCTTAATGGTAGGCATGGGGGTGGCGGAGCTGTCTAGAAGCATCAGGGTGCTTGCATTCTTCTCCCTGGATAGGAGATTAGGATAGACCATTTCAAAGTCATCAAGGCTGGAGTCAGGTGGTCCATGGAATGTTTCCAGTGTCTTTGGGGTTATGGCATTTTGACCTTCTCTCTGGAGTGAAGATTGCTCATCCACGGGGCGGGCGTGGGGCGGGGGGTGGGGGGGGGTCGCAATCCTTAGGGAGTGTTTCAAGGGTAGAGAAAACACCAGGTTCACTACAACTCTGACTCGACAGTAGTCATTAGTCATAAGTTCGTGGGCCAAGGCAAGCCATAACCTAACGGAGACTATTTCAAAGTAGCTTTTAGCTGTAACAATGTCTCTGGCTCCAACACACCAGCACTCCGGGGCTTGAGCTTGGTTTCAGTTTCAGAGGAGGGAACTCTGGCTCCAAGGATTAACCCCTTCGTTCCTTTGGTTTCTGTGGGCCTGGTTCGGGGAGCCCATCCACATCACCGCCTTTTGAGAGGCCATCTGACAACTGTTTCACCAAAGCGACGTCATCTCAAAACAAGGAAACCAGTTCCATGAAATGGAGGATCTCTCCCTCCCTCTCCCTCCCTCTCCTTCTCACTCTCCTCTACCCACAGCTCATGGCAACGTGGGATTCGTAACCCAGTGAGCGAGGCTGAGCATGGAACCTGCCACCTCATGGTTCCTAGTTGCATTTATTTCCACTTCTGCACCACGATGGGACCTCCCCAGCACAGTTTTTCACACGTGAAGTTTCCCGGGACGTCTCGGAGGAGGCGGACCCCAAACGTGTCTCCATGCCCTATGTGGGTGATTCCTGTGAGGTAAAATGACTTAAGGACCGGCCCACACAAAAGGGACACTCTGGCCCTCCTTTCTGGCCCCCAGACAGCAGGAGATGAAAATCTCCTCCTCGTGCAAAGGAAGATGGCAAGTGAAGATGTCCATTCCCACACCAAGGCCAACATGCTCCAGAAGTTTTGCGGGGTTTCCCGGGTTGGGAAATGGCGGGGGCTCCTTTGGCCTGACACGAGGCGAGTTTCGTGCACACATCCTCCCCCACCCCCCTCCATGCAGTCTGCGAGGGGCAGCCTGAGGGTAGGGAAATTGGGGAAAGGGGGGAAAAAAAACACTTTCCCTAAAGAGAAGCTCCAGGAAAAGTCACCACCTCTGACTTGACTGGAGAGTTTCTGCATTTGAATGAAGTGATTGAACCCAGGCCCTGAGGCCTGGATCTTCCTGATCTCCCCTCCCCCCCTTCCCGGGCGTGAGTCCAGGCGATTTGGGAAGCGAGAGGCGGCGCAGCAGGGATGGCGGCCGGGGGTGGGGGGTGGGGCGGGCAGCTGGGGCCGGGAGTGGGGGGGTGCGGGACTAATGAACCAGCGCCTGCCTGCATGCCTGCCTGCCTGCCTGCCTGCCTGCCTGCCTGCCTGCTTGCCTGCCTGCCTGAACGAGCCCCTCCCCTCCCCCCCCACCCCCTCCCCACACCCACCCGCCTGAGGGCAGGGATGGGGCCTGAGAGCTAAGGGAAACTTCTTTGCTAGCTACTTGTCAGGGAGTGATCCCAGCTCAAAGTCCCTTTGCTTATTTCGGAACAAGGTCTGAGTCTCAGCTAGTACAGAGTTTCTGAATGTCTCGGCACATGGACTGGCCTGCACCAAACAAGCAGACAGGAAGAAAAATGAACACACAGAAATCCAGCTGGTCTCCTTCTCCCAGAGTCTCTCTTGGAGAAATTACCTTAAGCTCAGTGACTTTGCCCCGTCTCCCTCTGGTGCAAAGCCATCCCTGGAGGAGCCAGGTCTTACATGAGCAGGGCAGGGCAGGGCAGCACCACCCAGGTGAGCTGGAGAGTGGAGAGTCAAGTTGATAGATACCCCAAATGTGGCTGGCCAGGGGTCTGGGCTAGCATTCCGTGTGAACTCACACACCCAGGCACCTAGCACCGATTTCCCCATGTTCTTCCGACCCTGATTCTCACTCTTCTTCTGTCCCCCCCCCCCCCCCTTCCTTCGGCTTTTTGCCTTTTCTAGGGCCGCTCCTGCGGCATATGGAAGTTCCCCTGCCAGGGGTCCAATCGGAGCTGTAGCCGCTGGCCTGCACCAGACCCACAGCAACGCGGGATCTGAGCCACGTCTGCAACCTGCACCACAGCTCACGGCAATGCTGGATCCTTAACCCACTGAGCAAGGCCAGGGATGGAACCTGCAACCTCATGGTTCCTAGTCAGATTCATTAACCACTGAGCCACAATGGGAACTCTGACTCTCCCTCTTCCCTGCCTGATACCTTAAGAGCCTGATCGTTTGTGGGGAAATGAAATCCCAGCTGGCAAGAGCCACCTTATCTTCCCAGCACACGAGAAAAGAATAGGCGCAGGCTCACATCCATCTTATGTTTCTATGCCTTGCCCTGGCCCCACCGTTTCAGAAAGCTGTGTCCCTCCACCTGTCAAAAGCCAAAGCCCAGGAGTTCCCGTCGTGGAATAGTGGAAAGGAATCCAACCAGGAACCATGAGGTTGCAGGTTCGATCCCAGGCCTTCCACAGTGGGTTTAGGATCTGGTGGCATCACCTTGCGCTGCGGTGTAGGTTGCAGACGCAGCTTGGATCTGATGGTGCTTGTGACTGTGGCATACACCCCAGCAGTTGTAGGTCTGATTCGGCCCCTAGCCCGGGAACCTCCATATGATGGGGGGAGGGGGGGGGGGGAGGCTGCAGCCAAAGCCCAAGGAAGAAAGACAATCAGAATGTTGCGTGGAACTCCTGGAGACTTAACAACCACCACCAGTCATGACCATGGCTGTCAACCGACACCAGAGCCAAAGAAATGTCGGATCAAATAGGAACCTGCCACTTACACCAGTACTCACCACAATGCAGGACCACAAAAACAAAGGAACAAGAAACCAAAACTAAATAATTGCCCAGGAGCAGCAGGTGCAGGAAAAGCATGCTGACTCTCACCCCCCAGAAGCCAGAGGTAACCTATTTATCACCCCACACGCACACACCTCAGCACCACCAGCACCAGCACCCCCCCCCCCCACCCCAGGATCGAATCTGCATCCTCGTGGGTGCTCCTCAGCTTTGTTACCAATGAGCCACAATGGGATCTCCCCAATCCAGGTTTTTATGTTTCTTTTTTTTTTTTTTTTCCCCTTGCTTTCTTCGGGTGGCACTCACGGCACACGGAGGTTCCCAGGCTAGGGAATCAGAGCTTGAGCCACTGGCCTACACCACAGACACAGCAACACCAGGTCCGATCTGTGTCTGCAACCTACACCACAGTTCAGGGCAATGCCAGATCTTTCACCCACTGAGCGAGGCCAGGGATCAAACCAGCACTCTCATGGATGCTACTCAGATTCCTACCTGCTGAGTCACAATGGGAACTCCACTAAATACATAAATTTTTTCAAAGAGAGAGAGAGAGGGAGAGTGTGTGTGTGTGTGTGTGTGTGTGTGTGTGTGTGTGTGAGAGAGAGAGAGAGAGAGGTCTGGTATCACTTGGGGAAAAATAAAATTATGCTTGGAGAAAAATACCTGTCCCTAGAGATCATTCACAATGGCTTGTTCTGCCTGTTCATTTCTCTCTTTCTTCCCTTTTCTTTTTTCCTTCCTTTTCTTTTCCTTTCGCATCTGTCTGTGCCGTGTGTGTGTGTGTGTGTGTGTGTGTGTGTGTGTGTGTGTGTGTGTGTGTGTGTGTGTGTGTGTGTAGTCTTCTTTTAGGGCTTCACATGTGCCATTTTGTAGGTTCCCAGGTTAGGGGTCAATGCTAGTCGGGTTCGTTTCCACCGAGCCACAACGGGAATTCCTGCCTTGTGCTTCTTTATCTTTGCTCTGTTACTAGGTGCTAGGGATTCCTTTTTGTTAAGTCCAGTCACTTAAATAAGGGTGTTTGCAGGGTTGCCTAAAGCATCAAAAATGTATTTTCTCATTAAATATTGGAATGTGGGGAGTTCCTGTTGTGGCTCAGTGGTAACAAACCCGACTAGTATCCATGTATGCCGGTTCGACCCCTGGTTTGGGAACTTCCGTATGCCACAGTTATGGCTCTAAAAAATCCTCTCTCTCTCTCTCTCTCTCTCTCTCTCTCTCTCGATAATATACACATACACACACACATCCATACGTACATACCTATGTACACATATACATATACATTGGAATTTGGTCTGCCATCGATGAGATGCTCCCTCTTTGTGTGTTGTTCATTTTGTTTTTTGTTTTTTAGGAGTGCACCCTCGGGATATGGAAGTTCCCTGGGCTAGGGGTTGAAGAATCGGAGCTGTAGCTGCTGGCCTGCACCTCAGCCAGAGCTATGCCCTGCCAGATCACCCGATCTGAGCTGAGTGGCCACGTCTGTCACCTACACCTACCTCCCCCTGAATGAAGACGTATTTTCAATACATCTCAAGTGGAGAAAAACTTGCTAAAAATCACTTTATTTGTCATGGAAACCATATCTTCTAGCAGACATGGCACAAAAGCCAGTGTTTATGGTCATCACACCACAGACATCAGAATTCCAAGCTTCTAGGGGTTTCTTGGGGGTGGGGTGGGGTGTGTCCCCAGGGCCTGTGGAAGTTCCATGCCCACCCCTCTGCCACCACCCAGGGATCCTTCGCCCTGGGTGGGTGGGGGGAGGGAGAGGGTATCTCAGCAGAAACGATCTTATCTTACGGGGTTTATGGATGGCTAGAAGCATGTGGTTCTGTTCATCTCATGCTTGAGGTTTCGGTTTTTGCCCTCCTACCTACCCAATGGTCGGCAGATGGAATTCTTCTGGTTTTCTCTGGCCATCCCTCTCCTCGAACTCACGGGTCCAGTTTTTCTCCCACATTTGACTTTTCCGGGAGATCCACAAAAGGAAGCGCCAACCCTTGACATCCACCGACAAGAGATCACCACCCTCTGCCCCTCTTTAGCCCCTTCTCATCCTCATGCCTGCCTGCACACATCGGAGACATTTCCAAGTGCCCAGGAGGATCCTTGGACCCTGACACCTCGAAATCTTCCCTGAGCAGCAGTGCTCGGGACTCAGACCTGGGGTTTATCACGGGCTCCAACCACGACCTTTGGTTTTCCTGGGCTGGGAGATCGGTTTCATGAGATGGAACCGGCTGCGGATTCAGCTTCTGGATCTGGACTGTGAAACGTTGTACAAGACTTTTTTCAAGGCATGACTGTAGGGGAACAAAACCTTGCGGCCCGCCCCCCGCCACATCCCAGATGTCACATGAGCACGGGGAGGAATTCTGTGGAGCTGGAAACAACCATGACCCAAAAGAACACAGGAAGGAATTCCTGTCATGGCGGGGCAGAAACGAATCGGACTAGGAATCACGAGGTGGCAGGTTTGATCCCTGGCCTCGCTCAGGGGTTTAAGGATCTGGCATTTTTCCGCGAGCTGTGGCATAAGGTCTCAGATGTGGCTCGGATCCCGCCGTTGCTGTGGCTGTGGCTCAGGCTAGCAGATGCAGCTCCGATTCAACACCAAGCGTGGGCGCGCGCGCGCGCGCGGGGGGTGGGGGGGAGGCGGGGAGGGAAGCAAACCTCCTAAGAACGACGAAAGTGCAGTTAGGAAACAGAAAATGATGATCCCGGAAGTCCACTTGAATGTGGTTGGGAGACATGCGTAGGACCACACCGCCACCGTGTGAGAGACCAGTGCAAGACAGCTGAACAATACAAAGCGGGGTGGGGGGTGGGGTGCTTGGCGGGGGTTGGAGGAGGAGGAGGAGGAGGAGGAGGTGGGGGGAGACGGCGGCACTGGTGCTGGGCAAAGGTGCCTCTGGGCGAGGACTTTGGTGACCATATTCTCATGGCAGGCTTGAGAGCCCAAAAGATGACATGGTGGAGGCTGAAGTTAAGTTTGGTCAAAAGGAAAACAACCATGAGAAAAGATGCATCCACCCACACCTAGAAAAGATATCGTGCCAGGAATGGGAGCCCTGTTCCAATGGCTCTTCCTGGGATTGTGGGAAATGAATCGATAGCAAGAAGATGCTTTCACATCCATGTCTTCAATGACTCCTGTACTAAGTGCGTCGTGGTTTTGCCAGTTTGGCAGAGTTGTGGAATGTCATCCGGCAATTGCATCTCCCCTGCCCAACCAGCAAGATGGAGTTGTTCTTTTTTTTTTTTTTTTTTTTTTTTCCTGCTGCACTGCCTTTCCTGTGCCAGGGATCGAACTTGAGGCTCAGCTGTGACCTAGGCACAGCGGGAACTCCAAGATGGATTTCTTTTTCCTTCTTTTTCTTTCCTTCCTTCCTTTCTTCCTTTCTTTCTTTTCTCTCTCTCTCTTTCTTTTTCTTTTCTTTCTTTCTTTCTCTTTCCTTCCTTCCTTTCTTCCTTTCTTTCTCCTTTCTTTTTCTTTCTTTCTTTCTTTCTTTCTTTCTTTCTTTCTTTCTTTCTTTCTTTCTTTCTTTCTTTCTTTCTCTCTCTCTATCTTTCTCTTTCCTTCCTTTCTTTCTTTCTCTTTCTTTCTTTCTTTCTTTCTTTCTTTCTTTCTTTCTTTCTTTCTTTCTTTCTTTCTTTCTCTCTCTCTCTCTCTCTCTCTCTCTCTTTCTGGTTTTTTTTGGGGGGGAGCCACACCCGCAGCACATGGAGGTTCCCAGGCTAGGGGTCAATTCGGAGCCTTACCTGCCGGCCTACACCACAGGCACAGCCACGCGGGATCCGAGCCGCGTCTGTGACGGACACCACAGCTCACGGCAATGCCAGATCCTTAACCCAACAAGTGAGCCAGGGATCAAACCTGCAACCTCATGGTTCCTGGTCGGATTTGTTTCCACTACCCCAGGATGGCAATCCTGAGACTTGCAAAGTTTATTGTTTGTTTCGGGTTTTCTCCACCCCCTCTCCCTCCCGTTTCAGCTTTATGTTTTACTTTTTGGCCACACCCACGGGCAGCAAGTGGAAGTTTTTCCTGAGGCAGAGATGGAACCTGCACCACACAGGGGCAACCAGAGCCACCGCGTTGAGAAAGCAGGAGCCTTGACCCTGTTGGTCGTGGGCTTCCTTCTTCTTCTTCTTCTTCTGTTGTTGTTTTTTGGGTTTTTTTTGGGGGGGGGTTGTTTTCCTTTTTTTGTTTTGTTTTGTTTTGTTTTGGATGAGATTTCAGTTCACCCCCCCCCCCCAACACACACACACACTCATAGTGTTGCGTTGTACTTTCCCTCCATTGTGGTTGGTCAGTCATGCTGAAATCCATGTTTCTATGACCTGACCACCAGAGCATTTGCCCCAGGCAGCCATTTGTTCTCTTTGGACTTTGTCTCAGTCTATGCAGAGAGAGATTTTCATTTCCACTTTCCTAGGATCGACTGTATCCTTCTCTCCCTTCCTAAGCTTCTGGGCTTTGCTTGTCTGCTTTTGACAGACCGTCTCCGTCGGTAAGGGTGGCAGGTAAACCGACTCCTGCGTTGTCGTTCTCCGAGAGCTTGCCCGGTTTCGTTTTTGCCAGTCCCCGCCTACCCTCCCACCCTCCCTCTCTCCCTCCCTCCTCCAGCTCCGTGCAGGGAGGTGGGGTGGGGGTGGGGGAGAGAAGAGAAGGTGGAGGGGAACCTGAGATCTCTCTCGCTAGTGCCACCCTCACCGCGCCGGCTTCTCTCTGGAATTCCCAAGCCCAGGAAGGGACATGCTTGGGGGAGCGAGCGCGGCTCCTTCTAGGCAACAGCGAGAACCTCTTCCCAGCTCCTTCCCCGCCGCCGCCGCCGCCGCCGCCGCCGCCGCCGCCGCCGCCGCCCCCCTCTTTCCATCTGCTGCCATCACGCCACGCAGTGCCTTGCCAGGAGGCAGCTCCGCGAGGCAAGCTTCGCGGTCGTGCAGGACGCCTGGCGCCTCGGCCCCGGGAAGAGCTCGGGCATTTGGGTGGCCGGCGCTGTGTCGTTGTGTCGCCGCCGGCCGGCCGGCCTTCCGGATCTGTCCCGGTGACGTTGGTGGCGGTTGTCGCGTGCCATCTAGTGTCCGCTTTTATATCGTCCCTTCCCTCTGCAGCTTTGGGGACCTTCGCGAGGGATGTGACTCAGCCATCCGGCCTGAGTCAGAGTTCCGGGAGGCTGGCGACACTGGCGGCGACAGCTCCGGTGGCTCAGAGGCCTGGGAGTGTCCCTCTCTCACCGGAGATTGGGCCTGCAGGCCTGTGAGGGAGTGACTGTCACCGCGCTCCCCAGGCAGGCTCTGGGGCCGCCTGGCCGGGTCGACCAGCATCCGCTCTTGCCGCTCCGGCCCCGGGGACCGACCAGGCCTGGGCCGGGCCGCCTCCCTAGCGAGGGGAGAGGGTGTGCGGCGCCCGGGACTGCCTGTGCTCGGGTGGCCTGGCCTTGTCCCGGGTCGCCCTTTGGAGCGTGAATGACTCCCGCCTGCGGTCCCTCCAGCCTCTCATCCCCGAAGTGAGGAGCGGCCCGGGTTGTGCGCTGAGGGCGTTGGAGGGCGCGACAGGCTCGGTGGCCGGCACGCTTGTTTCCCGGTCGTCATGCCGGCATGGGCCCCTCCCCGCCTGCCCCCCGACTGATGGCTACCGCCGGCCCGTGCGGAGTCGTACTCACGAGGTCTAGACCGGCACAAGACGTGAGGGGTGGAGCGGAAAGGGTGGCTCGGGCCCCGGCGCCTTCCTTCGCGGGGTCCGTTCGTCGGAGGCGCCTCCGTGGAAACATTTTTTTTTCCAAGTCCTGATGGATCCGGAGACGGTGGACGGTACCCCGCCGGCCCCCTGCTCCCGGGTGTGGCCGGGAAGGGTGCACCTGGGCCTGAGGCGTGCCCATGTAGGGTCCCGGTCGTTGGACAAGACTTCGTTTCCCACGCTCTCATTTCCCGCCCCCCGCCCTCGGAGTGTTTCCCTGTCGGTCGGTCGATCGGTCGGGAGGTGGGGACCGGCCTGAGCTGGATGGTGTGTCCTGGATTTTGGGGGAGCCAAGTCCCCGTCTGGAGCTCCGGACAGACCGATACCTGCCCGCGTGGGCAAGCCGGGAAGGGCTTCCCCGGCTGGCCGGCCGGCTCCACCTCCTTCATGTCCCTGTCCCTTCCTTGCGGTCACGCTCCCCGGGTCGACCAGATGGCTCTGAGAGCGCTGGGTCTGGCGACTCTAGGGCAGGGCTGGGGGACAAGTGTCCGGATGGGGGTTCCGGGGATACCCCCACGTCCTGTGGGTGGGCCCCGCTGCTGGGCATGGACATTTTTCGCGGCCGAAATACGCCTTTTCTGTCACCAGGTAGATGCTGACACGATCCTCTTCAGCGCCTGTCGCTGGAGACCTTGGGCCTCTGGATGCACGTGGGGGGCTTTGGGCTTTCGGCTGCTGTCCAAGGCCTGACCCTGCCCTTTGCACCCCGCGTGGGGGCCGCTCGCCTGGGCCTGTGCGCCGGCTCTCACTTGTGCATCCAGCTGGCCCGTGCTGCGGTGTCTCCTCCGGTCTCTGGCTGACCCGAGGGCGGCAGGGCGCGTGGCCCTGTGGGGTCTTCTACCCTGTGTGCCTCCCTGCTGCGGGCACCCGGCGGCTCGGCTGGGACAACCCCACCCTGTTGGCTCCGTGCCACGTGTCAGGCGTTCTCCCTCCCGGGGTTGTCAGCCGCTGTCTCTCCCCTGAGAGAGGAAGGGGAGGAGGAGGAGGAGGAGGGGGTGCCGGTGAAGCTGAAGCAGGCCCCCGTGGTGATTGTCTTTGCTGGCCCTCCCTCCCCTCTTCTGGGCTCTTCCCTGGCTCTGCCAGGACTGATCGATGTGGTGATGTGGCGCTCTCCTGGGCTTGGGCTTAAGCCGCGCCAGATGAGGGACGGCCGCTCATGGTGAGCTGGGCCGCGCCTCTCATTCTGTCGCGGGCCCCTCGCTGCTCCTCCCCCACCTGCGGGTGGTGTGGGGGAAGGCAGGGGTGCGGCCTCCAGCCTGACCTCTGGTCTCCCGCCCTGCTGCCTTCGGGTGTCAGTCGGGGGGGGGGGGCCTGGGTCCTTTGGGACGCAGCAGGCATTCTCGCTTTGCCGCCTTGGCGTGTGCCTTGCGAGCGGTCCCTCCCCAAAGTGGGGGGGAGGCCTCCCTCGCTGCCATGCTTCGCATCCCTGCGGGTGCGTGAGCGTGCCTCCCCTGGTCCTCTGTGGTGCCCCTGGAGTACTCCGGGTTGCCTGTCAGATGCCCGAGGCCGAGCGGTGGTGTCGTTTTCCTCTCCCAGCGGTGAGTCCCCTCGGGTCCCCACTGTGGTGGTGGCGTGCCCCACGAGCAGCTTCCTAAAGCTCAGGGGAGGGGGTCGAGACGGTAAGGCAGGGGAAGCTTGTGTCCCCTCCCCGGGAGGGGCTCAGGTGGACCCCTTGTCATGGGTCTCCCTCACTGTGTGCCAGTGAGGGCAGCCCTTGGCCCTTGAGCGGCACGCCCCATGCTTCTCCCTTGACCGGGAAGGCTGCATGTGGTCGTGAGAGCGACCGCGGTGGGCCGGGAGATGTGAAGGGGGGGTCCCCGTCTGGCTTTCCGGACGTGGCACCCCTCCACCCACGTGGAAAAGTCTGAAAGGCAAGCCTGGTGGCAGCACAGACTCTTGCTCTCCCGGCTCTGACCGTGGACGCTCACATGGGCTGTGTGCTTTACCCATACCGCAGACCCCCCCCCTTCTGACTTCCCACTTTTTGGGAGTGTTCCCACTCCCGTGGGTCCCCGAAGGGGCGAACGATGGTGTGGGGGGCACGACGCGCCCTCGGTGAGAAAGCCTTCTCTAGCGATCTGAGAGGGGGGCCTTGGGGTACCTGGACCCCCCAGCCGCCGCCCCTCTGAAGTGTGCAAGGCAGTAGCTGCCGGTGCTACTTGCCACAGCGTGTGGGCAAGAGCCGCCCTCGCGCGAGGGGTGCGCTGGCCCCCGCGGTGGGGGCCAAGCGCTGCTCTT
>NC_139392.1:40505000-40522500 GCF_054392235.1 Sus scrofa
CCAGCTGTCCCGGCCGACTCGGGCCCGGGTCCGAGGGCCCGCGGGGTCGACCAGCTGTCCCGGCCGACTCGGGCCCGGGTCCGAGGGCCCGCGGGGTCGACCAGCTGTCCCGGCCGACTCGGGCCCGGGTCCGAGGGCCCGCGGGGTCGACCAGCTGTCCCGGCCGACTCGGGCCCGGGTCCGAGGGGCCCCGGGGTCGACCAGCTGTCCCGGCCGACTCGGGCCCGGGTCCGAGGGCCCGCGGGGTCGACCAGCTGTCCCGGCCGACTCGGGCCCGGGTCCGAGGGGCCCCGGGGTCGACCAGCTGTCCCGGCCGACTCGGGCCCGGGTCCGAGGGCCCGCGGGGTCGACCAGCTGTCCCGGCCGACTCGGGCCCGGGTCCGAGGGCCCGCGGGGTCGACCAGCTGTCCCGGCCGACTCGGGCCCGGGTCCGAGGGCCCGCGGGGTCGACCAGCTGTCCCGGCCGACTCGGGCCCGGGTCCGAGGGCCCGCGGGGTCGACCAGCTGTCCCGGCCGACTCGGGCCCGGGTCCGAGGGCCCGCGGGGTCGACCAGCTGTCCCGGCCGACTCGGGCCCGGGTCCGAGGGCCCGCGGGGTCGACCAGCTGTCCCGGCCGACTCGGGCCCGGGTCCGAGGGCCCGCGGGGTCGACCAGCTGTCCCGGCCGACTCGGGCCCGGGTCCGTGTGGCCCTCGATGGGATCCCTGGGGTTGTCTTGATGCCGGGGCCGTCCGTCCGTCTCTGCCAACTCACTCGCTGGGGTCGTGTCTGCACCGCGTTGACTGCCTCTCTCCGGGGCCTGAGTCTCCCGGACAGGGTGTGTCGTTTTGTGTTCGATGTTTTCTGAGCTTCCCCTCTGGCCTAGTGATTTCCTTCTTCTCTATTGAAATCAAACACGTCCCAGCACTTGGGTGCATAGCATTTTATTTGGCCCGCGCCGCCCCGCCGCCCTTGCCGCGACAACGTTGCTGTCCCTGTATTAGGACGGTGAGGAGGTTCTTGTTGGTCTTCGGATGGCCGCACCCACGGTCTATGGAGCTTCCCAGGCTAGGGGTCGAACTGGTGTTACGGCTGCTGGCCTACGCCCGAGCCGCAGCCGTGCCGGATCTGAGCCTCGTCTCAACCCCCTGCGTGAGGCGAAGGATGGAGCCCGCAACCTCATGGTCCCTAGTCAGATTCGTTTCCTCTGTGCCACGAGGGAAAGTCCTGAATCAACGATGCACGGATTTAGGACGCTATGGAGGGATGCATTGGCCGGCCCCAGGTCATATGGGGTTCCGGAGCCAGGGATCCGATCCAAGTCCCAGCTGTGGCAACGTGATTACTTGAAAGAGGACCCTTTAAAGCCGGGGTGGGGGTGGCGGGAGGGGATGACACTGCATGCCATGGAGGCGCTCACCTGTCCTTTTTGTGGACACCTTTTCCGCGGTGGTGACAATGGATGCCCTGGCTGCCGTTCGGAAATGAAAGGTGAAGGCCAAGGTCCACGGTCCGTGGTCGGCGTGGTTCGTCTTCAAGGCCACGGATGAAGAAACGGGCTCCAGGAGGAAAGAGTCCAGGCCTTATGCCTGCCCTGCCTGGAGAATCCATGTCGCCACACAGCGATCCATCCCGATGCGTTCGTTGGTCCTGCGACGCCCCCTGCCGTAAGCTGCTTTTTATAGTCTCCGAAAAGGTCCGCCAGATGGCTCCCGGGGTGGGCCTGGGACGACCAAGTTCGGGGCCGGAAGAGGCCACTTCCAAGTGGGGGAGGAGTTACAAGTGGGTGGCAGACCTGAAGATAACCTGGAGGGGAGGAAAAAGGAGGGGAACCGTGACCGACCGAGCGAGCCGGAGGGGAGGGGAGGGGAGGGGAGGGGAGGGACGATGGGATGGCACCATCGGGAGTCCTGCTCAAAGAATTGGAGCCTCCTTGAGACATGCGACCACATCCATCATTCCAGAGGGAATGGAAGCGTCTTCCCCATGGTTGTACAATGATACATGTCCTTCAGAGTCCCTGAGAAAAAAAGGAATACAAGGCAAGATTTTGTCCGTGGAGGGAAGGGGGGGGGGGGGAGAACAGAGGCTCCAGACTTTGGATCTCTTGGCACAGGGGCCTCCTGCGCCGTATGGAAAGGACTGTTCCTAGGGTGCTCTCAGAATGGGATTTCTGGGTCCCACGAACCTTGTGTGTTGGACAAAGAGGCAGAAAGAGGGGTTCCCGGCTGGAAAGCCCAAACCACAGCTCTTCAGATGGGTAGGGAAGGGCAGACAGACTTCCGGCCCCAAGCAGTGATCTGGACCTCCAGAGGCCTTAGGACGACTTCACTGAGAACACGCAGAATACGACCCAGCCACAGCGTCCTCTATACCTAGCTCTGTTTCACTTTCTCTGTCTCTCTCCCCTCCTCCTCTTTCTCCCTCTGATTCTGCCTCTCACTGTCTGCCTATCCTCCGTCCCTCCCTGTCTGTCTCTGTCTCTCTCCCTCACAAGCACACCAAAGCGGGTCCCCCCCCCCCCCCCGGAAAGGACGGATGTGAGACGGACACCCTCTTCTTCCCGTCTTGAAAGCAGGAGAAAAACCTTCCTCTAGAAGCCCAAGTTCAAAGCCAGCTGTTTCAAGGAACGTCTGCCTCTGGCAAGGGGGAGGGGGAGGGCGAGGGGGAGGGCGAGGGGGCGGCCTGGAGGCAGCCTGGAGCACCCACGGCATGCATTCAGAAACCTCGTGCATCTCTCTTCCGGTGCTATCTTTTGGGGGCACGTGGTACTCTTGGGCAAGTCCTCCGAACGATAGTGGAAACAAACATCTGTCTTCTCTCCCACACCTGATGAATGCAGACAGACACACTGGAAGAGCACCCACCCCCCCTTTTCCCCCAAAGGACTCTTGTCACTGTACAGACGGGGGGGGGGGGGGGGGGGGCGGCACGGGGGTGTCACACGCAGTCTTGGTGGCTCGTCTATGTTTCCAATCCGCCCAGGCAGTGCAGGCGGCCACCACTGCTGCTGCCACCTCTCACCGATCGTTCATCCTGTCCGTCAGTGCTATGACAGCACTAAGCTCTTCAGGGAGAAAATGCTCCCTGCCTTTCCTCTCGGAGGGCACACTGAGGGCACCCACTCCCATTAACAAAGTTTATTCACCTTGACAGGAAGAAAAGAGCTTGGGGTTTCTCACACCGCTGCAGATGACACTTTCCTACCGACTCTGGAATTCTCTTGCTCATTCTCCGGTGGGCCCGCCCCCCCCATTTCAGGAGAGGGTGTTTGGTTCTGGGTTGGGGTGCGTGTGTGTGCGCGCGTGTGTGTGTGCGTGTGGGTGTGTGTGTCTGGGTGTGTCTGTGTCTTGCTTTTTCATTTTATTGGAATACAGTTGACTGACAAAGTTGTATGAACTTACAGGGTTGTTTCTGGGTGTTCGTCATGGCAGTGAAAGGAAACACCAGGATTTCCCTAGAAAGCCATCCCGTTCACCTGATCGGTGGCGTGAAGGACATTCACATCCTCCTTGAGTTTCGCATTTGAAAGTGAGGGGCGGGTGCGTGCAGCAGGTCCCCCCCCACCCCACCCCGCGCCCCGAACGTGCCTCCCGCAGTGGCACTAGGAGTGTGTGCAATGAAAGGGACAGGACACCAGACACCAGAGGACCATTCTGACCCTCCTTTCCTTCTCTCTTCGGAAAGCAGGAAATAAATCTCTTGGGTGAAAGAAAAGTGTGCTCCCTGCCACGAAATTTGGGGGGGGGGGGTGTCGGGTTGGCGATAAGGACTTCACTGCTCCCATGGCTCCTGCAATGTTCACGAATCCTCCAAATCCTCAAGGCAAGATGGTTCACAACCAATACATGAGCGAGCTGTCAGAGACACCAGGGACTGAAACACTCCGTATTAGGGAGGGGTCCTCACTCACTTTCATGCAAAGGCAGCGACAACAGCAGCCTTTTCAAAGATGGCTGCAGGCAAGAGGGTGGGGGAGATGATGGAGAAAGTGGTGGTGGCGGCGGCGGCGGCGGCGGCGGCGGCGGCGTGGCAGACTTGGATCACGTCCATTATGTTCATTCAACAAACAGTCGGGGCGACGGGAGAATGGCCGCTTGGTGGTCTGTGTTTCTCCAGGCTCCCTGACCCACTCCCTGCCCCACACCCCCAACCCCCCACACCCCCTTGGACATGGGCAGGAAGGTTTCTAGAGAAGGCAGTGCCTGACCTGCCGGCTCTGTCACCCTGGGGGGAGAACATTTCGGAGAGTCGCCAGAGGCTTCAGACTTCCTACCCCTCTCCCTCCCCCACTCTGAACCCTGGTAACTAGACTTCATTCAACCGACACTTAGGATGGGTCATCCAACTGTTCTCTCATGAAGGAAGGAAGGAAGGAAGGAAGGTGGGTCGGTGGGTAGGTGGGTGTGTTTTCTGCGTGGGGTGAAGCCTTCCCTCCCTCGATGCAAGCCTGATATCCTCACCTGTCACAGAGACTGGACCCCTAAAAAACTACTGTGTCCGGTTTTCTCCCATTTAGGGGGTTCCAGAGTGTGTGTGCGTGCGTGCGCGTGTGCGTGCGTGCGTGCGCGTGCGTGTGCGTGTGCGTGTGCGTGTGTGTGTGTGTGTGTGTGTGTTTTGAGGGCCACACCCACGGCATATGGAGGTTCCCAGATGACGGATCGAATCGGAGGCTTTAGCTGCTGGCCTCCTACACCACAGAAACAGGAATGCCAGGTCCGAGCCGCGTCTGGGACCAACACCACAGCTCACGGCAACACTGGATCCTTTACCCACTGAGCGAGGTGGACAGGGATCGAACCTGCAACCTCATGGTTCCTGGTCGGATTCATTTCCACTGCGCCATGGCGGGAACTCTGCTTTGTGGTTTTGGCGTTTGGATTCCAGAAGGTGGCGTAGGGGTCCCTGTTCGTCATCTATTGGATAGAGACTCGTGTGTGTATATGTTCATCCCATCCTCCTCATGGATCCCTCTCCCCCGCCCTCATGATTTCTTTTTCCCCCTCTGCTTTTTAGGGCTGCCCTCGTGGCATATGGAAGTTCCCAAGCGAGGGGTTGAATCGGAGCTACGGCTGCTGGCCTACGCCACAGGCACAGCCATGTGGGATCCGAGCCGCGTCTGCGACCGACACCACAGCTCACGGCACTGCCTGCCGGATCCTTACCGCCCCCCTGAGCGAGGCCAGGGATCGAACCCACACCCTTCCCTGCAAAGGTTCCTCGTCGGATGCGCTTCCATGGTGCCACGACAGGAACTCCCCCGTGATGGTTTTTTTTCACGCTGGTGTTCCCACCAACAAGGAAGGAATGGCCCAATATTCTGGAATCACCTAGAGGGGAAAAGACGCTGAAAAAGAAAGAACGGAGGGATAGATGGATGTAGATGGATCACTGAATCCCCTTGACTGTACACCTGAAACGAACACAACATTGTAAGCAAGCCCACTGTACGCCGAGCTAAAGCAACAACAACAACCAACAACCACAACAAACTTACATCTTAAAAAAAAAAAAAAAAAAAAAAAAGAAGATGTCCCCTGCAGTTCCCATCAGGGCTCAGCGGTAATGAACCCGACTAGGATCCGTGAGGATGTGGGTTCGATCCCTCCCCTGGCCTCGCTTGGTGGGTTAAGGATCCCGTGTTGCTGTGGCGGTGGGGTAGGCCCGCAGCTACAGTTCTGATTCGACCGTGAGTCTGGGAACTTCCATAGGGCTGGGGCGTGGGCGTTAAAAAAAGATATACTATATGCATACTATATACATATGTAGGAGTTCCCGTCATGGCTGGACGAATCCGACTAGGAGGCCTGAGGGTGCGGGTTCGATCCCTGGCCTCGCTCGTTGGGTTCAGGATCGGGTGTTGCCGTGAGCTCTGGTGTAGGTCGCAGACAGGGCTCGGATCCCGCGTTGTGCTGGCTCTGGTGTAGGCCGGTGGCTACGGCTCCGATTGGACCCCTAGCCTGGGAACCTCCATGTGCCATGGGTGCAGCCCTAGAAACAGAAAATAACTACGTGTGTGTGTCTGTGTGTGTGTGTGTGTGTCTGTGTGTGTGTGTGTGTGTGTGTGTGTGTGTGTGCGTGTGTCTGTGTGTGTCTGTGTGTGTGTGTATACAGATAGATATAGATATACAGATATAGATATAGATATATCACCTACCTAAAGGCCCAGGACTAGAGAAAGCATTGGGTCATTAGGATCTAAGAATCTTCTCCCCGCCCCCCAAATCCATCCATCCAACCCACCCTCCCTCCCTCTCTCCATCTTTCACTTTTCCTGATAAAGACAAAGGGACAAAAATTGTTTGTTTGTTTGTTTCTTTGTTTGTTCGTTTCTTTCTCAAAAGATGTACATCTACTTTGTAACTTATACCTCTGTCAGAGGGATGGAGAATCCTTGACCTTTTCCTCCCTACCCAAATCCTTCCAGAAGTCAGAAACTCAGTGGCTGGAAAACTGGACTGGATCCTGAAGTTTTTCCAGTTGCCTTCCATCTCTGGCTACAACTCTCTTCATGAGCGTTTCCCATTTTCTCCCACCCTTTGGACCTGGCATCCTTGTGGATGAGAACACGTATCGCTTGTCCCGAGGCCCTGAAAACGGAAGCTAGTGGAGTCCCTCGATGAACACATCAGAGAAATGGTCTCTGAGAGTGTCTCTGAGAGTGAAACCATCACCCTGTGTTCATTTCTCTAAGAGCCCCTCGGAAAGTTGGCCCCAACACCTGACGGCATTCTCAGAGGGGCCTTTCAAAAGACTGAAGGGGCGTTCCCGTCATGGCTCCGTGGTTAACGAATCCGACTAGGAACCGTGAGGTTGCGGGTTCGATCCCTGCCCTCACTCAGTGGGTTAAGGATCCAGCGTTGCCGTGAGCTGTGGTGTCGGTCGCAGACACGGCTCGGATCCCACGTTGCTGTGGCTCTGGCGTAGGCTGGCAGCTATGGCTCCGATTCGACCCCTAGCCTGGGAACCTCCATATGCCATGGGAGCGGCCCAAGAAATGGCAAAAAGACAAAACAAACAAACAAACAAACAAACCGACAAAACAAAAGACTGAAGGGACTTTCCCCTCTCCCTCTCTCTTCCCTCTGTCTCACTCACTGTCTCTGTCTGTCTCTCTGTGTCTCTCTCACACGCACACGCACACACACACAGAGTCACCGGCTCCGTTCTTCATATGTAACAGTTTGAAAGTTCCAGGAAAGGTTGGCAGCCCAAACCGGCCTTGGTACTCCAGCTCCAATTAAGTCTCAGAGACAGAGTTTTGGGGTGAAGCATAAAGAACAGCTTTATTGCTTTGCCAGGCTAAGGAGGCCACAGCAGGCTAAGGACCTCAAAACTGTGTCCTCCCTTGAGAGGGGATAGCAAGGGGTTCTATAGGTTTAGCTTAATGGTAGGCATGGGGGTGGCGGAGCTGTCTAGAAGCATCAGGGTGCTTGCATTCTTCTCCCTGGATAGGAGATTAGGATAGACCATTTCAAAGTCATCAAGGCTGGAGTCAGGTGGTCCATGGAATGTTTCCAGTGTCTTTGGGGTTATGGCATTTTGACCTTCTCTCTGGAGTGAAGATTGCTCATCCACGGGGCGGGCGTGGGGCGGGGGGTGGGGGGGGGTCGCAATCCTTAGGGAGTGTTTCAAGGGTAGAGAAAACACCAGGTTCACTACAACTCTGACTCGACAGTAGTCATTAGTCATAAGTTCGTGGGCCAAGGCAAGCCATAACCTAACGGAGACTATTTCAAAGTAGCTTTTAGCTGTAACAATGTCTCTGGCTCCAACACACCAGCACTCCGGGGCTTGAGCTTGGTTTCAGTTTCAGAGGAGGGAACTCTGGCTCCAAGGATTAACCCCTTCGTTCCTTTGGTTTCTGTGGGCCTGGTTCGGGGAGCCCATCCACATCACCGCCTTTTGAGAGGCCATCTGACAACTGTTTCACCAAAGCGACGTCATCTCAAAACAAGGAAACCAGTTCCATGAAATGGAGGATCTCTCCCTCCCTCTCCCTCCCTCTCCTTCTCACTCTCCTCTACCCACAGCTCATGGCAACGTGGGATTCGTAACCCAGTGAGCGAGGCTGAGCATGGAACCTGCCACCTCATGGTTCCTAGTTGCATTTATTTCCACTTCTGCACCACGATGGGACCTCCCCAGCACAGTTTTTCACACGTGAAGTTTCCCGGGACGTCTCGGAGGAGGCGGACCCCAAACGTGTCTCCATGCCCTATGTGGGTGATTCCTGTGAGGTAAAATGACTTAAGGACCGGCCCACACAAAAGGGACACTCTGGCCCTCCTTTCTGGCCCCCAGACAGCAGGAGATGAAAATCTCCTCCTCGTGCAAAGGAAGATGGCAAGTGAAGATGTCCATTCCCACACCAAGGCCAACATGCTCCAGAAGTTTTGCGGGGTTTCCCGGGTTGGGAAATGGCGGGGGCTCCTTTGGCCTGACACGAGGCGAGTTTCGTGCACACATCCTCCCCCACCCCCCTCCATGCAGTCTGCGAGGGGCAGCCTGAGGGTAGGGAAATTGGGGAAAGGGGGGAAAAAAAACACTTTCCCTAAAGAGAAGCTCCAGGAAAAGTCACCACCTCTGACTTGACTGGAGAGTTTCTGCATTTGAATGAAGTGATTGAACCCAGGCCCTGAGGCCTGGATCTTCCTGATCTCCCCTCCCCCCCTTCCCGGGCGTGAGTCCAGGCGATTTGGGAAGCGAGAGGCGGCGCAGCAGGGATGGCGGCCGGGGGTGGGGGGTGGGGCGGGCAGCTGGGGCCGGGAGTGGGGGGGTGCGGGACTAATGAACCAGCGCCTGCCTGCATGCCTGCCTGCCTGCCTGCCTGCCTGCCTGCCTGCCTGCTTGCCTGCCTGCCTGAACGAGCCCCTCCCCTCCCCCCCCACCCCCTCCCCACACCCACCCGCCTGAGGGCAGGGATGGGGCCTGAGAGCTAAGGGAAACTTCTTTGCTAGCTACTTGTCAGGGAGTGATCCCAGCTCAAAGTCCCTTTGCTTATTTCGGAACAAGGTCTGAGTCTCAGCTAGTACAGAGTTTCTGAATGTCTCGGCACATGGACTGGCCTGCACCAAACAAGCAGACAGGAAGAAAAATGAACACACAGAAATCCAGCTGGTCTCCTTCTCCCAGAGTCTCTCTTGGAGAAATTACCTTAAGCTCAGTGACTTTGCCCCGTCTCCCTCTGGTGCAAAGCCATCCCTGGAGGAGCCAGGTCTTACATGAGCAGGGCAGGGCAGGGCAGCACCACCCAGGTGAGCTGGAGAGTGGAGAGTCAAGTTGATAGATACCCCAAATGTGGCTGGCCAGGGGTCTGGGCTAGCATTCCGTGTGAACTCACACACCCAGGCACCTAGCACCGATTTCCCCATGTTCTTCCGACCCTGATTCTCACTCTTCTTCTGTCCCCCCCCCCCCCCCTTCCTTCGGCTTTTTGCCTTTTCTAGGGCCGCTCCTGCGGCATATGGAAGTTCCCCTGCCAGGGGTCCAATCGGAGCTGTAGCCGCTGGCCTGCACCAGACCCACAGCAACGCGGGATCTGAGCCACGTCTGCAACCTGCACCACAGCTCACGGCAATGCTGGATCCTTAACCCACTGAGCAAGGCCAGGGATGGAACCTGCAACCTCATGGTTCCTAGTCAGATTCATTAACCACTGAGCCACAATGGGAACTCTGACTCTCCCTCTTCCCTGCCTGATACCTTAAGAGCCTGATCGTTTGTGGGGAAATGAAATCCCAGCTGGCAAGAGCCACCTTATCTTCCCAGCACACGAGAAAAGAATAGGCGCAGGCTCACATCCATCTTATGTTTCTATGCCTTGCCCTGGCCCCACCGTTTCAGAAAGCTGTGTCCCTCCACCTGTCAAAAGCCAAAGCCCAGGAGTTCCCGTCGTGGAATAGTGGAAAGGAATCCAACCAGGAACCATGAGGTTGCAGGTTCGATCCCAGGCCTTCCACAGTGGGTTTAGGATCTGGTGGCATCACCTTGCGCTGCGGTGTAGGTTGCAGACGCAGCTTGGATCTGATGGTGCTTGTGACTGTGGCATACACCCCAGCAGTTGTAGGTCTGATTCGGCCCCTAGCCCGGGAACCTCCATATGATGGGGGGAGGGGGGGGGGGGAGGCTGCAGCCAAAGCCCAAGGAAGAAAGACAATCAGAATGTTGCGTGGAACTCCTGGAGACTTAACAACCACCACCAGTCATGACCATGGCTGTCAACCGACACCAGAGCCAAAGAAATGTCGGATCAAATAGGAACCTGCCACTTACACCAGTACTCACCACAATGCAGGACCACAAAAACAAAGGAACAAGAAACCAAAACTAAATAATTGCCCAGGAGCAGCAGGTGCAGGAAAAGCATGCTGACTCTCACCCCCCAGAAGCCAGAGGTAACCTATTTATCACCCCACACGCACACACCTCAGCACCACCAGCACCAGCACCCCCCCCCCCCACCCCAGGATCGAATCTGCATCCTCGTGGGTGCTCCTCAGCTTTGTTACCAATGAGCCACAATGGGATCTCCCCAATCCAGGTTTTTATGTTTCTTTTTTTTTTTTTTTTCCCCTTGCTTTCTTCGGGTGGCACTCACGGCACACGGAGGTTCCCAGGCTAGGGAATCAGAGCTTGAGCCACTGGCCTACACCACAGACACAGCAACACCAGGTCCGATCTGTGTCTGCAACCTACACCACAGTTCAGGGCAATGCCAGATCTTTCACCCACTGAGCGAGGCCAGGGATCAAACCAGCACTCTCATGGATGCTACTCAGATTCCTACCTGCTGAGTCACAATGGGAACTCCACTAAATACATAAATTTTTTCAAAGAGAGAGAGAGAGGGAGAGTGTGTGTGTGTGTGTGTGTGTGTGTGTGTGTGTGTGTGAGAGAGAGAGAGAGAGAGGTCTGGTATCACTTGGGGAAAAATAAAATTATGCTTGGAGAAAAATACCTGTCCCTAGAGATCATTCACAATGGCTTGTTCTGCCTGTTCATTTCTCTCTTTCTTCCCTTTTCTTTTTTCCTTCCTTTTCTTTTCCTTTCGCATCTGTCTGTGCCGTGTGTGTGTGTGTGTGTGTGTGTGTGTGTGTGTGTGTGTGTGTGTGTGTGTGTGTGTGTGTGTGTAGTCTTCTTTTAGGGCTTCACATGTGCCATTTTGTAGGTTCCCAGGTTAGGGGTCAATGCTAGTCGGGTTCGTTTCCACCGAGCCACAACGGGAATTCCTGCCTTGTGCTTCTTTATCTTTGCTCTGTTACTAGGTGCTAGGGATTCCTTTTTGTTAAGTCCAGTCACTTAAATAAGGGTGTTTGCAGGGTTGCCTAAAGCATCAAAAATGTATTTTCTCATTAAATATTGGAATGTGGGGAGTTCCTGTTGTGGCTCAGTGGTAACAAACCCGACTAGTATCCATGTATGCCGGTTCGACCCCTGGTTTGGGAACTTCCGTATGCCACAGTTATGGCTCTAAAAAATCCTCTCTCTCTCTCTCTCTCTCTCTCTCTCTCTCTCGATAATATACACATACACACACACATCCATACGTACATACCTATGTACACATATACATATACATTGGAATTTGGTCTGCCATCGATGAGATGCTCCCTCTTTGTGTGTTGTTCATTTTGTTTTTTGTTTTTTAGGAGTGCACCCTCGGGATATGGAAGTTCCCTGGGCTAGGGGTTGAAGAATCGGAGCTGTAGCTGCTGGCCTGCACCTCAGCCAGAGCTATGCCCTGCCAGATCACCCGATCTGAGCTGAGTGGCCACGTCTGTCACCTACACCTACCTCCCCCTGAATGAAGACGTATTTTCAATACATCTCAAGTGGAGAAAAACTTGCTAAAAATCACTTTATTTGTCATGGAAACCATATCTTCTAGCAGACATGGCACAAAAGCCAGTGTTTATGGTCATCACACCACAGACATCAGAATTCCAAGCTTCTAGGGGTTTCTTGGGGGTGGGGTGGGGTGTGTCCCCAGGGCCTGTGGAAGTTCCATGCCCACCCCTCTGCCACCACCCAGGGATCCTTCGCCCTGGGTGGGTGGGGGGAGGGAGAGGGTATCTCAGCAGAAACGATCTTATCTTACGGGGTTTATGGATGGCTAGAAGCATGTGGTTCTGTTCATCTCATGCTTGAGGTTTCGGTTTTTGCCCTCCTACCTACCCAATGGTCGGCAGATGGAATTCTTCTGGTTTTCTCTGGCCATCCCTCTCCTCGAACTCACGGGTCCAGTTTTTCTCCCACATTTGACTTTTCCGGGAGATCCACAAAAGGAAGCGCCAACCCTTGACATCCACCGACAAGAGATCACCACCCTCTGCCCCTCTTTAGCCCCTTCTCATCCTCATGCCTGCCTGCACACATCGGAGACATTTCCAAGTGCCCAGGAGGATCCTTGGACCCTGACACCTCGAAATCTTCCCTGAGCAGCAGTGCTCGGGACTCAGACCTGGGGTTTATCACGGGCTCCAACCACGACCTTTGGTTTTCCTGGGCTGGGAGATCGGTTTCATGAGATGGAACCGGCTGCGGATTCAGCTTCTGGATCTGGACTGTGAAACGTTGTACAAGACTTTTTTCAAGGCATGACTGTAGGGGAACAAAACCTTGCGGCCCGCCCCCCGCCACATCCCAGATGTCACATGAGCACGGGGAGGAATTCTGTGGAGCTGGAAACAACCATGACCCAAAAGAACACAGGAAGGAATTCCTGTCATGGCGGGGCAGAAACGAATCGGACTAGGAATCACGAGGTGGCAGGTTTGATCCCTGGCCTCGCTCAGGGGTTTAAGGATCTGGCATTTTTCCGCGAGCTGTGGCATAAGGTCTCAGATGTGGCTCGGATCCCGCCGTTGCTGTGGCTGTGGCTCAGGCTAGCAGATGCAGCTCCGATTCAACACCAAGCGTGGGCGCGCGCGCGCGCGCGGGGGGTGGGGGGGAGGCGGGGAGGGAAGCAAACCTCCTAAGAACGACGAAAGTGCAGTTAGGAAACAGAAAATGATGATCCCGGAAGTCCACTTGAATGTGGTTGGGAGACATGCGTAGGACCACACCGCCACCGTGTGAGAGACCAGTGCAAGACAGCTGAACAATACAAAGCGGGGTGGGGGGTGGGGTGCTTGGCGGGGGTTGGAGGAGGAGGAGGAGGAGGAGGAGGTGGGGGGAGACGGCGGCACTGGTGCTGGGCAAAGGTGCCTCTGGGCGAGGACTTTGGTGACCATATTCTCATGGCAGGCTTGAGAGCCCAAAAGATGACATGGTGGAGGCTGAAGTTAAGTTTGGTCAAAAGGAAAACAACCATGAGAAAAGATGCATCCACCCACACCTAGAAAAGATATCGTGCCAGGAATGGGAGCCCTGTTCCAATGGCTCTTCCTGGGATTGTGGGAAATGAATCGATAGCAAGAAGATGCTTTCACATCCATGTCTTCAATGACTCCTGTACTAAGTGCGTCGTGGTTTTGCCAGTTTGGCAGAGTTGTGGAATGTCATCCGGCAATTGCATCTCCCCTGCCCAACCAGCAAGATGGAGTTGTTCTTTTTTTTTTTTTTTTTTTTTTTTCCTGCTGCACTGCCTTTCCTGTGCCAGGGATCGAACTTGAGGCTCAGCTGTGACCTAGGCACAGCGGGAACTCCAAGATGGATTTCTTTTTCCTTCTTTTTCTTTCCTTCCTTCCTTTCTTCCTTTCTTTCTTTTCTCTCTCTCTCTTTCTTTTTCTTTTCTTTCTTTCTTTCTCTTTCCTTCCTTCCTTTCTTCCTTTCTTTCTCCTTTCTTTTTCTTTCTTTCTTTCTTTCTTTCTTTCTTTCTTTCTTTCTTTCTTTCTTTCTTTCTTTCTTTCTTTCTCTCTCTCTATCTTTCTCTTTCCTTCCTTTCTTTCTTTCTCTTTCTTTCTTTCTTTCTTTCTTTCTTTCTTTCTTTCTTTCTTTCTTTCTTTCTTTCTTTCTCTCTCTCTCTCTCTCTCTCTCTCTCTTTCTGGTTTTTTTTGGGGGGGAGCCACACCCGCAGCACATGGAGGTTCCCAGGCTAGGGGTCAATTCGGAGCCTTACCTGCCGGCCTACACCACAGGCACAGCCACGCGGGATCCGAGCCGCGTCTGTGACGGACACCACAGCTCACGGCAATGCCAGATCCTTAACCCAACAAGTGAGCCAGGGATCAAACCTGCAACCTCATGGTTCCTGGTCGGATTTGTTTCCACTACCCCAGGATGGCAATCCTGAGACTTGCAAAGTTTATTGTTTGTTTCGGGTTTTCTCCACCCCCTCTCCCTCCCGTTTCAGCTTTATGTTTTACTTTTTGGCCACACCCACGGGCAGCAAGTGGAAGTTTTTCCTGAGGCAGAGATGGAACCTGCACCACACAGGGGCAACCAGAGCCACCGCGTTGAGAAAGCAGGAGCCTTGACCCTGTTGGTCGTGGGCTTCCTTCTTCTTCTTCTTCTTCTGTTGTTGTTTTTTGGGTTTTTTTTGGGGGGGGGTTGTTTTCCTTTTTTTGTTTTGTTTTGTTTTGTTTTGGATGAGATTTCAGTTCACCCCCCCCCCCCAACACACACACACACTCATAGTGTTGCGTTGTACTTTCCCTCCATTGTGGTTGGTCAGTCATGCTGAAATCCATGTTTCTATGACCTGACCACCAGAGCATTTGCCCCAGGCAGCCATTTGTTCTCTTTGGACTTTGTCTCAGTCTATGCAGAGAGAGATTTTCATTTCCACTTTCCTAGGATCGACTGTATCCTTCTCTCCCTTCCTAAGCTTCTGGGCTTTGCTTGTCTGCTTTTGACAGACCGTCTCCGTCGGTAAGGGTGGCAGGTAAACCGACTCCTGCGTTGTCGTTCTCCGAGAGCTTGCCCGGTTTCGTTTTTGCCAGTCCCCGCCTACCCTCCCACCCTCCCTCTCTCCCTCCCTCCTCCAGCTCCGTGCAGGGAGGTGGGGTGGGGGTGGGGGAGAGAAGAGAAGGTGGAGGGGAACCTGAGATCTCTCTCGCTAGTGCCACCCTCACCGCGCCGGCTTCTCTCTGGAATTCCCAAGCCCAGGAAGGGACATGCTTGGGGGAGCGAGCGCGGCTCCTTCTAGGCAACAGCGAGAACCTCTTCCCAGCTCCTTCCCCGCCGCCGCCGCCGCCGCCGCCGCCGCCGCCGCCGCCGCCGCCCCCCTCTTTCCATCTGCTGCCATCACGCCACGCAGTGCCTTGCCAGGAGGCAGCTCCGCGAGGCAAGCTTCGCGGTCGTGCAGGACGCCTGGCGCCTCGGCCCCGGGAAGAGCTCGGGCATTTGGGTGGCCGGCGCTGTGTCGTTGTGTCGCCGCCGGCCGGCCGGCCTTCCGGATCTGTCCCGGTGACGTTGGTGGCGGTTGTCGCGTGCCATCTAGTGTCCGCTTTTATATCGTCCCTTCCCTCTGCAGCTTTGGGGACCTTCGCGAGGGATGTGACTCAGCCATCCGGCCTGAGTCAGAGTTCCGGGAGGCTGGCGACACTGGCGGCGACAGCTCCGGTGGCTCAGAGGCCTGGGAGTGTCCCTCTCTCACCGGAGATTGGGCCTGCAGGCCTGTGAGGGAGTGACTGTCACCGCGCTCCCCAGGCAGGCTCTGGGGCCGCCTGGCCGGGTCGACCAGCATCCGCTCTTGCCGCTCCGGCCCCGGGGACCGACCAGGCCTGGGCCGGGCCGCCTCCCTAGCGAGGGGAGAGGGTGTGCGGCGCCCGGGACTGCCTGTGCTCGGGTGGCCTGGCCTTGTCCCGGGTCGCCCTTTGGAGCGTGAATGACTCCCGCCTGCGGTCCCTCCAGCCTCTCATCCCCGAAGTGAGGAGCGGCCCGGGTTGTGCGCTGAGGGCGTTGGAGGGCGCGACAGGCTCGGTGGCCGGCACGCTTGTTTCCCGGTCGTCATGCCGGCATGGGCCCCTCCCCGCCTGCCCCCCGACTGATGGCTACCGCCGGCCCGTGCGGAGTCGTACTCACGAGGTCTAGACCGGCACAAGACGTGAGGGGTGGAGCGGAAAGGGTGGCTCGGGCCCCGGCGCCTTCCTTCGCGGGGTCCGTTCGTCGGAGGCGCCTCCGTGGAAACATTTTTTTTTCCAAGTCCTGATGGATCCGGAGACGGTGGACGGTACCCCGCCGGCCCCCTGCTCCCGGGTGTGGCCGGGAAGGGTGCACCTGGGCCTGAGGCGTGCCCATGTAGGGTCCCGGTCGTTGGACAAGACTTCGTTTCCCACGCTCTCATTTCCCGCCCCCCGCCCTCGGAGTGTTTCCCTGTCGGTCGGTCGATCGGTCGGGAGGTGGGGACCGGCCTGAGCTGGATGGTGTGTCCTGGATTTTGGGGGAGCCAAGTCCCCGTCTGGAGCTCCGGACAGACCGATACCTGCCCGCGTGGGCAAGCCGGGAAGGGCTTCCCCGGCTGGCCGGCCGGCTCCACCTCCTTCATGTCCCTGTCCCTTCCTTGCGGTCACGCTCCCCGGGTCGACCAGATGGCTCTGAGAGCGCTGGGTCTGGCGACTCTAGGGCAGGGCTGGGGGACAAGTGTCCGGATGGGGGTTCCGGGGATACCCCCACGTCCTGTGGGTGGGCCCCGCTGCTGGGCATGGACATTTTTCGCGGCCGAAATACGCCTTTTCTGTCACCAGGTAGATGCTGACACGATCCTCTTCAGCGCCTGTCGCTGGAGACCTTGGGCCTCTGGATGCACGTGGGGGGCTTTGGGCTTTCGGCTGCTGTCCAAGGCCTGACCCTGCCCTTTGCACCCCGCGTGGGGGCCGCTCGCCTGGGCCTGTGCGCCGGCTCTCACTTGTGCATCCAGCTGGCCCGTGCTGCGGTGTCTCCTCCGGTCTCTGGCTGACCCGAGGGCGGCAGGGCGCGTGGCCCTGTGGGGTCTTCTACCCTGTGTGCCTCCCTGCTGCGGGCACCCGGCGGCTCGGCTGGGACAACCCCACCCTGTTGGCTCCGTGCCACGTGTCAGGCGTTCTCCCTCCCGGGGTTGTCAGCCGCTGTCTCTCCCCTGAGAGAGGAAGGGGAGGAGGAGGAGGAGGAGGGGGTGCCGGTGAAGCTGAAGCAGGCCCCCGTGGTGATTGTCTTTGCTGGCCCTCCCTCCCCTCTTCTGGGCTCTTCCCTGGCTCTGCCAGGACTGATCGATGTGGTGATGTGGCGCTCTCCTGGGCTTGGGCTTAAGCCGCGCCAGATGAGGGACGGCCGCTCATGGTGAGCTGGGCCGCGCCTCTCATTCTGTCGCGGGCCCCTCGCTGCTCCTCCCCCACCTGCGGGTGGTGTGGGGGAAGGCAGGGGTGCGGCCTCCAGCCTGACCTCTGGTCTCCCGCCCTGCTGCCTTCGGGTGTCAGTCGGGGGGGGGGGGCCTGGGTCCTTTGGGACGCAGCAGGCATTCTCGCTTTGCCGCCTTGGCGTGTGCCTTGCGAGCGGTCCCTCCCCAAAGTGGGGGGGAGGCCTCCCTCGCTGCCATGCTTCGCATCCCTGCGGGTGCGTGAGCGTGCCTCCCCTGGTCCTCTGTGGTGCCCCTGGAGTAC
>NC_139392.1:40527500-40530000 GCF_054392235.1 Sus scrofa
ATCCGGGGCTTTTTGGGGGGGGCCGGGCCGTGCCCTGCCCCCCCAACCCCCGCGCGTCTCTGTCTCCGGTCGCGCGGCCTTGGCTGCCCCGTGGTGTTTTTGGCGCGTCTCGGGATGGGCTTTGCCCTCCCGCCGCCGGCTCTGGGCCGGGTTTCCTCCCGGCCGTTGGTCCTCCATGCCTCCGCTCCACTGCTCCGATCCTGCCGCCGCTTGGCCCGGGCCCTCTCTCCCTGTCCTCGGCGGCGGCGGCGGCGGCGGCGGCGGCGCTGCTTGCGGTGGGGGCGGTGGTCGGCCGGCGGCCGAGTGGCTCCCGCGTCACGGGCCGTCAGTGCCACGTAAGACCCGCGTTCCGAGGGCGGGCCGCGCGACGGACGGAGTTCGTTACCCGTCGTCAGGGCCGGCGGTCGTTGGGGGCGCCTGGGTGCGGCGCTTTCCCCCCTCCCTGCCCCGCCTCGCCCGCCTCCCTCTCTCCAGGTACCTAGCGCGTCCCGGCGCGGAGGTTTAAAGACCCCTAGGGGGGGTCGCCCGTCCGCCTTGGGGTCGGGGCGGTCGGGCCGGTGGGGAGGAGGAGTCCCTTCTCCCCCAGGCTCCGCTTCCCCCCATGGGGCGGGGCCCCCGTGCCTCGTCGCGGTCCAGCCCCTCTCACCGTGGCCGTCGGGAGGGGGGCTTATTCGGTGGCCATCGCCGGCCAGTCGGTCCGTGGCCGTGTGCGAGCGAGCGCGTGTGTGCCCCGTGCCTGTGTTGGGGGGGTGGGAACCCCCGGGCGCCTGTGGGGTTGTCCGTGCCCCACCCACTCACCCGTGTGTGTGTGTGTGTGGGCGCCGGACGCCCCGTCGTGTGAAGCCTTCCGACCCACCGGTCTGCTTTGTTTCCCTCTGACTCGGCCGGCGAGAGGCGACCCCCCCGCCCCCCACGCTCTCCACCCAGCTGCCCCACGTGGGCGGGTGGGTCGTGGGGAGGAGGAGGGGGGGCAGTGTGCCGTGCCGCCATTCCAAACCAAGCACGTACGACTCTTAGCGGTGGATCACTCGGCTCGTGCGTCGATGAAGAACGCAGCTAGCTGCGAGAATTAATGTGAATTGCAGGACACATTGATCATCGACACTTCGAACGCACTTGCGGCCCCGGGTTCCTCCCGGGGCTACGCCTGTCTGAGCGTCGCTTGACGATCAATCGCCACCCCCGGGGTGTTTCCCTCTCCGGGGGTGGCGCGGCTGGGGTGTCCTCGCAGGGCCGCCGTGTGCCCTTCGTCCCCCTAAGTGCAGACACTGGCGCGCCCCCTCTGCCTCCTGCCGTATCTGCCCCGCACCCCACCCCCCCCCACGCCCTGCCCCCGCCGCCCGCTCGCTTGACGGAGCGCGTGTGGGACGGTGGGGTGGGTTGGCTGGGGGCGGGCGGCGGCGGCTGCGAGGCCTTGGGGGGGCGCGCGCCGCCCGTGAGAGGGAAGAGACGGACCAGAGGGCTCGCGCCGAGGCCGTTGGCCTTGGCCGCCGCCGTCCCTTTGGGAGCCTCCTCGCGCCGCAAGCGGTCTTTTGGGCATGGTGTGTTTCGCCGGGGGTGGGGTGGGGGCGTCGGGCCGAGTCCCCGCGCCGCGCGGCTGGGAGCCCGCGCGATATCGGTCGGGGGGTCGAGTCCGGGCCGCCGCCGCCTCCCGTTTGCCGCGCGCCCCCAACGCGGCGGCGGCGGCGGTGGCGGCGGTGTCCGGCCGGCTCCCTGCCGCGGTCCGCCGCGCCGCCTGGGGTTCCTTCCGCGCCCCGCGCCCCCCCCAAACAACGCCTCGCCCTGTCGGGGCGGGCGGCTCGCCCCGAGGCCGTGTCGCGCGCGTGGCCGCGCCCCGGGGATGCGTGCCCCGGTGGTGGCCCGCGGGACGCCGCGGTGTCCTTCCGCCGCCGCGCGCTTCCCCCCGGGCTGTGGCCGCGCGGTGCCTCGTGCCCCCGAGCCCGCGGGGTTTTGGTGTCGCTCCAGGGGGTTGGGCGCCCGGCTTCCAGCCACCCGTCGGTCGTGGGGCGTCTTGGCCGCACACGCGCGTGAGGTTGCGTGGAGGGAGAGAGGGGGAGGCAGGGGGGGCCCCTGGCGGTCGGGGGGCGACCGCCGGGTTTTTCTTCTCGTTGCTCCCTCGCCTGCCGCCCTCCTCCTCCTCCTCCTGCGCCTGTCCTCCGCGCCGCGGCGCGTGCGTTCCCCCCGGCCGGTGGGGTCTCTCGGCCTGGTCGTCGTTGTGCGCCTTTCCCTGCCGCGCCCCGCCCCGCCCGCCCGTCCCCGTGCCCGCCGGCTCGTGCTTCCCCGTGCCGCCGCCCGTCTGTGTTCCCTTCTGCCTCCCACCCCCGGCGCCTCCCCCCCGCTTGAGCGGGTGGGGGCGGGGTGGGGTGGGGTGGGGGAGCCAGGCGGGTGGAGGCTGGACCGGGGGTCGGTCCTCGCGCGTGGCTCTCGTACCGTGTCCCCTTCCCACCTGGCGGGTGCCCTGTTCCCCGCGCGTGGGCGAGCGAGCGAGCGAGCGGACGAG
>NC_139392.1:40537500-40555000 GCF_054392235.1 Sus scrofa
AGTGGGGGAGGAGTTACAAGTGGGTGGCAGACCTGAAGATAACCTGGAGGGGAGGAAAAAGGAGGGGAACCGTGACCGACCGAGCGAGCCGGAGGGGAGGGGAGGGGAGGGGAGGGGAGGGACGATGGGATGGCACCATCGGGAGTCCTGCTCAAAGAATTGGAGCCTCCTTGAGACATGCGACCACATCCATCATTCCAGAGGGAATGGAAGCGTCTTCCCCATGGTTGTACAATGATACATGTCCTTCAGAGTCCCTGAGAAAAAAAGGAATACAAGGCAAGATTTTGTCCGTGGAGGGAAGGGGGGGGGGGGGAGAACAGAGGCTCCAGACTTTGGATCTCTTGGCACAGGGGCCTCCTGCGCCGTATGGAAAGGACTGTTCCTAGGGTGCTCTCAGAATGGGATTTCTGGGTCCCACGAACCTTGTGTGTTGGACAAAGAGGCAGAAAGAGGGGTTCCCGGCTGGAAAGCCCAAACCACAGCTCTTCAGATGGGTAGGGAAGGGCAGACAGACTTCCGGCCCCAAGCAGTGATCTGGACCTCCAGAGGCCTTAGGACGACTTCACTGAGAACACGCAGAATACGACCCAGCCACAGCGTCCTCTATACCTAGCTCTGTTTCACTTTCTCTGTCTCTCTCCCCTCCTCCTCTTTCTCCCTCTGATTCTGCCTCTCACTGTCTGCCTATCCTCCGTCCCTCCCTGTCTGTCTCTGTCTCTCTCCCTCACAAGCACACCAAAGCGGGTCCCCCCCCCCCCCCCGGAAAGGACGGATGTGAGACGGACACCCTCTTCTTCCCGTCTTGAAAGCAGGAGAAAAACCTTCCTCTAGAAGCCCAAGTTCAAAGCCAGCTGTTTCAAGGAACGTCTGCCTCTGGCAAGGGGGAGGGGGAGGGCGAGGGGGAGGGCGAGGGGGCGGCCTGGAGGCAGCCTGGAGCACCCACGGCATGCATTCAGAAACCTCGTGCATCTCTCTTCCGGTGCTATCTTTTGGGGGCACGTGGTACTCTTGGGCAAGTCCTCCGAACGATAGTGGAAACAAACATCTGTCTTCTCTCCCACACCTGATGAATGCAGACAGACACACTGGAAGAGCACCCACCCCCCCTTTTCCCCCAAAGGACTCTTGTCACTGTACAGACGGGGGGGGGGGGGGGGGGGGCGGCACGGGGGTGTCACACGCAGTCTTGGTGGCTCGTCTATGTTTCCAATCCGCCCAGGCAGTGCAGGCGGCCACCACTGCTGCTGCCACCTCTCACCGATCGTTCATCCTGTCCGTCAGTGCTATGACAGCACTAAGCTCTTCAGGGAGAAAATGCTCCCTGCCTTTCCTCTCGGAGGGCACACTGAGGGCACCCACTCCCATTAACAAAGTTTATTCACCTTGACAGGAAGAAAAGAGCTTGGGGTTTCTCACACCGCTGCAGATGACACTTTCCTACCGACTCTGGAATTCTCTTGCTCATTCTCCGGTGGGCCCGCCCCCCCCATTTCAGGAGAGGGTGTTTGGTTCTGGGTTGGGGTGCGTGTGTGTGCGCGCGTGTGTGTGTGCGTGTGGGTGTGTGTGTCTGGGTGTGTCTGTGTCTTGCTTTTTCATTTTATTGGAATACAGTTGACTGACAAAGTTGTATGAACTTACAGGGTTGTTTCTGGGTGTTCGTCATGGCAGTGAAAGGAAACACCAGGATTTCCCTAGAAAGCCATCCCGTTCACCTGATCGGTGGCGTGAAGGACATTCACATCCTCCTTGAGTTTCGCATTTGAAAGTGAGGGGCGGGTGCGTGCAGCAGGTCCCCCCCCACCCCACCCCGCGCCCCGAACGTGCCTCCCGCAGTGGCACTAGGAGTGTGTGCAATGAAAGGGACAGGACACCAGACACCAGAGGACCATTCTGACCCTCCTTTCCTTCTCTCTTCGGAAAGCAGGAAATAAATCTCTTGGGTGAAAGAAAAGTGTGCTCCCTGCCACGAAATTTGGGGGGGGGGGGTGTCGGGTTGGCGATAAGGACTTCACTGCTCCCATGGCTCCTGCAATGTTCACGAATCCTCCAAATCCTCAAGGCAAGATGGTTCACAACCAATACATGAGCGAGCTGTCAGAGACACCAGGGACTGAAACACTCCGTATTAGGGAGGGGTCCTCACTCACTTTCATGCAAAGGCAGCGACAACAGCAGCCTTTTCAAAGATGGCTGCAGGCAAGAGGGTGGGGGAGATGATGGAGAAAGTGGTGGTGGCGGCGGCGGCGGCGGCGGCGGCGGCGGCGTGGCAGACTTGGATCACGTCCATTATGTTCATTCAACAAACAGTCGGGGCGACGGGAGAATGGCCGCTTGGTGGTCTGTGTTTCTCCAGGCTCCCTGACCCACTCCCTGCCCCACACCCCCAACCCCCCACACCCCCTTGGACATGGGCAGGAAGGTTTCTAGAGAAGGCAGTGCCTGACCTGCCGGCTCTGTCACCCTGGGGGGAGAACATTTCGGAGAGTCGCCAGAGGCTTCAGACTTCCTACCCCTCTCCCTCCCCCACTCTGAACCCTGGTAACTAGACTTCATTCAACCGACACTTAGGATGGGTCATCCAACTGTTCTCTCATGAAGGAAGGAAGGAAGGAAGGAAGGTGGGTCGGTGGGTAGGTGGGTGTGTTTTCTGCGTGGGGTGAAGCCTTCCCTCCCTCGATGCAAGCCTGATATCCTCACCTGTCACAGAGACTGGACCCCTAAAAAACTACTGTGTCCGGTTTTCTCCCATTTAGGGGGTTCCAGAGTGTGTGTGCGTGCGTGCGCGTGTGCGTGCGTGCGTGCGCGTGCGTGTGCGTGTGCGTGTGCGTGTGTGTGTGTGTGTGTGTGTGTTTTGAGGGCCACACCCACGGCATATGGAGGTTCCCAGATGACGGATCGAATCGGAGGCTTTAGCTGCTGGCCTCCTACACCACAGAAACAGGAATGCCAGGTCCGAGCCGCGTCTGGGACCAACACCACAGCTCACGGCAACACTGGATCCTTTACCCACTGAGCGAGGTGGACAGGGATCGAACCTGCAACCTCATGGTTCCTGGTCGGATTCATTTCCACTGCGCCATGGCGGGAACTCTGCTTTGTGGTTTTGGCGTTTGGATTCCAGAAGGTGGCGTAGGGGTCCCTGTTCGTCATCTATTGGATAGAGACTCGTGTGTGTATATGTTCATCCCATCCTCCTCATGGATCCCTCTCCCCCGCCCTCATGATTTCTTTTTCCCCCTCTGCTTTTTAGGGCTGCCCTCGTGGCATATGGAAGTTCCCAAGCGAGGGGTTGAATCGGAGCTACGGCTGCTGGCCTACGCCACAGGCACAGCCATGTGGGATCCGAGCCGCGTCTGCGACCGACACCACAGCTCACGGCACTGCCTGCCGGATCCTTACCGCCCCCCTGAGCGAGGCCAGGGATCGAACCCACACCCTTCCCTGCAAAGGTTCCTCGTCGGATGCGCTTCCATGGTGCCACGACAGGAACTCCCCCGTGATGGTTTTTTTTCACGCTGGTGTTCCCACCAACAAGGAAGGAATGGCCCAATATTCTGGAATCACCTAGAGGGGAAAAGACGCTGAAAAAGAAAGAACGGAGGGATAGATGGATGTAGATGGATCACTGAATCCCCTTGACTGTACACCTGAAACGAACACAACATTGTAAGCAAGCCCACTGTACGCCGAGCTAAAGCAACAACAACAACCAACAACCACAACAAACTTACATCTTAAAAAAAAAAAAAAAAAAAAAAAAGAAGATGTCCCCTGCAGTTCCCATCAGGGCTCAGCGGTAATGAACCCGACTAGGATCCGTGAGGATGTGGGTTCGATCCCTCCCCTGGCCTCGCTTGGTGGGTTAAGGATCCCGTGTTGCTGTGGCGGTGGGGTAGGCCCGCAGCTACAGTTCTGATTCGACCGTGAGTCTGGGAACTTCCATAGGGCTGGGGCGTGGGCGTTAAAAAAAGATATACTATATGCATACTATATACATATGTAGGAGTTCCCGTCATGGCTGGACGAATCCGACTAGGAGGCCTGAGGGTGCGGGTTCGATCCCTGGCCTCGCTCGTTGGGTTCAGGATCGGGTGTTGCCGTGAGCTCTGGTGTAGGTCGCAGACAGGGCTCGGATCCCGCGTTGTGCTGGCTCTGGTGTAGGCCGGTGGCTACGGCTCCGATTGGACCCCTAGCCTGGGAACCTCCATGTGCCATGGGTGCAGCCCTAGAAACAGAAAATAACTACGTGTGTGTGTCTGTGTGTGTGTGTGTGTGTCTGTGTGTGTGTGTGTGTGTGTGTGTGTGTGTGTGCGTGTGTCTGTGTGTGTCTGTGTGTGTGTGTATACAGATAGATATAGATATACAGATATAGATATAGATATATCACCTACCTAAAGGCCCAGGACTAGAGAAAGCATTGGGTCATTAGGATCTAAGAATCTTCTCCCCGCCCCCCAAATCCATCCATCCAACCCACCCTCCCTCCCTCTCTCCATCTTTCACTTTTCCTGATAAAGACAAAGGGACAAAAATTGTTTGTTTGTTTGTTTCTTTGTTTGTTCGTTTCTTTCTCAAAAGATGTACATCTACTTTGTAACTTATACCTCTGTCAGAGGGATGGAGAATCCTTGACCTTTTCCTCCCTACCCAAATCCTTCCAGAAGTCAGAAACTCAGTGGCTGGAAAACTGGACTGGATCCTGAAGTTTTTCCAGTTGCCTTCCATCTCTGGCTACAACTCTCTTCATGAGCGTTTCCCATTTTCTCCCACCCTTTGGACCTGGCATCCTTGTGGATGAGAACACGTATCGCTTGTCCCGAGGCCCTGAAAACGGAAGCTAGTGGAGTCCCTCGATGAACACATCAGAGAAATGGTCTCTGAGAGTGTCTCTGAGAGTGAAACCATCACCCTGTGTTCATTTCTCTAAGAGCCCCTCGGAAAGTTGGCCCCAACACCTGACGGCATTCTCAGAGGGGCCTTTCAAAAGACTGAAGGGGCGTTCCCGTCATGGCTCCGTGGTTAACGAATCCGACTAGGAACCGTGAGGTTGCGGGTTCGATCCCTGCCCTCACTCAGTGGGTTAAGGATCCAGCGTTGCCGTGAGCTGTGGTGTCGGTCGCAGACACGGCTCGGATCCCACGTTGCTGTGGCTCTGGCGTAGGCTGGCAGCTATGGCTCCGATTCGACCCCTAGCCTGGGAACCTCCATATGCCATGGGAGCGGCCCAAGAAATGGCAAAAAGACAAAACAAACAAACAAACAAACAAACCGACAAAACAAAAGACTGAAGGGACTTTCCCCTCTCCCTCTCTCTTCCCTCTGTCTCACTCACTGTCTCTGTCTGTCTCTCTGTGTCTCTCTCACACGCACACGCACACACACACAGAGTCACCGGCTCCGTTCTTCATATGTAACAGTTTGAAAGTTCCAGGAAAGGTTGGCAGCCCAAACCGGCCTTGGTACTCCAGCTCCAATTAAGTCTCAGAGACAGAGTTTTGGGGTGAAGCATAAAGAACAGCTTTATTGCTTTGCCAGGCTAAGGAGGCCACAGCAGGCTAAGGACCTCAAAACTGTGTCCTCCCTTGAGAGGGGATAGCAAGGGGTTCTATAGGTTTAGCTTAATGGTAGGCATGGGGGTGGCGGAGCTGTCTAGAAGCATCAGGGTGCTTGCATTCTTCTCCCTGGATAGGAGATTAGGATAGACCATTTCAAAGTCATCAAGGCTGGAGTCAGGTGGTCCATGGAATGTTTCCAGTGTCTTTGGGGTTATGGCATTTTGACCTTCTCTCTGGAGTGAAGATTGCTCATCCACGGGGCGGGCGTGGGGCGGGGGGTGGGGGGGGGTCGCAATCCTTAGGGAGTGTTTCAAGGGTAGAGAAAACACCAGGTTCACTACAACTCTGACTCGACAGTAGTCATTAGTCATAAGTTCGTGGGCCAAGGCAAGCCATAACCTAACGGAGACTATTTCAAAGTAGCTTTTAGCTGTAACAATGTCTCTGGCTCCAACACACCAGCACTCCGGGGCTTGAGCTTGGTTTCAGTTTCAGAGGAGGGAACTCTGGCTCCAAGGATTAACCCCTTCGTTCCTTTGGTTTCTGTGGGCCTGGTTCGGGGAGCCCATCCACATCACCGCCTTTTGAGAGGCCATCTGACAACTGTTTCACCAAAGCGACGTCATCTCAAAACAAGGAAACCAGTTCCATGAAATGGAGGATCTCTCCCTCCCTCTCCCTCCCTCTCCTTCTCACTCTCCTCTACCCACAGCTCATGGCAACGTGGGATTCGTAACCCAGTGAGCGAGGCTGAGCATGGAACCTGCCACCTCATGGTTCCTAGTTGCATTTATTTCCACTTCTGCACCACGATGGGACCTCCCCAGCACAGTTTTTCACACGTGAAGTTTCCCGGGACGTCTCGGAGGAGGCGGACCCCAAACGTGTCTCCATGCCCTATGTGGGTGATTCCTGTGAGGTAAAATGACTTAAGGACCGGCCCACACAAAAGGGACACTCTGGCCCTCCTTTCTGGCCCCCAGACAGCAGGAGATGAAAATCTCCTCCTCGTGCAAAGGAAGATGGCAAGTGAAGATGTCCATTCCCACACCAAGGCCAACATGCTCCAGAAGTTTTGCGGGGTTTCCCGGGTTGGGAAATGGCGGGGGCTCCTTTGGCCTGACACGAGGCGAGTTTCGTGCACACATCCTCCCCCACCCCCCTCCATGCAGTCTGCGAGGGGCAGCCTGAGGGTAGGGAAATTGGGGAAAGGGGGGAAAAAAAACACTTTCCCTAAAGAGAAGCTCCAGGAAAAGTCACCACCTCTGACTTGACTGGAGAGTTTCTGCATTTGAATGAAGTGATTGAACCCAGGCCCTGAGGCCTGGATCTTCCTGATCTCCCCTCCCCCCCTTCCCGGGCGTGAGTCCAGGCGATTTGGGAAGCGAGAGGCGGCGCAGCAGGGATGGCGGCCGGGGGTGGGGGGTGGGGCGGGCAGCTGGGGCCGGGAGTGGGGGGGTGCGGGACTAATGAACCAGCGCCTGCCTGCATGCCTGCCTGCCTGCCTGCCTGCCTGCCTGCCTGCCTGCTTGCCTGCCTGCCTGAACGAGCCCCTCCCCTCCCCCCCCACCCCCTCCCCACACCCACCCGCCTGAGGGCAGGGATGGGGCCTGAGAGCTAAGGGAAACTTCTTTGCTAGCTACTTGTCAGGGAGTGATCCCAGCTCAAAGTCCCTTTGCTTATTTCGGAACAAGGTCTGAGTCTCAGCTAGTACAGAGTTTCTGAATGTCTCGGCACATGGACTGGCCTGCACCAAACAAGCAGACAGGAAGAAAAATGAACACACAGAAATCCAGCTGGTCTCCTTCTCCCAGAGTCTCTCTTGGAGAAATTACCTTAAGCTCAGTGACTTTGCCCCGTCTCCCTCTGGTGCAAAGCCATCCCTGGAGGAGCCAGGTCTTACATGAGCAGGGCAGGGCAGGGCAGCACCACCCAGGTGAGCTGGAGAGTGGAGAGTCAAGTTGATAGATACCCCAAATGTGGCTGGCCAGGGGTCTGGGCTAGCATTCCGTGTGAACTCACACACCCAGGCACCTAGCACCGATTTCCCCATGTTCTTCCGACCCTGATTCTCACTCTTCTTCTGTCCCCCCCCCCCCCCCTTCCTTCGGCTTTTTGCCTTTTCTAGGGCCGCTCCTGCGGCATATGGAAGTTCCCCTGCCAGGGGTCCAATCGGAGCTGTAGCCGCTGGCCTGCACCAGACCCACAGCAACGCGGGATCTGAGCCACGTCTGCAACCTGCACCACAGCTCACGGCAATGCTGGATCCTTAACCCACTGAGCAAGGCCAGGGATGGAACCTGCAACCTCATGGTTCCTAGTCAGATTCATTAACCACTGAGCCACAATGGGAACTCTGACTCTCCCTCTTCCCTGCCTGATACCTTAAGAGCCTGATCGTTTGTGGGGAAATGAAATCCCAGCTGGCAAGAGCCACCTTATCTTCCCAGCACACGAGAAAAGAATAGGCGCAGGCTCACATCCATCTTATGTTTCTATGCCTTGCCCTGGCCCCACCGTTTCAGAAAGCTGTGTCCCTCCACCTGTCAAAAGCCAAAGCCCAGGAGTTCCCGTCGTGGAATAGTGGAAAGGAATCCAACCAGGAACCATGAGGTTGCAGGTTCGATCCCAGGCCTTCCACAGTGGGTTTAGGATCTGGTGGCATCACCTTGCGCTGCGGTGTAGGTTGCAGACGCAGCTTGGATCTGATGGTGCTTGTGACTGTGGCATACACCCCAGCAGTTGTAGGTCTGATTCGGCCCCTAGCCCGGGAACCTCCATATGATGGGGGGAGGGGGGGGGGGGAGGCTGCAGCCAAAGCCCAAGGAAGAAAGACAATCAGAATGTTGCGTGGAACTCCTGGAGACTTAACAACCACCACCAGTCATGACCATGGCTGTCAACCGACACCAGAGCCAAAGAAATGTCGGATCAAATAGGAACCTGCCACTTACACCAGTACTCACCACAATGCAGGACCACAAAAACAAAGGAACAAGAAACCAAAACTAAATAATTGCCCAGGAGCAGCAGGTGCAGGAAAAGCATGCTGACTCTCACCCCCCAGAAGCCAGAGGTAACCTATTTATCACCCCACACGCACACACCTCAGCACCACCAGCACCAGCACCCCCCCCCCCCACCCCAGGATCGAATCTGCATCCTCGTGGGTGCTCCTCAGCTTTGTTACCAATGAGCCACAATGGGATCTCCCCAATCCAGGTTTTTATGTTTCTTTTTTTTTTTTTTTTCCCCTTGCTTTCTTCGGGTGGCACTCACGGCACACGGAGGTTCCCAGGCTAGGGAATCAGAGCTTGAGCCACTGGCCTACACCACAGACACAGCAACACCAGGTCCGATCTGTGTCTGCAACCTACACCACAGTTCAGGGCAATGCCAGATCTTTCACCCACTGAGCGAGGCCAGGGATCAAACCAGCACTCTCATGGATGCTACTCAGATTCCTACCTGCTGAGTCACAATGGGAACTCCACTAAATACATAAATTTTTTCAAAGAGAGAGAGAGAGGGAGAGTGTGTGTGTGTGTGTGTGTGTGTGTGTGTGTGTGTGTGAGAGAGAGAGAGAGAGAGGTCTGGTATCACTTGGGGAAAAATAAAATTATGCTTGGAGAAAAATACCTGTCCCTAGAGATCATTCACAATGGCTTGTTCTGCCTGTTCATTTCTCTCTTTCTTCCCTTTTCTTTTTTCCTTCCTTTTCTTTTCCTTTCGCATCTGTCTGTGCCGTGTGTGTGTGTGTGTGTGTGTGTGTGTGTGTGTGTGTGTGTGTGTGTGTGTGTGTGTGTGTGTGTAGTCTTCTTTTAGGGCTTCACATGTGCCATTTTGTAGGTTCCCAGGTTAGGGGTCAATGCTAGTCGGGTTCGTTTCCACCGAGCCACAACGGGAATTCCTGCCTTGTGCTTCTTTATCTTTGCTCTGTTACTAGGTGCTAGGGATTCCTTTTTGTTAAGTCCAGTCACTTAAATAAGGGTGTTTGCAGGGTTGCCTAAAGCATCAAAAATGTATTTTCTCATTAAATATTGGAATGTGGGGAGTTCCTGTTGTGGCTCAGTGGTAACAAACCCGACTAGTATCCATGTATGCCGGTTCGACCCCTGGTTTGGGAACTTCCGTATGCCACAGTTATGGCTCTAAAAAATCCTCTCTCTCTCTCTCTCTCTCTCTCTCTCTCTCTCGATAATATACACATACACACACACATCCATACGTACATACCTATGTACACATATACATATACATTGGAATTTGGTCTGCCATCGATGAGATGCTCCCTCTTTGTGTGTTGTTCATTTTGTTTTTTGTTTTTTAGGAGTGCACCCTCGGGATATGGAAGTTCCCTGGGCTAGGGGTTGAAGAATCGGAGCTGTAGCTGCTGGCCTGCACCTCAGCCAGAGCTATGCCCTGCCAGATCACCCGATCTGAGCTGAGTGGCCACGTCTGTCACCTACACCTACCTCCCCCTGAATGAAGACGTATTTTCAATACATCTCAAGTGGAGAAAAACTTGCTAAAAATCACTTTATTTGTCATGGAAACCATATCTTCTAGCAGACATGGCACAAAAGCCAGTGTTTATGGTCATCACACCACAGACATCAGAATTCCAAGCTTCTAGGGGTTTCTTGGGGGTGGGGTGGGGTGTGTCCCCAGGGCCTGTGGAAGTTCCATGCCCACCCCTCTGCCACCACCCAGGGATCCTTCGCCCTGGGTGGGTGGGGGGAGGGAGAGGGTATCTCAGCAGAAACGATCTTATCTTACGGGGTTTATGGATGGCTAGAAGCATGTGGTTCTGTTCATCTCATGCTTGAGGTTTCGGTTTTTGCCCTCCTACCTACCCAATGGTCGGCAGATGGAATTCTTCTGGTTTTCTCTGGCCATCCCTCTCCTCGAACTCACGGGTCCAGTTTTTCTCCCACATTTGACTTTTCCGGGAGATCCACAAAAGGAAGCGCCAACCCTTGACATCCACCGACAAGAGATCACCACCCTCTGCCCCTCTTTAGCCCCTTCTCATCCTCATGCCTGCCTGCACACATCGGAGACATTTCCAAGTGCCCAGGAGGATCCTTGGACCCTGACACCTCGAAATCTTCCCTGAGCAGCAGTGCTCGGGACTCAGACCTGGGGTTTATCACGGGCTCCAACCACGACCTTTGGTTTTCCTGGGCTGGGAGATCGGTTTCATGAGATGGAACCGGCTGCGGATTCAGCTTCTGGATCTGGACTGTGAAACGTTGTACAAGACTTTTTTCAAGGCATGACTGTAGGGGAACAAAACCTTGCGGCCCGCCCCCCGCCACATCCCAGATGTCACATGAGCACGGGGAGGAATTCTGTGGAGCTGGAAACAACCATGACCCAAAAGAACACAGGAAGGAATTCCTGTCATGGCGGGGCAGAAACGAATCGGACTAGGAATCACGAGGTGGCAGGTTTGATCCCTGGCCTCGCTCAGGGGTTTAAGGATCTGGCATTTTTCCGCGAGCTGTGGCATAAGGTCTCAGATGTGGCTCGGATCCCGCCGTTGCTGTGGCTGTGGCTCAGGCTAGCAGATGCAGCTCCGATTCAACACCAAGCGTGGGCGCGCGCGCGCGCGCGGGGGGTGGGGGGGAGGCGGGGAGGGAAGCAAACCTCCTAAGAACGACGAAAGTGCAGTTAGGAAACAGAAAATGATGATCCCGGAAGTCCACTTGAATGTGGTTGGGAGACATGCGTAGGACCACACCGCCACCGTGTGAGAGACCAGTGCAAGACAGCTGAACAATACAAAGCGGGGTGGGGGGTGGGGTGCTTGGCGGGGGTTGGAGGAGGAGGAGGAGGAGGAGGAGGTGGGGGGAGACGGCGGCACTGGTGCTGGGCAAAGGTGCCTCTGGGCGAGGACTTTGGTGACCATATTCTCATGGCAGGCTTGAGAGCCCAAAAGATGACATGGTGGAGGCTGAAGTTAAGTTTGGTCAAAAGGAAAACAACCATGAGAAAAGATGCATCCACCCACACCTAGAAAAGATATCGTGCCAGGAATGGGAGCCCTGTTCCAATGGCTCTTCCTGGGATTGTGGGAAATGAATCGATAGCAAGAAGATGCTTTCACATCCATGTCTTCAATGACTCCTGTACTAAGTGCGTCGTGGTTTTGCCAGTTTGGCAGAGTTGTGGAATGTCATCCGGCAATTGCATCTCCCCTGCCCAACCAGCAAGATGGAGTTGTTCTTTTTTTTTTTTTTTTTTTTTTTTCCTGCTGCACTGCCTTTCCTGTGCCAGGGATCGAACTTGAGGCTCAGCTGTGACCTAGGCACAGCGGGAACTCCAAGATGGATTTCTTTTTCCTTCTTTTTCTTTCCTTCCTTCCTTTCTTCCTTTCTTTCTTTTCTCTCTCTCTCTTTCTTTTTCTTTTCTTTCTTTCTTTCTCTTTCCTTCCTTCCTTTCTTCCTTTCTTTCTCCTTTCTTTTTCTTTCTTTCTTTCTTTCTTTCTTTCTTTCTTTCTTTCTTTCTTTCTTTCTTTCTTTCTTTCTTTCTCTCTCTCTATCTTTCTCTTTCCTTCCTTTCTTTCTTTCTCTTTCTTTCTTTCTTTCTTTCTTTCTTTCTTTCTTTCTTTCTTTCTTTCTTTCTTTCTTTCTCTCTCTCTCTCTCTCTCTCTCTCTCTTTCTGGTTTTTTTTGGGGGGGAGCCACACCCGCAGCACATGGAGGTTCCCAGGCTAGGGGTCAATTCGGAGCCTTACCTGCCGGCCTACACCACAGGCACAGCCACGCGGGATCCGAGCCGCGTCTGTGACGGACACCACAGCTCACGGCAATGCCAGATCCTTAACCCAACAAGTGAGCCAGGGATCAAACCTGCAACCTCATGGTTCCTGGTCGGATTTGTTTCCACTACCCCAGGATGGCAATCCTGAGACTTGCAAAGTTTATTGTTTGTTTCGGGTTTTCTCCACCCCCTCTCCCTCCCGTTTCAGCTTTATGTTTTACTTTTTGGCCACACCCACGGGCAGCAAGTGGAAGTTTTTCCTGAGGCAGAGATGGAACCTGCACCACACAGGGGCAACCAGAGCCACCGCGTTGAGAAAGCAGGAGCCTTGACCCTGTTGGTCGTGGGCTTCCTTCTTCTTCTTCTTCTTCTGTTGTTGTTTTTTGGGTTTTTTTTGGGGGGGGGTTGTTTTCCTTTTTTTGTTTTGTTTTGTTTTGTTTTGGATGAGATTTCAGTTCACCCCCCCCCCCCAACACACACACACACTCATAGTGTTGCGTTGTACTTTCCCTCCATTGTGGTTGGTCAGTCATGCTGAAATCCATGTTTCTATGACCTGACCACCAGAGCATTTGCCCCAGGCAGCCATTTGTTCTCTTTGGACTTTGTCTCAGTCTATGCAGAGAGAGATTTTCATTTCCACTTTCCTAGGATCGACTGTATCCTTCTCTCCCTTCCTAAGCTTCTGGGCTTTGCTTGTCTGCTTTTGACAGACCGTCTCCGTCGGTAAGGGTGGCAGGTAAACCGACTCCTGCGTTGTCGTTCTCCGAGAGCTTGCCCGGTTTCGTTTTTGCCAGTCCCCGCCTACCCTCCCACCCTCCCTCTCTCCCTCCCTCCTCCAGCTCCGTGCAGGGAGGTGGGGTGGGGGTGGGGGAGAGAAGAGAAGGTGGAGGGGAACCTGAGATCTCTCTCGCTAGTGCCACCCTCACCGCGCCGGCTTCTCTCTGGAATTCCCAAGCCCAGGAAGGGACATGCTTGGGGGAGCGAGCGCGGCTCCTTCTAGGCAACAGCGAGAACCTCTTCCCAGCTCCTTCCCCGCCGCCGCCGCCGCCGCCGCCGCCGCCGCCGCCGCCGCCGCCCCCCTCTTTCCATCTGCTGCCATCACGCCACGCAGTGCCTTGCCAGGAGGCAGCTCCGCGAGGCAAGCTTCGCGGTCGTGCAGGACGCCTGGCGCCTCGGCCCCGGGAAGAGCTCGGGCATTTGGGTGGCCGGCGCTGTGTCGTTGTGTCGCCGCCGGCCGGCCGGCCTTCCGGATCTGTCCCGGTGACGTTGGTGGCGGTTGTCGCGTGCCATCTAGTGTCCGCTTTTATATCGTCCCTTCCCTCTGCAGCTTTGGGGACCTTCGCGAGGGATGTGACTCAGCCATCCGGCCTGAGTCAGAGTTCCGGGAGGCTGGCGACACTGGCGGCGACAGCTCCGGTGGCTCAGAGGCCTGGGAGTGTCCCTCTCTCACCGGAGATTGGGCCTGCAGGCCTGTGAGGGAGTGACTGTCACCGCGCTCCCCAGGCAGGCTCTGGGGCCGCCTGGCCGGGTCGACCAGCATCCGCTCTTGCCGCTCCGGCCCCGGGGACCGACCAGGCCTGGGCCGGGCCGCCTCCCTAGCGAGGGGAGAGGGTGTGCGGCGCCCGGGACTGCCTGTGCTCGGGTGGCCTGGCCTTGTCCCGGGTCGCCCTTTGGAGCGTGAATGACTCCCGCCTGCGGTCCCTCCAGCCTCTCATCCCCGAAGTGAGGAGCGGCCCGGGTTGTGCGCTGAGGGCGTTGGAGGGCGCGACAGGCTCGGTGGCCGGCACGCTTGTTTCCCGGTCGTCATGCCGGCATGGGCCCCTCCCCGCCTGCCCCCCGACTGATGGCTACCGCCGGCCCGTGCGGAGTCGTACTCACGAGGTCTAGACCGGCACAAGACGTGAGGGGTGGAGCGGAAAGGGTGGCTCGGGCCCCGGCGCCTTCCTTCGCGGGGTCCGTTCGTCGGAGGCGCCTCCGTGGAAACATTTTTTTTTCCAAGTCCTGATGGATCCGGAGACGGTGGACGGTACCCCGCCGGCCCCCTGCTCCCGGGTGTGGCCGGGAAGGGTGCACCTGGGCCTGAGGCGTGCCCATGTAGGGTCCCGGTCGTTGGACAAGACTTCGTTTCCCACGCTCTCATTTCCCGCCCCCCGCCCTCGGAGTGTTTCCCTGTCGGTCGGTCGATCGGTCGGGAGGTGGGGACCGGCCTGAGCTGGATGGTGTGTCCTGGATTTTGGGGGAGCCAAGTCCCCGTCTGGAGCTCCGGACAGACCGATACCTGCCCGCGTGGGCAAGCCGGGAAGGGCTTCCCCGGCTGGCCGGCCGGCTCCACCTCCTTCATGTCCCTGTCCCTTCCTTGCGGTCACGCTCCCCGGGTCGACCAGATGGCTCTGAGAGCGCTGGGTCTGGCGACTCTAGGGCAGGGCTGGGGGACAAGTGTCCGGATGGGGGTTCCGGGGATACCCCCACGTCCTGTGGGTGGGCCCCGCTGCTGGGCATGGACATTTTTCGCGGCCGAAATACGCCTTTTCTGTCACCAGGTAGATGCTGACACGATCCTCTTCAGCGCCTGTCGCTGGAGACCTTGGGCCTCTGGATGCACGTGGGGGGCTTTGGGCTTTCGGCTGCTGTCCAAGGCCTGACCCTGCCCTTTGCACCCCGCGTGGGGGCCGCTCGCCTGGGCCTGTGCGCCGGCTCTCACTTGTGCATCCAGCTGGCCCGTGCTGCGGTGTCTCCTCCGGTCTCTGGCTGACCCGAGGGCGGCAGGGCGCGTGGCCCTGTGGGGTCTTCTACCCTGTGTGCCTCCCTGCTGCGGGCACCCGGCGGCTCGGCTGGGACAACCCCACCCTGTTGGCTCCGTGCCACGTGTCAGGCGTTCTCCCTCCCGGGGTTGTCAGCCGCTGTCTCTCCCCTGAGAGAGGAAGGGGAGGAGGAGGAGGAGGAGGGGGTGCCGGTGAAGCTGAAGCAGGCCCCCGTGGTGATTGTCTTTGCTGGCCCTCCCTCCCCTCTTCTGGGCTCTTCCCTGGCTCTGCCAGGACTGATCGATGTGGTGATGTGGCGCTCTCCTGGGCTTGGGCTTAAGCCGCGCCAGATGAGGGACGGCCGCTCATGGTGAGCTGGGCCGCGCCTCTCATTCTGTCGCGGGCCCCTCGCTGCTCCTCCCCCACCTGCGGGTGGTGTGGGGGAAGGCAGGGGTGCGGCCTCCAGCCTGACCTCTGGTCTCCCGCCCTGCTGCCTTCGGGTGTCAGTCGGGGGGGGGGGGCCTGGGTCCTTTGGGACGCAGCAGGCATTCTCGCTTTGCCGCCTTGGCGTGTGCCTTGCGAGCGGTCCCTCCCCAAAGTGGGGGGGAGGCCTCCCTCGCTGCCATGCTTCGCATCCCTGCGGGTGCGTGAGCGTGCCTCCCCTGGTCCTCTGTGGTGCCCCTGGAGTACTCCGGGTTGCCTGTCAGATGCCCGAGGCCGAGCGGTGGTGTCGTTTTCCTCTCCCAGCGGTGAGTCCCCTCGGGTCCCCACTGTGGTGGTGGCGTGCCCCACGAGCAGCTTCCTAAAGCTCAGGGGAGGGGGTCGAGACGGTAAGGCAGGGGAAGCTTGTGTCCCCTCCCCGGGAGGGGCTCAGGTGGACCCCTTGTCATGGGTCTCCCTCACTGTGTGCCAGTGAGGGCAGCCCTTGGCCCTTGAGCGGCACGCCCCATGCTTCTCCCTTGACCGGGAAGGCTGCATGTGGTCGTGAGAGCGACCGCGGTGGGCCGGGAGATGTGAAGGGGGGGTCCCCGTCTGGCTTTCCGGACGTGGCACCCCTCCACCCACGTGGAAAAGTCTGAAAGGCAAGCCTGGTGGCAGCACAGACTCTTGCTCTCCCGGCTCTGACCGTGGACGCTCACATGGGCTGTGTGCTTTACCCATACCGCAGACCCCCCCCCTTCTGACTTCCCACTTTTTGGGAGTGTTCCCACTCCCGTGGGTCCCCGAAGGGGCGAACGATGGTGTGGGGGGCACGACGCGCCCTCGGTGAGAAAGCCTTCTCTAGCGATCTGAGAGGGGGGCCTTGGGGTACCTGGACCCCCCAGCCGCCGCCCCTCTGAAGTGTGCAAGGCAGTAGCTGCCGGTGCTACTTGCCACAGCGTGTGGGCAAGAGCCGCCCTCGCGCGAGGGGTGCGCTGGCCCCCGCGGTGGGGGCCAAGCGCTGCTCTTTTGCCTAATGCGGCCTGTACCTCCCCCCTCCGAGTTGGGGGAGGGTCACGCCGGGCCGGGCCGGGTTTTGGCATCCAGCGCCGGGCTGTGTGCTGCGTGGGCACGTGGTGCCCCTCCCCTTGGAAGGGGAAGTGGAGGAGGGGGATGCGCCCCGTCCCCCGGCGGCCTCTGCCCCTGCCTCCCCCGCTGCGAGCCGCCTGTCGGTTCTTCCCGCACTCGCCTGGGGTCGCAGCTGGTGGTGTGGAGGTGGTGAGCGAGCATGGTTCGGGCCGCCTCGCTCAGGAGCGTTTCCCCCAGGCGTCAGGCCCTGGAGGGTGGACTAGGTGAAGGACGGATGAGATGAGGGTGGAAAGATGGACGGATGGGTGAGATGAGGCGGACGAGCCCCCCCCCCACGTGGCAGGGGGGGGGAAGCCTTTGCACATGGGGCCCTGGTGGTGGGGCCGGGTCGTGGAGTGCTCTGGGGCGACTGAGGCCGCCTGGTGTCCCAGGTGTCATGGGACTGCCCTCGTGTGTGTGGTGGTGTGACCCCGTGCTGGTTTGCCTGGCGTGCCTGGGTCCTTTCTCCTCTCCCTGGGCAGGCACCCGCGTCCCTGCCTCACAGCCCTTGCCCCGTGTGCATTGCCGCCCTTCCCCGGTGCTGCCGGCCCTCCCCCTGCCCCGAACAGGTGACCGCCCTGCCTTGCCTGTGCCATGTCTCTCTCCCTCCCGCCCCCGTGTCAACCGGGGACCTGAAATGGCCTCACCTCGTGTGGGTGTCACCCCCTGGCCGCCGTGGCCGGGCGGGTGTCCCTGGGTGATGTGCTTCTCGGGTGTCCCCCTGTGCGCGGGGGGGTGGGGGAAGAGGGTTGGGCACGGCGGGTGCGTGTGGGGTGTGGGGGGTGGTCGTCGGTAGGTGCCTTGGGAGACTTGTTTCCACGGGGCCGGCTGTGGCTCGTCGGTGTCGTCGGTGGCGGTCGTGGGGCCCCCGCGAGGGGGGGGC
>NC_139392.1:40567500-40585000 GCF_054392235.1 Sus scrofa
GACGGTGAGGAGGTTCTTGTTGGTCTTCGGATGGCCGCACCCACGGTCTATGGAGCTTCCCAGGCTAGGGGTCGAACTGGTGTTACGGCTGCTGGCCTACGCCCGAGCCGCAGCCGTGCCGGATCTGAGCCTCGTCTCAACCCCCTGCGTGAGGCGAAGGATGGAGCCCGCAACCTCATGGTCCCTAGTCAGATTCGTTTCCTCTGTGCCACGAGGGAAAGTCCTGAATCAACGATGCACGGATTTAGGACGCTATGGAGGGATGCATTGGCCGGCCCCAGGTCATATGGGGTTCCGGAGCCAGGGATCCGATCCAAGTCCCAGCTGTGGCAACGTGATTACTTGAAAGAGGACCCTTTAAAGCCGGGGTGGGGGTGGCGGGAGGGGATGACACTGCATGCCATGGAGGCGCTCACCTGTCCTTTTTGTGGACACCTTTTCCGCGGTGGTGACAATGGATGCCCTGGCTGCCGTTCGGAAATGAAAGGTGAAGGCCAAGGTCCACGGTCCGTGGTCGGCGTGGTTCGTCTTCAAGGCCACGGATGAAGAAACGGGCTCCAGGAGGAAAGAGTCCAGGCCTTATGCCTGCCCTGCCTGGAGAATCCATGTCGCCACACAGCGATCCATCCCGATGCGTTCGTTGGTCCTGCGACGCCCCCTGCCGTAAGCTGCTTTTTATAGTCTCCGAAAAGGTCCGCCAGATGGCTCCCGGGGTGGGCCTGGGACGACCAAGTTCGGGGCCGGAAGAGGCCACTTCCAAGTGGGGGAGGAGTTACAAGTGGGTGGCAGACCTGAAGATAACCTGGAGGGGAGGAAAAAGGAGGGGAACCGTGACCGACCGAGCGAGCCGGAGGGGAGGGGAGGGGAGGGGAGGGGAGGGACGATGGGATGGCACCATCGGGAGTCCTGCTCAAAGAATTGGAGCCTCCTTGAGACATGCGACCACATCCATCATTCCAGAGGGAATGGAAGCGTCTTCCCCATGGTTGTACAATGATACATGTCCTTCAGAGTCCCTGAGAAAAAAAGGAATACAAGGCAAGATTTTGTCCGTGGAGGGAAGGGGGGGGGGGGGAGAACAGAGGCTCCAGACTTTGGATCTCTTGGCACAGGGGCCTCCTGCGCCGTATGGAAAGGACTGTTCCTAGGGTGCTCTCAGAATGGGATTTCTGGGTCCCACGAACCTTGTGTGTTGGACAAAGAGGCAGAAAGAGGGGTTCCCGGCTGGAAAGCCCAAACCACAGCTCTTCAGATGGGTAGGGAAGGGCAGACAGACTTCCGGCCCCAAGCAGTGATCTGGACCTCCAGAGGCCTTAGGACGACTTCACTGAGAACACGCAGAATACGACCCAGCCACAGCGTCCTCTATACCTAGCTCTGTTTCACTTTCTCTGTCTCTCTCCCCTCCTCCTCTTTCTCCCTCTGATTCTGCCTCTCACTGTCTGCCTATCCTCCGTCCCTCCCTGTCTGTCTCTGTCTCTCTCCCTCACAAGCACACCAAAGCGGGTCCCCCCCCCCCCCCCGGAAAGGACGGATGTGAGACGGACACCCTCTTCTTCCCGTCTTGAAAGCAGGAGAAAAACCTTCCTCTAGAAGCCCAAGTTCAAAGCCAGCTGTTTCAAGGAACGTCTGCCTCTGGCAAGGGGGAGGGGGAGGGCGAGGGGGAGGGCGAGGGGGCGGCCTGGAGGCAGCCTGGAGCACCCACGGCATGCATTCAGAAACCTCGTGCATCTCTCTTCCGGTGCTATCTTTTGGGGGCACGTGGTACTCTTGGGCAAGTCCTCCGAACGATAGTGGAAACAAACATCTGTCTTCTCTCCCACACCTGATGAATGCAGACAGACACACTGGAAGAGCACCCACCCCCCCTTTTCCCCCAAAGGACTCTTGTCACTGTACAGACGGGGGGGGGGGGGGGGGGGGCGGCACGGGGGTGTCACACGCAGTCTTGGTGGCTCGTCTATGTTTCCAATCCGCCCAGGCAGTGCAGGCGGCCACCACTGCTGCTGCCACCTCTCACCGATCGTTCATCCTGTCCGTCAGTGCTATGACAGCACTAAGCTCTTCAGGGAGAAAATGCTCCCTGCCTTTCCTCTCGGAGGGCACACTGAGGGCACCCACTCCCATTAACAAAGTTTATTCACCTTGACAGGAAGAAAAGAGCTTGGGGTTTCTCACACCGCTGCAGATGACACTTTCCTACCGACTCTGGAATTCTCTTGCTCATTCTCCGGTGGGCCCGCCCCCCCCATTTCAGGAGAGGGTGTTTGGTTCTGGGTTGGGGTGCGTGTGTGTGCGCGCGTGTGTGTGTGCGTGTGGGTGTGTGTGTCTGGGTGTGTCTGTGTCTTGCTTTTTCATTTTATTGGAATACAGTTGACTGACAAAGTTGTATGAACTTACAGGGTTGTTTCTGGGTGTTCGTCATGGCAGTGAAAGGAAACACCAGGATTTCCCTAGAAAGCCATCCCGTTCACCTGATCGGTGGCGTGAAGGACATTCACATCCTCCTTGAGTTTCGCATTTGAAAGTGAGGGGCGGGTGCGTGCAGCAGGTCCCCCCCCACCCCACCCCGCGCCCCGAACGTGCCTCCCGCAGTGGCACTAGGAGTGTGTGCAATGAAAGGGACAGGACACCAGACACCAGAGGACCATTCTGACCCTCCTTTCCTTCTCTCTTCGGAAAGCAGGAAATAAATCTCTTGGGTGAAAGAAAAGTGTGCTCCCTGCCACGAAATTTGGGGGGGGGGGGTGTCGGGTTGGCGATAAGGACTTCACTGCTCCCATGGCTCCTGCAATGTTCACGAATCCTCCAAATCCTCAAGGCAAGATGGTTCACAACCAATACATGAGCGAGCTGTCAGAGACACCAGGGACTGAAACACTCCGTATTAGGGAGGGGTCCTCACTCACTTTCATGCAAAGGCAGCGACAACAGCAGCCTTTTCAAAGATGGCTGCAGGCAAGAGGGTGGGGGAGATGATGGAGAAAGTGGTGGTGGCGGCGGCGGCGGCGGCGGCGGCGGCGGCGTGGCAGACTTGGATCACGTCCATTATGTTCATTCAACAAACAGTCGGGGCGACGGGAGAATGGCCGCTTGGTGGTCTGTGTTTCTCCAGGCTCCCTGACCCACTCCCTGCCCCACACCCCCAACCCCCCACACCCCCTTGGACATGGGCAGGAAGGTTTCTAGAGAAGGCAGTGCCTGACCTGCCGGCTCTGTCACCCTGGGGGGAGAACATTTCGGAGAGTCGCCAGAGGCTTCAGACTTCCTACCCCTCTCCCTCCCCCACTCTGAACCCTGGTAACTAGACTTCATTCAACCGACACTTAGGATGGGTCATCCAACTGTTCTCTCATGAAGGAAGGAAGGAAGGAAGGAAGGTGGGTCGGTGGGTAGGTGGGTGTGTTTTCTGCGTGGGGTGAAGCCTTCCCTCCCTCGATGCAAGCCTGATATCCTCACCTGTCACAGAGACTGGACCCCTAAAAAACTACTGTGTCCGGTTTTCTCCCATTTAGGGGGTTCCAGAGTGTGTGTGCGTGCGTGCGCGTGTGCGTGCGTGCGTGCGCGTGCGTGTGCGTGTGCGTGTGCGTGTGTGTGTGTGTGTGTGTGTGTTTTGAGGGCCACACCCACGGCATATGGAGGTTCCCAGATGACGGATCGAATCGGAGGCTTTAGCTGCTGGCCTCCTACACCACAGAAACAGGAATGCCAGGTCCGAGCCGCGTCTGGGACCAACACCACAGCTCACGGCAACACTGGATCCTTTACCCACTGAGCGAGGTGGACAGGGATCGAACCTGCAACCTCATGGTTCCTGGTCGGATTCATTTCCACTGCGCCATGGCGGGAACTCTGCTTTGTGGTTTTGGCGTTTGGATTCCAGAAGGTGGCGTAGGGGTCCCTGTTCGTCATCTATTGGATAGAGACTCGTGTGTGTATATGTTCATCCCATCCTCCTCATGGATCCCTCTCCCCCGCCCTCATGATTTCTTTTTCCCCCTCTGCTTTTTAGGGCTGCCCTCGTGGCATATGGAAGTTCCCAAGCGAGGGGTTGAATCGGAGCTACGGCTGCTGGCCTACGCCACAGGCACAGCCATGTGGGATCCGAGCCGCGTCTGCGACCGACACCACAGCTCACGGCACTGCCTGCCGGATCCTTACCGCCCCCCTGAGCGAGGCCAGGGATCGAACCCACACCCTTCCCTGCAAAGGTTCCTCGTCGGATGCGCTTCCATGGTGCCACGACAGGAACTCCCCCGTGATGGTTTTTTTTCACGCTGGTGTTCCCACCAACAAGGAAGGAATGGCCCAATATTCTGGAATCACCTAGAGGGGAAAAGACGCTGAAAAAGAAAGAACGGAGGGATAGATGGATGTAGATGGATCACTGAATCCCCTTGACTGTACACCTGAAACGAACACAACATTGTAAGCAAGCCCACTGTACGCCGAGCTAAAGCAACAACAACAACCAACAACCACAACAAACTTACATCTTAAAAAAAAAAAAAAAAAAAAAAAAGAAGATGTCCCCTGCAGTTCCCATCAGGGCTCAGCGGTAATGAACCCGACTAGGATCCGTGAGGATGTGGGTTCGATCCCTCCCCTGGCCTCGCTTGGTGGGTTAAGGATCCCGTGTTGCTGTGGCGGTGGGGTAGGCCCGCAGCTACAGTTCTGATTCGACCGTGAGTCTGGGAACTTCCATAGGGCTGGGGCGTGGGCGTTAAAAAAAGATATACTATATGCATACTATATACATATGTAGGAGTTCCCGTCATGGCTGGACGAATCCGACTAGGAGGCCTGAGGGTGCGGGTTCGATCCCTGGCCTCGCTCGTTGGGTTCAGGATCGGGTGTTGCCGTGAGCTCTGGTGTAGGTCGCAGACAGGGCTCGGATCCCGCGTTGTGCTGGCTCTGGTGTAGGCCGGTGGCTACGGCTCCGATTGGACCCCTAGCCTGGGAACCTCCATGTGCCATGGGTGCAGCCCTAGAAACAGAAAATAACTACGTGTGTGTGTCTGTGTGTGTGTGTGTGTGTCTGTGTGTGTGTGTGTGTGTGTGTGTGTGTGTGTGCGTGTGTCTGTGTGTGTCTGTGTGTGTGTGTATACAGATAGATATAGATATACAGATATAGATATAGATATATCACCTACCTAAAGGCCCAGGACTAGAGAAAGCATTGGGTCATTAGGATCTAAGAATCTTCTCCCCGCCCCCCAAATCCATCCATCCAACCCACCCTCCCTCCCTCTCTCCATCTTTCACTTTTCCTGATAAAGACAAAGGGACAAAAATTGTTTGTTTGTTTGTTTCTTTGTTTGTTCGTTTCTTTCTCAAAAGATGTACATCTACTTTGTAACTTATACCTCTGTCAGAGGGATGGAGAATCCTTGACCTTTTCCTCCCTACCCAAATCCTTCCAGAAGTCAGAAACTCAGTGGCTGGAAAACTGGACTGGATCCTGAAGTTTTTCCAGTTGCCTTCCATCTCTGGCTACAACTCTCTTCATGAGCGTTTCCCATTTTCTCCCACCCTTTGGACCTGGCATCCTTGTGGATGAGAACACGTATCGCTTGTCCCGAGGCCCTGAAAACGGAAGCTAGTGGAGTCCCTCGATGAACACATCAGAGAAATGGTCTCTGAGAGTGTCTCTGAGAGTGAAACCATCACCCTGTGTTCATTTCTCTAAGAGCCCCTCGGAAAGTTGGCCCCAACACCTGACGGCATTCTCAGAGGGGCCTTTCAAAAGACTGAAGGGGCGTTCCCGTCATGGCTCCGTGGTTAACGAATCCGACTAGGAACCGTGAGGTTGCGGGTTCGATCCCTGCCCTCACTCAGTGGGTTAAGGATCCAGCGTTGCCGTGAGCTGTGGTGTCGGTCGCAGACACGGCTCGGATCCCACGTTGCTGTGGCTCTGGCGTAGGCTGGCAGCTATGGCTCCGATTCGACCCCTAGCCTGGGAACCTCCATATGCCATGGGAGCGGCCCAAGAAATGGCAAAAAGACAAAACAAACAAACAAACAAACAAACCGACAAAACAAAAGACTGAAGGGACTTTCCCCTCTCCCTCTCTCTTCCCTCTGTCTCACTCACTGTCTCTGTCTGTCTCTCTGTGTCTCTCTCACACGCACACGCACACACACACAGAGTCACCGGCTCCGTTCTTCATATGTAACAGTTTGAAAGTTCCAGGAAAGGTTGGCAGCCCAAACCGGCCTTGGTACTCCAGCTCCAATTAAGTCTCAGAGACAGAGTTTTGGGGTGAAGCATAAAGAACAGCTTTATTGCTTTGCCAGGCTAAGGAGGCCACAGCAGGCTAAGGACCTCAAAACTGTGTCCTCCCTTGAGAGGGGATAGCAAGGGGTTCTATAGGTTTAGCTTAATGGTAGGCATGGGGGTGGCGGAGCTGTCTAGAAGCATCAGGGTGCTTGCATTCTTCTCCCTGGATAGGAGATTAGGATAGACCATTTCAAAGTCATCAAGGCTGGAGTCAGGTGGTCCATGGAATGTTTCCAGTGTCTTTGGGGTTATGGCATTTTGACCTTCTCTCTGGAGTGAAGATTGCTCATCCACGGGGCGGGCGTGGGGCGGGGGGTGGGGGGGGGTCGCAATCCTTAGGGAGTGTTTCAAGGGTAGAGAAAACACCAGGTTCACTACAACTCTGACTCGACAGTAGTCATTAGTCATAAGTTCGTGGGCCAAGGCAAGCCATAACCTAACGGAGACTATTTCAAAGTAGCTTTTAGCTGTAACAATGTCTCTGGCTCCAACACACCAGCACTCCGGGGCTTGAGCTTGGTTTCAGTTTCAGAGGAGGGAACTCTGGCTCCAAGGATTAACCCCTTCGTTCCTTTGGTTTCTGTGGGCCTGGTTCGGGGAGCCCATCCACATCACCGCCTTTTGAGAGGCCATCTGACAACTGTTTCACCAAAGCGACGTCATCTCAAAACAAGGAAACCAGTTCCATGAAATGGAGGATCTCTCCCTCCCTCTCCCTCCCTCTCCTTCTCACTCTCCTCTACCCACAGCTCATGGCAACGTGGGATTCGTAACCCAGTGAGCGAGGCTGAGCATGGAACCTGCCACCTCATGGTTCCTAGTTGCATTTATTTCCACTTCTGCACCACGATGGGACCTCCCCAGCACAGTTTTTCACACGTGAAGTTTCCCGGGACGTCTCGGAGGAGGCGGACCCCAAACGTGTCTCCATGCCCTATGTGGGTGATTCCTGTGAGGTAAAATGACTTAAGGACCGGCCCACACAAAAGGGACACTCTGGCCCTCCTTTCTGGCCCCCAGACAGCAGGAGATGAAAATCTCCTCCTCGTGCAAAGGAAGATGGCAAGTGAAGATGTCCATTCCCACACCAAGGCCAACATGCTCCAGAAGTTTTGCGGGGTTTCCCGGGTTGGGAAATGGCGGGGGCTCCTTTGGCCTGACACGAGGCGAGTTTCGTGCACACATCCTCCCCCACCCCCCTCCATGCAGTCTGCGAGGGGCAGCCTGAGGGTAGGGAAATTGGGGAAAGGGGGGAAAAAAAACACTTTCCCTAAAGAGAAGCTCCAGGAAAAGTCACCACCTCTGACTTGACTGGAGAGTTTCTGCATTTGAATGAAGTGATTGAACCCAGGCCCTGAGGCCTGGATCTTCCTGATCTCCCCTCCCCCCCTTCCCGGGCGTGAGTCCAGGCGATTTGGGAAGCGAGAGGCGGCGCAGCAGGGATGGCGGCCGGGGGTGGGGGGTGGGGCGGGCAGCTGGGGCCGGGAGTGGGGGGGTGCGGGACTAATGAACCAGCGCCTGCCTGCATGCCTGCCTGCCTGCCTGCCTGCCTGCCTGCCTGCCTGCTTGCCTGCCTGCCTGAACGAGCCCCTCCCCTCCCCCCCCACCCCCTCCCCACACCCACCCGCCTGAGGGCAGGGATGGGGCCTGAGAGCTAAGGGAAACTTCTTTGCTAGCTACTTGTCAGGGAGTGATCCCAGCTCAAAGTCCCTTTGCTTATTTCGGAACAAGGTCTGAGTCTCAGCTAGTACAGAGTTTCTGAATGTCTCGGCACATGGACTGGCCTGCACCAAACAAGCAGACAGGAAGAAAAATGAACACACAGAAATCCAGCTGGTCTCCTTCTCCCAGAGTCTCTCTTGGAGAAATTACCTTAAGCTCAGTGACTTTGCCCCGTCTCCCTCTGGTGCAAAGCCATCCCTGGAGGAGCCAGGTCTTACATGAGCAGGGCAGGGCAGGGCAGCACCACCCAGGTGAGCTGGAGAGTGGAGAGTCAAGTTGATAGATACCCCAAATGTGGCTGGCCAGGGGTCTGGGCTAGCATTCCGTGTGAACTCACACACCCAGGCACCTAGCACCGATTTCCCCATGTTCTTCCGACCCTGATTCTCACTCTTCTTCTGTCCCCCCCCCCCCCCCTTCCTTCGGCTTTTTGCCTTTTCTAGGGCCGCTCCTGCGGCATATGGAAGTTCCCCTGCCAGGGGTCCAATCGGAGCTGTAGCCGCTGGCCTGCACCAGACCCACAGCAACGCGGGATCTGAGCCACGTCTGCAACCTGCACCACAGCTCACGGCAATGCTGGATCCTTAACCCACTGAGCAAGGCCAGGGATGGAACCTGCAACCTCATGGTTCCTAGTCAGATTCATTAACCACTGAGCCACAATGGGAACTCTGACTCTCCCTCTTCCCTGCCTGATACCTTAAGAGCCTGATCGTTTGTGGGGAAATGAAATCCCAGCTGGCAAGAGCCACCTTATCTTCCCAGCACACGAGAAAAGAATAGGCGCAGGCTCACATCCATCTTATGTTTCTATGCCTTGCCCTGGCCCCACCGTTTCAGAAAGCTGTGTCCCTCCACCTGTCAAAAGCCAAAGCCCAGGAGTTCCCGTCGTGGAATAGTGGAAAGGAATCCAACCAGGAACCATGAGGTTGCAGGTTCGATCCCAGGCCTTCCACAGTGGGTTTAGGATCTGGTGGCATCACCTTGCGCTGCGGTGTAGGTTGCAGACGCAGCTTGGATCTGATGGTGCTTGTGACTGTGGCATACACCCCAGCAGTTGTAGGTCTGATTCGGCCCCTAGCCCGGGAACCTCCATATGATGGGGGGAGGGGGGGGGGGGAGGCTGCAGCCAAAGCCCAAGGAAGAAAGACAATCAGAATGTTGCGTGGAACTCCTGGAGACTTAACAACCACCACCAGTCATGACCATGGCTGTCAACCGACACCAGAGCCAAAGAAATGTCGGATCAAATAGGAACCTGCCACTTACACCAGTACTCACCACAATGCAGGACCACAAAAACAAAGGAACAAGAAACCAAAACTAAATAATTGCCCAGGAGCAGCAGGTGCAGGAAAAGCATGCTGACTCTCACCCCCCAGAAGCCAGAGGTAACCTATTTATCACCCCACACGCACACACCTCAGCACCACCAGCACCAGCACCCCCCCCCCCCACCCCAGGATCGAATCTGCATCCTCGTGGGTGCTCCTCAGCTTTGTTACCAATGAGCCACAATGGGATCTCCCCAATCCAGGTTTTTATGTTTCTTTTTTTTTTTTTTTTCCCCTTGCTTTCTTCGGGTGGCACTCACGGCACACGGAGGTTCCCAGGCTAGGGAATCAGAGCTTGAGCCACTGGCCTACACCACAGACACAGCAACACCAGGTCCGATCTGTGTCTGCAACCTACACCACAGTTCAGGGCAATGCCAGATCTTTCACCCACTGAGCGAGGCCAGGGATCAAACCAGCACTCTCATGGATGCTACTCAGATTCCTACCTGCTGAGTCACAATGGGAACTCCACTAAATACATAAATTTTTTCAAAGAGAGAGAGAGAGGGAGAGTGTGTGTGTGTGTGTGTGTGTGTGTGTGTGTGTGTGTGAGAGAGAGAGAGAGAGAGGTCTGGTATCACTTGGGGAAAAATAAAATTATGCTTGGAGAAAAATACCTGTCCCTAGAGATCATTCACAATGGCTTGTTCTGCCTGTTCATTTCTCTCTTTCTTCCCTTTTCTTTTTTCCTTCCTTTTCTTTTCCTTTCGCATCTGTCTGTGCCGTGTGTGTGTGTGTGTGTGTGTGTGTGTGTGTGTGTGTGTGTGTGTGTGTGTGTGTGTGTGTGTGTAGTCTTCTTTTAGGGCTTCACATGTGCCATTTTGTAGGTTCCCAGGTTAGGGGTCAATGCTAGTCGGGTTCGTTTCCACCGAGCCACAACGGGAATTCCTGCCTTGTGCTTCTTTATCTTTGCTCTGTTACTAGGTGCTAGGGATTCCTTTTTGTTAAGTCCAGTCACTTAAATAAGGGTGTTTGCAGGGTTGCCTAAAGCATCAAAAATGTATTTTCTCATTAAATATTGGAATGTGGGGAGTTCCTGTTGTGGCTCAGTGGTAACAAACCCGACTAGTATCCATGTATGCCGGTTCGACCCCTGGTTTGGGAACTTCCGTATGCCACAGTTATGGCTCTAAAAAATCCTCTCTCTCTCTCTCTCTCTCTCTCTCTCTCTCTCGATAATATACACATACACACACACATCCATACGTACATACCTATGTACACATATACATATACATTGGAATTTGGTCTGCCATCGATGAGATGCTCCCTCTTTGTGTGTTGTTCATTTTGTTTTTTGTTTTTTAGGAGTGCACCCTCGGGATATGGAAGTTCCCTGGGCTAGGGGTTGAAGAATCGGAGCTGTAGCTGCTGGCCTGCACCTCAGCCAGAGCTATGCCCTGCCAGATCACCCGATCTGAGCTGAGTGGCCACGTCTGTCACCTACACCTACCTCCCCCTGAATGAAGACGTATTTTCAATACATCTCAAGTGGAGAAAAACTTGCTAAAAATCACTTTATTTGTCATGGAAACCATATCTTCTAGCAGACATGGCACAAAAGCCAGTGTTTATGGTCATCACACCACAGACATCAGAATTCCAAGCTTCTAGGGGTTTCTTGGGGGTGGGGTGGGGTGTGTCCCCAGGGCCTGTGGAAGTTCCATGCCCACCCCTCTGCCACCACCCAGGGATCCTTCGCCCTGGGTGGGTGGGGGGAGGGAGAGGGTATCTCAGCAGAAACGATCTTATCTTACGGGGTTTATGGATGGCTAGAAGCATGTGGTTCTGTTCATCTCATGCTTGAGGTTTCGGTTTTTGCCCTCCTACCTACCCAATGGTCGGCAGATGGAATTCTTCTGGTTTTCTCTGGCCATCCCTCTCCTCGAACTCACGGGTCCAGTTTTTCTCCCACATTTGACTTTTCCGGGAGATCCACAAAAGGAAGCGCCAACCCTTGACATCCACCGACAAGAGATCACCACCCTCTGCCCCTCTTTAGCCCCTTCTCATCCTCATGCCTGCCTGCACACATCGGAGACATTTCCAAGTGCCCAGGAGGATCCTTGGACCCTGACACCTCGAAATCTTCCCTGAGCAGCAGTGCTCGGGACTCAGACCTGGGGTTTATCACGGGCTCCAACCACGACCTTTGGTTTTCCTGGGCTGGGAGATCGGTTTCATGAGATGGAACCGGCTGCGGATTCAGCTTCTGGATCTGGACTGTGAAACGTTGTACAAGACTTTTTTCAAGGCATGACTGTAGGGGAACAAAACCTTGCGGCCCGCCCCCCGCCACATCCCAGATGTCACATGAGCACGGGGAGGAATTCTGTGGAGCTGGAAACAACCATGACCCAAAAGAACACAGGAAGGAATTCCTGTCATGGCGGGGCAGAAACGAATCGGACTAGGAATCACGAGGTGGCAGGTTTGATCCCTGGCCTCGCTCAGGGGTTTAAGGATCTGGCATTTTTCCGCGAGCTGTGGCATAAGGTCTCAGATGTGGCTCGGATCCCGCCGTTGCTGTGGCTGTGGCTCAGGCTAGCAGATGCAGCTCCGATTCAACACCAAGCGTGGGCGCGCGCGCGCGCGCGGGGGGTGGGGGGGAGGCGGGGAGGGAAGCAAACCTCCTAAGAACGACGAAAGTGCAGTTAGGAAACAGAAAATGATGATCCCGGAAGTCCACTTGAATGTGGTTGGGAGACATGCGTAGGACCACACCGCCACCGTGTGAGAGACCAGTGCAAGACAGCTGAACAATACAAAGCGGGGTGGGGGGTGGGGTGCTTGGCGGGGGTTGGAGGAGGAGGAGGAGGAGGAGGAGGTGGGGGGAGACGGCGGCACTGGTGCTGGGCAAAGGTGCCTCTGGGCGAGGACTTTGGTGACCATATTCTCATGGCAGGCTTGAGAGCCCAAAAGATGACATGGTGGAGGCTGAAGTTAAGTTTGGTCAAAAGGAAAACAACCATGAGAAAAGATGCATCCACCCACACCTAGAAAAGATATCGTGCCAGGAATGGGAGCCCTGTTCCAATGGCTCTTCCTGGGATTGTGGGAAATGAATCGATAGCAAGAAGATGCTTTCACATCCATGTCTTCAATGACTCCTGTACTAAGTGCGTCGTGGTTTTGCCAGTTTGGCAGAGTTGTGGAATGTCATCCGGCAATTGCATCTCCCCTGCCCAACCAGCAAGATGGAGTTGTTCTTTTTTTTTTTTTTTTTTTTTTTTCCTGCTGCACTGCCTTTCCTGTGCCAGGGATCGAACTTGAGGCTCAGCTGTGACCTAGGCACAGCGGGAACTCCAAGATGGATTTCTTTTTCCTTCTTTTTCTTTCCTTCCTTCCTTTCTTCCTTTCTTTCTTTTCTCTCTCTCTCTTTCTTTTTCTTTTCTTTCTTTCTTTCTCTTTCCTTCCTTCCTTTCTTCCTTTCTTTCTCCTTTCTTTTTCTTTCTTTCTTTCTTTCTTTCTTTCTTTCTTTCTTTCTTTCTTTCTTTCTTTCTTTCTTTCTTTCTCTCTCTCTATCTTTCTCTTTCCTTCCTTTCTTTCTTTCTCTTTCTTTCTTTCTTTCTTTCTTTCTTTCTTTCTTTCTTTCTTTCTTTCTTTCTTTCTTTCTCTCTCTCTCTCTCTCTCTCTCTCTCTTTCTGGTTTTTTTTGGGGGGGAGCCACACCCGCAGCACATGGAGGTTCCCAGGCTAGGGGTCAATTCGGAGCCTTACCTGCCGGCCTACACCACAGGCACAGCCACGCGGGATCCGAGCCGCGTCTGTGACGGACACCACAGCTCACGGCAATGCCAGATCCTTAACCCAACAAGTGAGCCAGGGATCAAACCTGCAACCTCATGGTTCCTGGTCGGATTTGTTTCCACTACCCCAGGATGGCAATCCTGAGACTTGCAAAGTTTATTGTTTGTTTCGGGTTTTCTCCACCCCCTCTCCCTCCCGTTTCAGCTTTATGTTTTACTTTTTGGCCACACCCACGGGCAGCAAGTGGAAGTTTTTCCTGAGGCAGAGATGGAACCTGCACCACACAGGGGCAACCAGAGCCACCGCGTTGAGAAAGCAGGAGCCTTGACCCTGTTGGTCGTGGGCTTCCTTCTTCTTCTTCTTCTTCTGTTGTTGTTTTTTGGGTTTTTTTTGGGGGGGGGTTGTTTTCCTTTTTTTGTTTTGTTTTGTTTTGTTTTGGATGAGATTTCAGTTCACCCCCCCCCCCCAACACACACACACACTCATAGTGTTGCGTTGTACTTTCCCTCCATTGTGGTTGGTCAGTCATGCTGAAATCCATGTTTCTATGACCTGACCACCAGAGCATTTGCCCCAGGCAGCCATTTGTTCTCTTTGGACTTTGTCTCAGTCTATGCAGAGAGAGATTTTCATTTCCACTTTCCTAGGATCGACTGTATCCTTCTCTCCCTTCCTAAGCTTCTGGGCTTTGCTTGTCTGCTTTTGACAGACCGTCTCCGTCGGTAAGGGTGGCAGGTAAACCGACTCCTGCGTTGTCGTTCTCCGAGAGCTTGCCCGGTTTCGTTTTTGCCAGTCCCCGCCTACCCTCCCACCCTCCCTCTCTCCCTCCCTCCTCCAGCTCCGTGCAGGGAGGTGGGGTGGGGGTGGGGGAGAGAAGAGAAGGTGGAGGGGAACCTGAGATCTCTCTCGCTAGTGCCACCCTCACCGCGCCGGCTTCTCTCTGGAATTCCCAAGCCCAGGAAGGGACATGCTTGGGGGAGCGAGCGCGGCTCCTTCTAGGCAACAGCGAGAACCTCTTCCCAGCTCCTTCCCCGCCGCCGCCGCCGCCGCCGCCGCCGCCGCCGCCGCCGCCGCCCCCCTCTTTCCATCTGCTGCCATCACGCCACGCAGTGCCTTGCCAGGAGGCAGCTCCGCGAGGCAAGCTTCGCGGTCGTGCAGGACGCCTGGCGCCTCGGCCCCGGGAAGAGCTCGGGCATTTGGGTGGCCGGCGCTGTGTCGTTGTGTCGCCGCCGGCCGGCCGGCCTTCCGGATCTGTCCCGGTGACGTTGGTGGCGGTTGTCGCGTGCCATCTAGTGTCCGCTTTTATATCGTCCCTTCCCTCTGCAGCTTTGGGGACCTTCGCGAGGGATGTGACTCAGCCATCCGGCCTGAGTCAGAGTTCCGGGAGGCTGGCGACACTGGCGGCGACAGCTCCGGTGGCTCAGAGGCCTGGGAGTGTCCCTCTCTCACCGGAGATTGGGCCTGCAGGCCTGTGAGGGAGTGACTGTCACCGCGCTCCCCAGGCAGGCTCTGGGGCCGCCTGGCCGGGTCGACCAGCATCCGCTCTTGCCGCTCCGGCCCCGGGGACCGACCAGGCCTGGGCCGGGCCGCCTCCCTAGCGAGGGGAGAGGGTGTGCGGCGCCCGGGACTGCCTGTGCTCGGGTGGCCTGGCCTTGTCCCGGGTCGCCCTTTGGAGCGTGAATGACTCCCGCCTGCGGTCCCTCCAGCCTCTCATCCCCGAAGTGAGGAGCGGCCCGGGTTGTGCGCTGAGGGCGTTGGAGGGCGCGACAGGCTCGGTGGCCGGCACGCTTGTTTCCCGGTCGTCATGCCGGCATGGGCCCCTCCCCGCCTGCCCCCCGACTGATGGCTACCGCCGGCCCGTGCGGAGTCGTACTCACGAGGTCTAGACCGGCACAAGACGTGAGGGGTGGAGCGGAAAGGGTGGCTCGGGCCCCGGCGCCTTCCTTCGCGGGGTCCGTTCGTCGGAGGCGCCTCCGTGGAAACATTTTTTTTTCCAAGTCCTGATGGATCCGGAGACGGTGGACGGTACCCCGCCGGCCCCCTGCTCCCGGGTGTGGCCGGGAAGGGTGCACCTGGGCCTGAGGCGTGCCCATGTAGGGTCCCGGTCGTTGGACAAGACTTCGTTTCCCACGCTCTCATTTCCCGCCCCCCGCCCTCGGAGTGTTTCCCTGTCGGTCGGTCGATCGGTCGGGAGGTGGGGACCGGCCTGAGCTGGATGGTGTGTCCTGGATTTTGGGGGAGCCAAGTCCCCGTCTGGAGCTCCGGACAGACCGATACCTGCCCGCGTGGGCAAGCCGGGAAGGGCTTCCCCGGCTGGCCGGCCGGCTCCACCTCCTTCATGTCCCTGTCCCTTCCTTGCGGTCACGCTCCCCGGGTCGACCAGATGGCTCTGAGAGCGCTGGGTCTGGCGACTCTAGGGCAGGGCTGGGGGACAAGTGTCCGGATGGGGGTTCCGGGGATACCCCCACGTCCTGTGGGTGGGCCCCGCTGCTGGGCATGGACATTTTTCGCGGCCGAAATACGCCTTTTCTGTCACCAGGTAGATGCTGACACGATCCTCTTCAGCGCCTGTCGCTGGAGACCTTGGGCCTCTGGATGCACGTGGGGGGCTTTGGGCTTTCGGCTGCTGTCCAAGGCCTGACCCTGCCCTTTGCACCCCGCGTGGGGGCCGCTCGCCTGGGCCTGTGCGCCGGCTCTCACTTGTGCATCCAGCTGGCCCGTGCTGCGGTGTCTCCTCCGGTCTCTGGCTGACCCGAGGGCGGCAGGGCGCGTGGCCCTGTGGGGTCTTCTACCCTGTGTGCCTCCCTGCTGCGGGCACCCGGCGGCTCGGCTGGGACAACCCCACCCTGTTGGCTCCGTGCCACGTGTCAGGCGTTCTCCCTCCCGGGGTTGTCAGCCGCTGTCTCTCCCCTGAGAGAGGAAGGGGAGGAGGAGGAGGAGGAGGGGGTGCCGGTGAAGCTGAAGCAGGCCCCCGTGGTGATTGTCTTTGCTGGCCCTCCCTCCCCTCTTCTGGGCTCTTCCCTGGCTCTGCCAGGACTGATCGATGTGGTGATGTGGCGCTCTCCTGGGCTTGGGCTTAAGCCGCGCCAGATGAGGGACGGCCGCTCATGGTGAGCTGGGCCGCGCCTCTCATTCTGTCGCGGGCCCCTCGCTGCTCCTCCCCCACCTGCGGGTGGTGTGGGGGAAGGCAGGGGTGCGGCCTCCAGCCTGACCTCTGGTCTCCCGCCCTGCTGCCTTCGGGTGTCAGTCGGGGGGGGGGGGCCTGGGTCCTTTGGGACGCAGCAGGCATTCTCGCTTTGCCGCCTTGGCGTGTGCCTTGCGAGCGGTCCCTCCCCAAAGTGGGGGGGAGGCCTCCCTCGCTGCCATGCTTCGCATCCCTGCGGGTGCGTGAGCGTGCCTCCCCTGGTCCTCTGTGGTGCCCCTGGAGTACTCCGGGTTGCCTGTCAGATGCCCGAGGCCGAGCGGTGGTGTCGTTTTCCTCTCCCAGCGGTGAGTCCCCTCGGGTCCCCACTGTGGTGGTGGCGTGCCCCACGAGCAGCTTCCTAAAGCTCAGGGGAGGGGGTCGAGACGGTAAGGCAGGGGAAGCTTGTGTCCCCTCCCCGGGAGGGGCTCAGGTGGACCCCTTGTCATGGGTCTCCCTCACTGTGTGCCAGTGAGGGCAGCCCTTGGCCCTTGAGCGGCACGCCCCATGCTTCTCCCTTGACCGGGAAGGCTGCATGTGGTCGTGAGAGCGACCGCGGTGGGCCGGGAGATGTGAAGGGGGGGTCCCCGTCTGGCTTTCCGGACGTGGCACCCCTCCACCCACGTGGAAAAGTCTGAAAGGCAAGCCTGGTGGCAGCACAGACTCTTGCTCTCCCGGCTCTGACCGTGGACGCTCACATGGGCTGTGTGCTTTACCCATACCGCAGACCCCCCCCCTTCTGACTTCCCACTTTTTGGGAGTGTTCCCACTCCCGTGGGTCCCCGAAGGGGCGAACGATGGTGTGGGGGGCACGACGCGCCCTCGGTGAGAAAGCCTTCTCTAGCGATCTGAGAGGGGGGCCTTGGGGTACCTGGACCCCCCAGCCGCCGCCCCTCTGAAGTGTGCAAGGCAGTAGCTGCCGGTGCTACTTGCCACAGCGTGTGGGCAAGAGCCGCCCTCGCGCGAGGGGTGCGCTGGCCCCCGCGGTGGGGGCCAAGCGCTGCTCTTTTGCCTAATGCGGCCTGTACCTCCCCCCTCCGAGTTGGGGGAGGGTCACGCCGGGCCGGGCCGGGTTTTGGCATCCAGCGCCGGGCTGTGTGCTGCGTGGGCACGTGGTGCCCCTCCCCTTGGAAGGGGAAGTGGAGGAGGGGGATGCGCCCCGTCCCCCGGCGGCCTCTGCCCCTGCCTCCCCCGCTGCGAGCCGCCTGTCGGTTCTTCCCGCACTCGCCTG
>NC_139392.1:40597500-40615000 GCF_054392235.1 Sus scrofa
CCCGGGTCCGAGGGCCCGCGGGGTCGACCAGCTGTCCCGGCCGACTCGGGCCCGGGTCCGAGGGGCCCCGGGGTCGACCAGCTGTCCCGGCCGACTCGGGCCCGGGTCCGAGGGCCCGCGGGGTCGACCAGCTGTCCCGGCCGACTCGGGCCCGGGTCCGAGGGCCCGCGGGGTCGACCAGCTGTCCCGGCCGACTCGGGCCCGGGTCCGAGGGCCCGCGGGGTCGACCAGCTGTCCCGGCCGACTCGGGCCCGGGTCCGAGGGCCCGCGGGGTCGACCAGCTGTCCCGGCCGACTCGGGCCCGGGTCCGAGGGCCCGCGGGGTCGACCAGCTGTCCCGGCCGACTCGGGCCCGGGTCCGAGGGCCCGCGGGGTCGACCAGCTGTCCCGGCCGACTCGGGCCCGGGTCCGAGGGCCCGCGGGGTCGACCAGCTGTCCCGGCCGACTCGGGCCCGGGTCCGTGTGGCCCTCGATGGGATCCCTGGGGTTGTCTTGATGCCGGGGCCGTCCGTCCGTCTCTGCCAACTCACTCGCTGGGGTCGTGTCTGCACCGCGTTGACTGCCTCTCTCCGGGGCCTGAGTCTCCCGGACAGGGTGTGTCGTTTTGTGTTCGATGTTTTCTGAGCTTCCCCTCTGGCCTAGTGATTTCCTTCTTCTCTATTGAAATCAAACACGTCCCAGCACTTGGGTGCATAGCATTTTATTTGGCCCGCGCCGCCCCGCCGCCCTTGCCGCGACAACGTTGCTGTCCCTGTATTAGGACGGTGAGGAGGTTCTTGTTGGTCTTCGGATGGCCGCACCCACGGTCTATGGAGCTTCCCAGGCTAGGGGTCGAACTGGTGTTACGGCTGCTGGCCTACGCCCGAGCCGCAGCCGTGCCGGATCTGAGCCTCGTCTCAACCCCCTGCGTGAGGCGAAGGATGGAGCCCGCAACCTCATGGTCCCTAGTCAGATTCGTTTCCTCTGTGCCACGAGGGAAAGTCCTGAATCAACGATGCACGGATTTAGGACGCTATGGAGGGATGCATTGGCCGGCCCCAGGTCATATGGGGTTCCGGAGCCAGGGATCCGATCCAAGTCCCAGCTGTGGCAACGTGATTACTTGAAAGAGGACCCTTTAAAGCCGGGGTGGGGGTGGCGGGAGGGGATGACACTGCATGCCATGGAGGCGCTCACCTGTCCTTTTTGTGGACACCTTTTCCGCGGTGGTGACAATGGATGCCCTGGCTGCCGTTCGGAAATGAAAGGTGAAGGCCAAGGTCCACGGTCCGTGGTCGGCGTGGTTCGTCTTCAAGGCCACGGATGAAGAAACGGGCTCCAGGAGGAAAGAGTCCAGGCCTTATGCCTGCCCTGCCTGGAGAATCCATGTCGCCACACAGCGATCCATCCCGATGCGTTCGTTGGTCCTGCGACGCCCCCTGCCGTAAGCTGCTTTTTATAGTCTCCGAAAAGGTCCGCCAGATGGCTCCCGGGGTGGGCCTGGGACGACCAAGTTCGGGGCCGGAAGAGGCCACTTCCAAGTGGGGGAGGAGTTACAAGTGGGTGGCAGACCTGAAGATAACCTGGAGGGGAGGAAAAAGGAGGGGAACCGTGACCGACCGAGCGAGCCGGAGGGGAGGGGAGGGGAGGGGAGGGGAGGGACGATGGGATGGCACCATCGGGAGTCCTGCTCAAAGAATTGGAGCCTCCTTGAGACATGCGACCACATCCATCATTCCAGAGGGAATGGAAGCGTCTTCCCCATGGTTGTACAATGATACATGTCCTTCAGAGTCCCTGAGAAAAAAAGGAATACAAGGCAAGATTTTGTCCGTGGAGGGAAGGGGGGGGGGGGGAGAACAGAGGCTCCAGACTTTGGATCTCTTGGCACAGGGGCCTCCTGCGCCGTATGGAAAGGACTGTTCCTAGGGTGCTCTCAGAATGGGATTTCTGGGTCCCACGAACCTTGTGTGTTGGACAAAGAGGCAGAAAGAGGGGTTCCCGGCTGGAAAGCCCAAACCACAGCTCTTCAGATGGGTAGGGAAGGGCAGACAGACTTCCGGCCCCAAGCAGTGATCTGGACCTCCAGAGGCCTTAGGACGACTTCACTGAGAACACGCAGAATACGACCCAGCCACAGCGTCCTCTATACCTAGCTCTGTTTCACTTTCTCTGTCTCTCTCCCCTCCTCCTCTTTCTCCCTCTGATTCTGCCTCTCACTGTCTGCCTATCCTCCGTCCCTCCCTGTCTGTCTCTGTCTCTCTCCCTCACAAGCACACCAAAGCGGGTCCCCCCCCCCCCCCCGGAAAGGACGGATGTGAGACGGACACCCTCTTCTTCCCGTCTTGAAAGCAGGAGAAAAACCTTCCTCTAGAAGCCCAAGTTCAAAGCCAGCTGTTTCAAGGAACGTCTGCCTCTGGCAAGGGGGAGGGGGAGGGCGAGGGGGAGGGCGAGGGGGCGGCCTGGAGGCAGCCTGGAGCACCCACGGCATGCATTCAGAAACCTCGTGCATCTCTCTTCCGGTGCTATCTTTTGGGGGCACGTGGTACTCTTGGGCAAGTCCTCCGAACGATAGTGGAAACAAACATCTGTCTTCTCTCCCACACCTGATGAATGCAGACAGACACACTGGAAGAGCACCCACCCCCCCTTTTCCCCCAAAGGACTCTTGTCACTGTACAGACGGGGGGGGGGGGGGGGGGGGCGGCACGGGGGTGTCACACGCAGTCTTGGTGGCTCGTCTATGTTTCCAATCCGCCCAGGCAGTGCAGGCGGCCACCACTGCTGCTGCCACCTCTCACCGATCGTTCATCCTGTCCGTCAGTGCTATGACAGCACTAAGCTCTTCAGGGAGAAAATGCTCCCTGCCTTTCCTCTCGGAGGGCACACTGAGGGCACCCACTCCCATTAACAAAGTTTATTCACCTTGACAGGAAGAAAAGAGCTTGGGGTTTCTCACACCGCTGCAGATGACACTTTCCTACCGACTCTGGAATTCTCTTGCTCATTCTCCGGTGGGCCCGCCCCCCCCATTTCAGGAGAGGGTGTTTGGTTCTGGGTTGGGGTGCGTGTGTGTGCGCGCGTGTGTGTGTGCGTGTGGGTGTGTGTGTCTGGGTGTGTCTGTGTCTTGCTTTTTCATTTTATTGGAATACAGTTGACTGACAAAGTTGTATGAACTTACAGGGTTGTTTCTGGGTGTTCGTCATGGCAGTGAAAGGAAACACCAGGATTTCCCTAGAAAGCCATCCCGTTCACCTGATCGGTGGCGTGAAGGACATTCACATCCTCCTTGAGTTTCGCATTTGAAAGTGAGGGGCGGGTGCGTGCAGCAGGTCCCCCCCCACCCCACCCCGCGCCCCGAACGTGCCTCCCGCAGTGGCACTAGGAGTGTGTGCAATGAAAGGGACAGGACACCAGACACCAGAGGACCATTCTGACCCTCCTTTCCTTCTCTCTTCGGAAAGCAGGAAATAAATCTCTTGGGTGAAAGAAAAGTGTGCTCCCTGCCACGAAATTTGGGGGGGGGGGGTGTCGGGTTGGCGATAAGGACTTCACTGCTCCCATGGCTCCTGCAATGTTCACGAATCCTCCAAATCCTCAAGGCAAGATGGTTCACAACCAATACATGAGCGAGCTGTCAGAGACACCAGGGACTGAAACACTCCGTATTAGGGAGGGGTCCTCACTCACTTTCATGCAAAGGCAGCGACAACAGCAGCCTTTTCAAAGATGGCTGCAGGCAAGAGGGTGGGGGAGATGATGGAGAAAGTGGTGGTGGCGGCGGCGGCGGCGGCGGCGGCGGCGGCGTGGCAGACTTGGATCACGTCCATTATGTTCATTCAACAAACAGTCGGGGCGACGGGAGAATGGCCGCTTGGTGGTCTGTGTTTCTCCAGGCTCCCTGACCCACTCCCTGCCCCACACCCCCAACCCCCCACACCCCCTTGGACATGGGCAGGAAGGTTTCTAGAGAAGGCAGTGCCTGACCTGCCGGCTCTGTCACCCTGGGGGGAGAACATTTCGGAGAGTCGCCAGAGGCTTCAGACTTCCTACCCCTCTCCCTCCCCCACTCTGAACCCTGGTAACTAGACTTCATTCAACCGACACTTAGGATGGGTCATCCAACTGTTCTCTCATGAAGGAAGGAAGGAAGGAAGGAAGGTGGGTCGGTGGGTAGGTGGGTGTGTTTTCTGCGTGGGGTGAAGCCTTCCCTCCCTCGATGCAAGCCTGATATCCTCACCTGTCACAGAGACTGGACCCCTAAAAAACTACTGTGTCCGGTTTTCTCCCATTTAGGGGGTTCCAGAGTGTGTGTGCGTGCGTGCGCGTGTGCGTGCGTGCGTGCGCGTGCGTGTGCGTGTGCGTGTGCGTGTGTGTGTGTGTGTGTGTGTGTTTTGAGGGCCACACCCACGGCATATGGAGGTTCCCAGATGACGGATCGAATCGGAGGCTTTAGCTGCTGGCCTCCTACACCACAGAAACAGGAATGCCAGGTCCGAGCCGCGTCTGGGACCAACACCACAGCTCACGGCAACACTGGATCCTTTACCCACTGAGCGAGGTGGACAGGGATCGAACCTGCAACCTCATGGTTCCTGGTCGGATTCATTTCCACTGCGCCATGGCGGGAACTCTGCTTTGTGGTTTTGGCGTTTGGATTCCAGAAGGTGGCGTAGGGGTCCCTGTTCGTCATCTATTGGATAGAGACTCGTGTGTGTATATGTTCATCCCATCCTCCTCATGGATCCCTCTCCCCCGCCCTCATGATTTCTTTTTCCCCCTCTGCTTTTTAGGGCTGCCCTCGTGGCATATGGAAGTTCCCAAGCGAGGGGTTGAATCGGAGCTACGGCTGCTGGCCTACGCCACAGGCACAGCCATGTGGGATCCGAGCCGCGTCTGCGACCGACACCACAGCTCACGGCACTGCCTGCCGGATCCTTACCGCCCCCCTGAGCGAGGCCAGGGATCGAACCCACACCCTTCCCTGCAAAGGTTCCTCGTCGGATGCGCTTCCATGGTGCCACGACAGGAACTCCCCCGTGATGGTTTTTTTTCACGCTGGTGTTCCCACCAACAAGGAAGGAATGGCCCAATATTCTGGAATCACCTAGAGGGGAAAAGACGCTGAAAAAGAAAGAACGGAGGGATAGATGGATGTAGATGGATCACTGAATCCCCTTGACTGTACACCTGAAACGAACACAACATTGTAAGCAAGCCCACTGTACGCCGAGCTAAAGCAACAACAACAACCAACAACCACAACAAACTTACATCTTAAAAAAAAAAAAAAAAAAAAAAAAGAAGATGTCCCCTGCAGTTCCCATCAGGGCTCAGCGGTAATGAACCCGACTAGGATCCGTGAGGATGTGGGTTCGATCCCTCCCCTGGCCTCGCTTGGTGGGTTAAGGATCCCGTGTTGCTGTGGCGGTGGGGTAGGCCCGCAGCTACAGTTCTGATTCGACCGTGAGTCTGGGAACTTCCATAGGGCTGGGGCGTGGGCGTTAAAAAAAGATATACTATATGCATACTATATACATATGTAGGAGTTCCCGTCATGGCTGGACGAATCCGACTAGGAGGCCTGAGGGTGCGGGTTCGATCCCTGGCCTCGCTCGTTGGGTTCAGGATCGGGTGTTGCCGTGAGCTCTGGTGTAGGTCGCAGACAGGGCTCGGATCCCGCGTTGTGCTGGCTCTGGTGTAGGCCGGTGGCTACGGCTCCGATTGGACCCCTAGCCTGGGAACCTCCATGTGCCATGGGTGCAGCCCTAGAAACAGAAAATAACTACGTGTGTGTGTCTGTGTGTGTGTGTGTGTGTCTGTGTGTGTGTGTGTGTGTGTGTGTGTGTGTGTGCGTGTGTCTGTGTGTGTCTGTGTGTGTGTGTATACAGATAGATATAGATATACAGATATAGATATAGATATATCACCTACCTAAAGGCCCAGGACTAGAGAAAGCATTGGGTCATTAGGATCTAAGAATCTTCTCCCCGCCCCCCAAATCCATCCATCCAACCCACCCTCCCTCCCTCTCTCCATCTTTCACTTTTCCTGATAAAGACAAAGGGACAAAAATTGTTTGTTTGTTTGTTTCTTTGTTTGTTCGTTTCTTTCTCAAAAGATGTACATCTACTTTGTAACTTATACCTCTGTCAGAGGGATGGAGAATCCTTGACCTTTTCCTCCCTACCCAAATCCTTCCAGAAGTCAGAAACTCAGTGGCTGGAAAACTGGACTGGATCCTGAAGTTTTTCCAGTTGCCTTCCATCTCTGGCTACAACTCTCTTCATGAGCGTTTCCCATTTTCTCCCACCCTTTGGACCTGGCATCCTTGTGGATGAGAACACGTATCGCTTGTCCCGAGGCCCTGAAAACGGAAGCTAGTGGAGTCCCTCGATGAACACATCAGAGAAATGGTCTCTGAGAGTGTCTCTGAGAGTGAAACCATCACCCTGTGTTCATTTCTCTAAGAGCCCCTCGGAAAGTTGGCCCCAACACCTGACGGCATTCTCAGAGGGGCCTTTCAAAAGACTGAAGGGGCGTTCCCGTCATGGCTCCGTGGTTAACGAATCCGACTAGGAACCGTGAGGTTGCGGGTTCGATCCCTGCCCTCACTCAGTGGGTTAAGGATCCAGCGTTGCCGTGAGCTGTGGTGTCGGTCGCAGACACGGCTCGGATCCCACGTTGCTGTGGCTCTGGCGTAGGCTGGCAGCTATGGCTCCGATTCGACCCCTAGCCTGGGAACCTCCATATGCCATGGGAGCGGCCCAAGAAATGGCAAAAAGACAAAACAAACAAACAAACAAACAAACCGACAAAACAAAAGACTGAAGGGACTTTCCCCTCTCCCTCTCTCTTCCCTCTGTCTCACTCACTGTCTCTGTCTGTCTCTCTGTGTCTCTCTCACACGCACACGCACACACACACAGAGTCACCGGCTCCGTTCTTCATATGTAACAGTTTGAAAGTTCCAGGAAAGGTTGGCAGCCCAAACCGGCCTTGGTACTCCAGCTCCAATTAAGTCTCAGAGACAGAGTTTTGGGGTGAAGCATAAAGAACAGCTTTATTGCTTTGCCAGGCTAAGGAGGCCACAGCAGGCTAAGGACCTCAAAACTGTGTCCTCCCTTGAGAGGGGATAGCAAGGGGTTCTATAGGTTTAGCTTAATGGTAGGCATGGGGGTGGCGGAGCTGTCTAGAAGCATCAGGGTGCTTGCATTCTTCTCCCTGGATAGGAGATTAGGATAGACCATTTCAAAGTCATCAAGGCTGGAGTCAGGTGGTCCATGGAATGTTTCCAGTGTCTTTGGGGTTATGGCATTTTGACCTTCTCTCTGGAGTGAAGATTGCTCATCCACGGGGCGGGCGTGGGGCGGGGGGTGGGGGGGGGTCGCAATCCTTAGGGAGTGTTTCAAGGGTAGAGAAAACACCAGGTTCACTACAACTCTGACTCGACAGTAGTCATTAGTCATAAGTTCGTGGGCCAAGGCAAGCCATAACCTAACGGAGACTATTTCAAAGTAGCTTTTAGCTGTAACAATGTCTCTGGCTCCAACACACCAGCACTCCGGGGCTTGAGCTTGGTTTCAGTTTCAGAGGAGGGAACTCTGGCTCCAAGGATTAACCCCTTCGTTCCTTTGGTTTCTGTGGGCCTGGTTCGGGGAGCCCATCCACATCACCGCCTTTTGAGAGGCCATCTGACAACTGTTTCACCAAAGCGACGTCATCTCAAAACAAGGAAACCAGTTCCATGAAATGGAGGATCTCTCCCTCCCTCTCCCTCCCTCTCCTTCTCACTCTCCTCTACCCACAGCTCATGGCAACGTGGGATTCGTAACCCAGTGAGCGAGGCTGAGCATGGAACCTGCCACCTCATGGTTCCTAGTTGCATTTATTTCCACTTCTGCACCACGATGGGACCTCCCCAGCACAGTTTTTCACACGTGAAGTTTCCCGGGACGTCTCGGAGGAGGCGGACCCCAAACGTGTCTCCATGCCCTATGTGGGTGATTCCTGTGAGGTAAAATGACTTAAGGACCGGCCCACACAAAAGGGACACTCTGGCCCTCCTTTCTGGCCCCCAGACAGCAGGAGATGAAAATCTCCTCCTCGTGCAAAGGAAGATGGCAAGTGAAGATGTCCATTCCCACACCAAGGCCAACATGCTCCAGAAGTTTTGCGGGGTTTCCCGGGTTGGGAAATGGCGGGGGCTCCTTTGGCCTGACACGAGGCGAGTTTCGTGCACACATCCTCCCCCACCCCCCTCCATGCAGTCTGCGAGGGGCAGCCTGAGGGTAGGGAAATTGGGGAAAGGGGGGAAAAAAAACACTTTCCCTAAAGAGAAGCTCCAGGAAAAGTCACCACCTCTGACTTGACTGGAGAGTTTCTGCATTTGAATGAAGTGATTGAACCCAGGCCCTGAGGCCTGGATCTTCCTGATCTCCCCTCCCCCCCTTCCCGGGCGTGAGTCCAGGCGATTTGGGAAGCGAGAGGCGGCGCAGCAGGGATGGCGGCCGGGGGTGGGGGGTGGGGCGGGCAGCTGGGGCCGGGAGTGGGGGGGTGCGGGACTAATGAACCAGCGCCTGCCTGCATGCCTGCCTGCCTGCCTGCCTGCCTGCCTGCCTGCCTGCTTGCCTGCCTGCCTGAACGAGCCCCTCCCCTCCCCCCCCACCCCCTCCCCACACCCACCCGCCTGAGGGCAGGGATGGGGCCTGAGAGCTAAGGGAAACTTCTTTGCTAGCTACTTGTCAGGGAGTGATCCCAGCTCAAAGTCCCTTTGCTTATTTCGGAACAAGGTCTGAGTCTCAGCTAGTACAGAGTTTCTGAATGTCTCGGCACATGGACTGGCCTGCACCAAACAAGCAGACAGGAAGAAAAATGAACACACAGAAATCCAGCTGGTCTCCTTCTCCCAGAGTCTCTCTTGGAGAAATTACCTTAAGCTCAGTGACTTTGCCCCGTCTCCCTCTGGTGCAAAGCCATCCCTGGAGGAGCCAGGTCTTACATGAGCAGGGCAGGGCAGGGCAGCACCACCCAGGTGAGCTGGAGAGTGGAGAGTCAAGTTGATAGATACCCCAAATGTGGCTGGCCAGGGGTCTGGGCTAGCATTCCGTGTGAACTCACACACCCAGGCACCTAGCACCGATTTCCCCATGTTCTTCCGACCCTGATTCTCACTCTTCTTCTGTCCCCCCCCCCCCCCCTTCCTTCGGCTTTTTGCCTTTTCTAGGGCCGCTCCTGCGGCATATGGAAGTTCCCCTGCCAGGGGTCCAATCGGAGCTGTAGCCGCTGGCCTGCACCAGACCCACAGCAACGCGGGATCTGAGCCACGTCTGCAACCTGCACCACAGCTCACGGCAATGCTGGATCCTTAACCCACTGAGCAAGGCCAGGGATGGAACCTGCAACCTCATGGTTCCTAGTCAGATTCATTAACCACTGAGCCACAATGGGAACTCTGACTCTCCCTCTTCCCTGCCTGATACCTTAAGAGCCTGATCGTTTGTGGGGAAATGAAATCCCAGCTGGCAAGAGCCACCTTATCTTCCCAGCACACGAGAAAAGAATAGGCGCAGGCTCACATCCATCTTATGTTTCTATGCCTTGCCCTGGCCCCACCGTTTCAGAAAGCTGTGTCCCTCCACCTGTCAAAAGCCAAAGCCCAGGAGTTCCCGTCGTGGAATAGTGGAAAGGAATCCAACCAGGAACCATGAGGTTGCAGGTTCGATCCCAGGCCTTCCACAGTGGGTTTAGGATCTGGTGGCATCACCTTGCGCTGCGGTGTAGGTTGCAGACGCAGCTTGGATCTGATGGTGCTTGTGACTGTGGCATACACCCCAGCAGTTGTAGGTCTGATTCGGCCCCTAGCCCGGGAACCTCCATATGATGGGGGGAGGGGGGGGGGGGAGGCTGCAGCCAAAGCCCAAGGAAGAAAGACAATCAGAATGTTGCGTGGAACTCCTGGAGACTTAACAACCACCACCAGTCATGACCATGGCTGTCAACCGACACCAGAGCCAAAGAAATGTCGGATCAAATAGGAACCTGCCACTTACACCAGTACTCACCACAATGCAGGACCACAAAAACAAAGGAACAAGAAACCAAAACTAAATAATTGCCCAGGAGCAGCAGGTGCAGGAAAAGCATGCTGACTCTCACCCCCCAGAAGCCAGAGGTAACCTATTTATCACCCCACACGCACACACCTCAGCACCACCAGCACCAGCACCCCCCCCCCCCACCCCAGGATCGAATCTGCATCCTCGTGGGTGCTCCTCAGCTTTGTTACCAATGAGCCACAATGGGATCTCCCCAATCCAGGTTTTTATGTTTCTTTTTTTTTTTTTTTTCCCCTTGCTTTCTTCGGGTGGCACTCACGGCACACGGAGGTTCCCAGGCTAGGGAATCAGAGCTTGAGCCACTGGCCTACACCACAGACACAGCAACACCAGGTCCGATCTGTGTCTGCAACCTACACCACAGTTCAGGGCAATGCCAGATCTTTCACCCACTGAGCGAGGCCAGGGATCAAACCAGCACTCTCATGGATGCTACTCAGATTCCTACCTGCTGAGTCACAATGGGAACTCCACTAAATACATAAATTTTTTCAAAGAGAGAGAGAGAGGGAGAGTGTGTGTGTGTGTGTGTGTGTGTGTGTGTGTGTGTGTGAGAGAGAGAGAGAGAGAGGTCTGGTATCACTTGGGGAAAAATAAAATTATGCTTGGAGAAAAATACCTGTCCCTAGAGATCATTCACAATGGCTTGTTCTGCCTGTTCATTTCTCTCTTTCTTCCCTTTTCTTTTTTCCTTCCTTTTCTTTTCCTTTCGCATCTGTCTGTGCCGTGTGTGTGTGTGTGTGTGTGTGTGTGTGTGTGTGTGTGTGTGTGTGTGTGTGTGTGTGTGTGTGTAGTCTTCTTTTAGGGCTTCACATGTGCCATTTTGTAGGTTCCCAGGTTAGGGGTCAATGCTAGTCGGGTTCGTTTCCACCGAGCCACAACGGGAATTCCTGCCTTGTGCTTCTTTATCTTTGCTCTGTTACTAGGTGCTAGGGATTCCTTTTTGTTAAGTCCAGTCACTTAAATAAGGGTGTTTGCAGGGTTGCCTAAAGCATCAAAAATGTATTTTCTCATTAAATATTGGAATGTGGGGAGTTCCTGTTGTGGCTCAGTGGTAACAAACCCGACTAGTATCCATGTATGCCGGTTCGACCCCTGGTTTGGGAACTTCCGTATGCCACAGTTATGGCTCTAAAAAATCCTCTCTCTCTCTCTCTCTCTCTCTCTCTCTCTCTCGATAATATACACATACACACACACATCCATACGTACATACCTATGTACACATATACATATACATTGGAATTTGGTCTGCCATCGATGAGATGCTCCCTCTTTGTGTGTTGTTCATTTTGTTTTTTGTTTTTTAGGAGTGCACCCTCGGGATATGGAAGTTCCCTGGGCTAGGGGTTGAAGAATCGGAGCTGTAGCTGCTGGCCTGCACCTCAGCCAGAGCTATGCCCTGCCAGATCACCCGATCTGAGCTGAGTGGCCACGTCTGTCACCTACACCTACCTCCCCCTGAATGAAGACGTATTTTCAATACATCTCAAGTGGAGAAAAACTTGCTAAAAATCACTTTATTTGTCATGGAAACCATATCTTCTAGCAGACATGGCACAAAAGCCAGTGTTTATGGTCATCACACCACAGACATCAGAATTCCAAGCTTCTAGGGGTTTCTTGGGGGTGGGGTGGGGTGTGTCCCCAGGGCCTGTGGAAGTTCCATGCCCACCCCTCTGCCACCACCCAGGGATCCTTCGCCCTGGGTGGGTGGGGGGAGGGAGAGGGTATCTCAGCAGAAACGATCTTATCTTACGGGGTTTATGGATGGCTAGAAGCATGTGGTTCTGTTCATCTCATGCTTGAGGTTTCGGTTTTTGCCCTCCTACCTACCCAATGGTCGGCAGATGGAATTCTTCTGGTTTTCTCTGGCCATCCCTCTCCTCGAACTCACGGGTCCAGTTTTTCTCCCACATTTGACTTTTCCGGGAGATCCACAAAAGGAAGCGCCAACCCTTGACATCCACCGACAAGAGATCACCACCCTCTGCCCCTCTTTAGCCCCTTCTCATCCTCATGCCTGCCTGCACACATCGGAGACATTTCCAAGTGCCCAGGAGGATCCTTGGACCCTGACACCTCGAAATCTTCCCTGAGCAGCAGTGCTCGGGACTCAGACCTGGGGTTTATCACGGGCTCCAACCACGACCTTTGGTTTTCCTGGGCTGGGAGATCGGTTTCATGAGATGGAACCGGCTGCGGATTCAGCTTCTGGATCTGGACTGTGAAACGTTGTACAAGACTTTTTTCAAGGCATGACTGTAGGGGAACAAAACCTTGCGGCCCGCCCCCCGCCACATCCCAGATGTCACATGAGCACGGGGAGGAATTCTGTGGAGCTGGAAACAACCATGACCCAAAAGAACACAGGAAGGAATTCCTGTCATGGCGGGGCAGAAACGAATCGGACTAGGAATCACGAGGTGGCAGGTTTGATCCCTGGCCTCGCTCAGGGGTTTAAGGATCTGGCATTTTTCCGCGAGCTGTGGCATAAGGTCTCAGATGTGGCTCGGATCCCGCCGTTGCTGTGGCTGTGGCTCAGGCTAGCAGATGCAGCTCCGATTCAACACCAAGCGTGGGCGCGCGCGCGCGCGCGGGGGGTGGGGGGGAGGCGGGGAGGGAAGCAAACCTCCTAAGAACGACGAAAGTGCAGTTAGGAAACAGAAAATGATGATCCCGGAAGTCCACTTGAATGTGGTTGGGAGACATGCGTAGGACCACACCGCCACCGTGTGAGAGACCAGTGCAAGACAGCTGAACAATACAAAGCGGGGTGGGGGGTGGGGTGCTTGGCGGGGGTTGGAGGAGGAGGAGGAGGAGGAGGAGGTGGGGGGAGACGGCGGCACTGGTGCTGGGCAAAGGTGCCTCTGGGCGAGGACTTTGGTGACCATATTCTCATGGCAGGCTTGAGAGCCCAAAAGATGACATGGTGGAGGCTGAAGTTAAGTTTGGTCAAAAGGAAAACAACCATGAGAAAAGATGCATCCACCCACACCTAGAAAAGATATCGTGCCAGGAATGGGAGCCCTGTTCCAATGGCTCTTCCTGGGATTGTGGGAAATGAATCGATAGCAAGAAGATGCTTTCACATCCATGTCTTCAATGACTCCTGTACTAAGTGCGTCGTGGTTTTGCCAGTTTGGCAGAGTTGTGGAATGTCATCCGGCAATTGCATCTCCCCTGCCCAACCAGCAAGATGGAGTTGTTCTTTTTTTTTTTTTTTTTTTTTTTTCCTGCTGCACTGCCTTTCCTGTGCCAGGGATCGAACTTGAGGCTCAGCTGTGACCTAGGCACAGCGGGAACTCCAAGATGGATTTCTTTTTCCTTCTTTTTCTTTCCTTCCTTCCTTTCTTCCTTTCTTTCTTTTCTCTCTCTCTCTTTCTTTTTCTTTTCTTTCTTTCTTTCTCTTTCCTTCCTTCCTTTCTTCCTTTCTTTCTCCTTTCTTTTTCTTTCTTTCTTTCTTTCTTTCTTTCTTTCTTTCTTTCTTTCTTTCTTTCTTTCTTTCTTTCTTTCTCTCTCTCTATCTTTCTCTTTCCTTCCTTTCTTTCTTTCTCTTTCTTTCTTTCTTTCTTTCTTTCTTTCTTTCTTTCTTTCTTTCTTTCTTTCTTTCTTTCTCTCTCTCTCTCTCTCTCTCTCTCTCTTTCTGGTTTTTTTTGGGGGGGAGCCACACCCGCAGCACATGGAGGTTCCCAGGCTAGGGGTCAATTCGGAGCCTTACCTGCCGGCCTACACCACAGGCACAGCCACGCGGGATCCGAGCCGCGTCTGTGACGGACACCACAGCTCACGGCAATGCCAGATCCTTAACCCAACAAGTGAGCCAGGGATCAAACCTGCAACCTCATGGTTCCTGGTCGGATTTGTTTCCACTACCCCAGGATGGCAATCCTGAGACTTGCAAAGTTTATTGTTTGTTTCGGGTTTTCTCCACCCCCTCTCCCTCCCGTTTCAGCTTTATGTTTTACTTTTTGGCCACACCCACGGGCAGCAAGTGGAAGTTTTTCCTGAGGCAGAGATGGAACCTGCACCACACAGGGGCAACCAGAGCCACCGCGTTGAGAAAGCAGGAGCCTTGACCCTGTTGGTCGTGGGCTTCCTTCTTCTTCTTCTTCTTCTGTTGTTGTTTTTTGGGTTTTTTTTGGGGGGGGGTTGTTTTCCTTTTTTTGTTTTGTTTTGTTTTGTTTTGGATGAGATTTCAGTTCACCCCCCCCCCCCAACACACACACACACTCATAGTGTTGCGTTGTACTTTCCCTCCATTGTGGTTGGTCAGTCATGCTGAAATCCATGTTTCTATGACCTGACCACCAGAGCATTTGCCCCAGGCAGCCATTTGTTCTCTTTGGACTTTGTCTCAGTCTATGCAGAGAGAGATTTTCATTTCCACTTTCCTAGGATCGACTGTATCCTTCTCTCCCTTCCTAAGCTTCTGGGCTTTGCTTGTCTGCTTTTGACAGACCGTCTCCGTCGGTAAGGGTGGCAGGTAAACCGACTCCTGCGTTGTCGTTCTCCGAGAGCTTGCCCGGTTTCGTTTTTGCCAGTCCCCGCCTACCCTCCCACCCTCCCTCTCTCCCTCCCTCCTCCAGCTCCGTGCAGGGAGGTGGGGTGGGGGTGGGGGAGAGAAGAGAAGGTGGAGGGGAACCTGAGATCTCTCTCGCTAGTGCCACCCTCACCGCGCCGGCTTCTCTCTGGAATTCCCAAGCCCAGGAAGGGACATGCTTGGGGGAGCGAGCGCGGCTCCTTCTAGGCAACAGCGAGAACCTCTTCCCAGCTCCTTCCCCGCCGCCGCCGCCGCCGCCGCCGCCGCCGCCGCCGCCGCCGCCCCCCTCTTTCCATCTGCTGCCATCACGCCACGCAGTGCCTTGCCAGGAGGCAGCTCCGCGAGGCAAGCTTCGCGGTCGTGCAGGACGCCTGGCGCCTCGGCCCCGGGAAGAGCTCGGGCATTTGGGTGGCCGGCGCTGTGTCGTTGTGTCGCCGCCGGCCGGCCGGCCTTCCGGATCTGTCCCGGTGACGTTGGTGGCGGTTGTCGCGTGCCATCTAGTGTCCGCTTTTATATCGTCCCTTCCCTCTGCAGCTTTGGGGACCTTCGCGAGGGATGTGACTCAGCCATCCGGCCTGAGTCAGAGTTCCGGGAGGCTGGCGACACTGGCGGCGACAGCTCCGGTGGCTCAGAGGCCTGGGAGTGTCCCTCTCTCACCGGAGATTGGGCCTGCAGGCCTGTGAGGGAGTGACTGTCACCGCGCTCCCCAGGCAGGCTCTGGGGCCGCCTGGCCGGGTCGACCAGCATCCGCTCTTGCCGCTCCGGCCCCGGGGACCGACCAGGCCTGGGCCGGGCCGCCTCCCTAGCGAGGGGAGAGGGTGTGCGGCGCCCGGGACTGCCTGTGCTCGGGTGGCCTGGCCTTGTCCCGGGTCGCCCTTTGGAGCGTGAATGACTCCCGCCTGCGGTCCCTCCAGCCTCTCATCCCCGAAGTGAGGAGCGGCCCGGGTTGTGCGCTGAGGGCGTTGGAGGGCGCGACAGGCTCGGTGGCCGGCACGCTTGTTTCCCGGTCGTCATGCCGGCATGGGCCCCTCCCCGCCTGCCCCCCGACTGATGGCTACCGCCGGCCCGTGCGGAGTCGTACTCACGAGGTCTAGACCGGCACAAGACGTGAGGGGTGGAGCGGAAAGGGTGGCTCGGGCCCCGGCGCCTTCCTTCGCGGGGTCCGTTCGTCGGAGGCGCCTCCGTGGAAACATTTTTTTTTCCAAGTCCTGATGGATCCGGAGACGGTGGACGGTACCCCGCCGGCCCCCTGCTCCCGGGTGTGGCCGGGAAGGGTGCACCTGGGCCTGAGGCGTGCCCATGTAGGGTCCCGGTCGTTGGACAAGACTTCGTTTCCCACGCTCTCATTTCCCGCCCCCCGCCCTCGGAGTGTTTCCCTGTCGGTCGGTCGATCGGTCGGGAGGTGGGGACCGGCCTGAGCTGGATGGTGTGTCCTGGATTTTGGGGGAGCCAAGTCCCCGTCTGGAGCTCCGGACAGACCGATACCTGCCCGCGTGGGCAAGCCGGGAAGGGCTTCCCCGGCTGGCCGGCCGGCTCCACCTCCTTCATGTCCCTGTCCCTTCCTTGCGGTCACGCTCCCCGGGTCGACCAGATGGCTCTGAGAGCGCTGGGTCTGGCGACTCTAGGGCAGGGCTGGGGGACAAGTGTCCGGATGGGGGTTCCGGGGATACCCCCACGTCCTGTGGGTGGGCCCCGCTGCTGGGCATGGACATTTTTCGCGGCCGAAATACGCCTTTTCTGTCACCAGGTAGATGCTGACACGATCCTCTTCAGCGCCTGTCGCTGGAGACCTTGGGCCTCTGGATGCACGTGGGGGGCTTTGGGCTTTCGGCTGCTGTCCAAGGCCTGACCCTGCCCTTTGCACCCCGCGTGGGGGCCGCTCGCCTGGGCCTGTGCGCCGGCTCTCACTTGTGCATCCAGCTGGCCCGTGCTGCGGTGTCTCCTCCGGTCTCTGGCTGACCCGAGGGCGGCAGGGCGCGTGGCCCTGTGGGGTCTTCTACCCTGTGTGCCTCCCTGCTGCGGGCACCCGGCGGCTCGGCTGGGACAACCCCACCCTGTTGGCTCCGTGCCACGTGTCAGGCGTTCTCCCTCCCGGGGTTGTCAGCCGCTGTCTCTCCCCTGAGAGAGGAAGGGGAGGAGGAGGAGGAGGAGGGGGTGCCGGTGAAGCTGAAGCAGGCCCCCGTGGTGATTGTCTTTGCTGGCCCTCCCTCCCCTCTTCTGGGCTCTTCCCTGGCTCTGCCAGGACTGATCGATGTGGTGATGTGGCGCTCTCCTGGGCTTGGGCTTAAGCCGCGCCAGATGAGGGACGGCCGCTCATGGTGAGCTGGGCCGCGCCTCTCATTCTGTCGCGGGCCCCTCGCTGCTCCTCCCCCACCTGCGGGTGGTGTGGGGGAAGGCAGGGGTGCGGCCTCCAGCCTGACCTCTGGTCTCCCGCCCTGCTGCCTTCGGGTGTCAGTCGGGGGGGGGGGGCCTGGGTCCTTTGGGACGCAGCAGGCATTCTCGCTTTGCCGCCTTGGCGTGTGCCTTGCGAGCGGTCCCTCCCCAAAGTGGGGGGGAGGCCTCCCTCGCTGCCATGCTTCGCATCCCTGCGGGTGCGTGAGCGTGCCTCCCCTGGTCCTCTGTGGTGCCCCTGGAGTACTCCGGGTTGCCTGTCAGATGCCCGAGGCCGAGCGGTGGTGTCGTTTTCCTCTCCCAGCGGTGAGTCCCCTCGGGTCCCCACTGTGGTGGTGGCGTGCCCCACGAGCAGCTTCCTAAAGCTCAGGGGAGGGGGTCGAGACGGTAAGGCAGGGGAAGCTTGTGTCCCCTCCCCGGGAGGGGCTCAGGTGGACCCCTTGTCATGGGTCTCCCTCACTGTGTGCCAG
>NC_139392.1:40630000-40647500 GCF_054392235.1 Sus scrofa
ATGGTTGTACAATGATACATGTCCTTCAGAGTCCCTGAGAAAAAAAGGAATACAAGGCAAGATTTTGTCCGTGGAGGGAAGGGGGGGGGGGGGAGAACAGAGGCTCCAGACTTTGGATCTCTTGGCACAGGGGCCTCCTGCGCCGTATGGAAAGGACTGTTCCTAGGGTGCTCTCAGAATGGGATTTCTGGGTCCCACGAACCTTGTGTGTTGGACAAAGAGGCAGAAAGAGGGGTTCCCGGCTGGAAAGCCCAAACCACAGCTCTTCAGATGGGTAGGGAAGGGCAGACAGACTTCCGGCCCCAAGCAGTGATCTGGACCTCCAGAGGCCTTAGGACGACTTCACTGAGAACACGCAGAATACGACCCAGCCACAGCGTCCTCTATACCTAGCTCTGTTTCACTTTCTCTGTCTCTCTCCCCTCCTCCTCTTTCTCCCTCTGATTCTGCCTCTCACTGTCTGCCTATCCTCCGTCCCTCCCTGTCTGTCTCTGTCTCTCTCCCTCACAAGCACACCAAAGCGGGTCCCCCCCCCCCCCCCGGAAAGGACGGATGTGAGACGGACACCCTCTTCTTCCCGTCTTGAAAGCAGGAGAAAAACCTTCCTCTAGAAGCCCAAGTTCAAAGCCAGCTGTTTCAAGGAACGTCTGCCTCTGGCAAGGGGGAGGGGGAGGGCGAGGGGGAGGGCGAGGGGGCGGCCTGGAGGCAGCCTGGAGCACCCACGGCATGCATTCAGAAACCTCGTGCATCTCTCTTCCGGTGCTATCTTTTGGGGGCACGTGGTACTCTTGGGCAAGTCCTCCGAACGATAGTGGAAACAAACATCTGTCTTCTCTCCCACACCTGATGAATGCAGACAGACACACTGGAAGAGCACCCACCCCCCCTTTTCCCCCAAAGGACTCTTGTCACTGTACAGACGGGGGGGGGGGGGGGGGGGGCGGCACGGGGGTGTCACACGCAGTCTTGGTGGCTCGTCTATGTTTCCAATCCGCCCAGGCAGTGCAGGCGGCCACCACTGCTGCTGCCACCTCTCACCGATCGTTCATCCTGTCCGTCAGTGCTATGACAGCACTAAGCTCTTCAGGGAGAAAATGCTCCCTGCCTTTCCTCTCGGAGGGCACACTGAGGGCACCCACTCCCATTAACAAAGTTTATTCACCTTGACAGGAAGAAAAGAGCTTGGGGTTTCTCACACCGCTGCAGATGACACTTTCCTACCGACTCTGGAATTCTCTTGCTCATTCTCCGGTGGGCCCGCCCCCCCCATTTCAGGAGAGGGTGTTTGGTTCTGGGTTGGGGTGCGTGTGTGTGCGCGCGTGTGTGTGTGCGTGTGGGTGTGTGTGTCTGGGTGTGTCTGTGTCTTGCTTTTTCATTTTATTGGAATACAGTTGACTGACAAAGTTGTATGAACTTACAGGGTTGTTTCTGGGTGTTCGTCATGGCAGTGAAAGGAAACACCAGGATTTCCCTAGAAAGCCATCCCGTTCACCTGATCGGTGGCGTGAAGGACATTCACATCCTCCTTGAGTTTCGCATTTGAAAGTGAGGGGCGGGTGCGTGCAGCAGGTCCCCCCCCACCCCACCCCGCGCCCCGAACGTGCCTCCCGCAGTGGCACTAGGAGTGTGTGCAATGAAAGGGACAGGACACCAGACACCAGAGGACCATTCTGACCCTCCTTTCCTTCTCTCTTCGGAAAGCAGGAAATAAATCTCTTGGGTGAAAGAAAAGTGTGCTCCCTGCCACGAAATTTGGGGGGGGGGGGTGTCGGGTTGGCGATAAGGACTTCACTGCTCCCATGGCTCCTGCAATGTTCACGAATCCTCCAAATCCTCAAGGCAAGATGGTTCACAACCAATACATGAGCGAGCTGTCAGAGACACCAGGGACTGAAACACTCCGTATTAGGGAGGGGTCCTCACTCACTTTCATGCAAAGGCAGCGACAACAGCAGCCTTTTCAAAGATGGCTGCAGGCAAGAGGGTGGGGGAGATGATGGAGAAAGTGGTGGTGGCGGCGGCGGCGGCGGCGGCGGCGGCGGCGTGGCAGACTTGGATCACGTCCATTATGTTCATTCAACAAACAGTCGGGGCGACGGGAGAATGGCCGCTTGGTGGTCTGTGTTTCTCCAGGCTCCCTGACCCACTCCCTGCCCCACACCCCCAACCCCCCACACCCCCTTGGACATGGGCAGGAAGGTTTCTAGAGAAGGCAGTGCCTGACCTGCCGGCTCTGTCACCCTGGGGGGAGAACATTTCGGAGAGTCGCCAGAGGCTTCAGACTTCCTACCCCTCTCCCTCCCCCACTCTGAACCCTGGTAACTAGACTTCATTCAACCGACACTTAGGATGGGTCATCCAACTGTTCTCTCATGAAGGAAGGAAGGAAGGAAGGAAGGTGGGTCGGTGGGTAGGTGGGTGTGTTTTCTGCGTGGGGTGAAGCCTTCCCTCCCTCGATGCAAGCCTGATATCCTCACCTGTCACAGAGACTGGACCCCTAAAAAACTACTGTGTCCGGTTTTCTCCCATTTAGGGGGTTCCAGAGTGTGTGTGCGTGCGTGCGCGTGTGCGTGCGTGCGTGCGCGTGCGTGTGCGTGTGCGTGTGCGTGTGTGTGTGTGTGTGTGTGTGTTTTGAGGGCCACACCCACGGCATATGGAGGTTCCCAGATGACGGATCGAATCGGAGGCTTTAGCTGCTGGCCTCCTACACCACAGAAACAGGAATGCCAGGTCCGAGCCGCGTCTGGGACCAACACCACAGCTCACGGCAACACTGGATCCTTTACCCACTGAGCGAGGTGGACAGGGATCGAACCTGCAACCTCATGGTTCCTGGTCGGATTCATTTCCACTGCGCCATGGCGGGAACTCTGCTTTGTGGTTTTGGCGTTTGGATTCCAGAAGGTGGCGTAGGGGTCCCTGTTCGTCATCTATTGGATAGAGACTCGTGTGTGTATATGTTCATCCCATCCTCCTCATGGATCCCTCTCCCCCGCCCTCATGATTTCTTTTTCCCCCTCTGCTTTTTAGGGCTGCCCTCGTGGCATATGGAAGTTCCCAAGCGAGGGGTTGAATCGGAGCTACGGCTGCTGGCCTACGCCACAGGCACAGCCATGTGGGATCCGAGCCGCGTCTGCGACCGACACCACAGCTCACGGCACTGCCTGCCGGATCCTTACCGCCCCCCTGAGCGAGGCCAGGGATCGAACCCACACCCTTCCCTGCAAAGGTTCCTCGTCGGATGCGCTTCCATGGTGCCACGACAGGAACTCCCCCGTGATGGTTTTTTTTCACGCTGGTGTTCCCACCAACAAGGAAGGAATGGCCCAATATTCTGGAATCACCTAGAGGGGAAAAGACGCTGAAAAAGAAAGAACGGAGGGATAGATGGATGTAGATGGATCACTGAATCCCCTTGACTGTACACCTGAAACGAACACAACATTGTAAGCAAGCCCACTGTACGCCGAGCTAAAGCAACAACAACAACCAACAACCACAACAAACTTACATCTTAAAAAAAAAAAAAAAAAAAAAAAAGAAGATGTCCCCTGCAGTTCCCATCAGGGCTCAGCGGTAATGAACCCGACTAGGATCCGTGAGGATGTGGGTTCGATCCCTCCCCTGGCCTCGCTTGGTGGGTTAAGGATCCCGTGTTGCTGTGGCGGTGGGGTAGGCCCGCAGCTACAGTTCTGATTCGACCGTGAGTCTGGGAACTTCCATAGGGCTGGGGCGTGGGCGTTAAAAAAAGATATACTATATGCATACTATATACATATGTAGGAGTTCCCGTCATGGCTGGACGAATCCGACTAGGAGGCCTGAGGGTGCGGGTTCGATCCCTGGCCTCGCTCGTTGGGTTCAGGATCGGGTGTTGCCGTGAGCTCTGGTGTAGGTCGCAGACAGGGCTCGGATCCCGCGTTGTGCTGGCTCTGGTGTAGGCCGGTGGCTACGGCTCCGATTGGACCCCTAGCCTGGGAACCTCCATGTGCCATGGGTGCAGCCCTAGAAACAGAAAATAACTACGTGTGTGTGTCTGTGTGTGTGTGTGTGTGTCTGTGTGTGTGTGTGTGTGTGTGTGTGTGTGTGTGCGTGTGTCTGTGTGTGTCTGTGTGTGTGTGTATACAGATAGATATAGATATACAGATATAGATATAGATATATCACCTACCTAAAGGCCCAGGACTAGAGAAAGCATTGGGTCATTAGGATCTAAGAATCTTCTCCCCGCCCCCCAAATCCATCCATCCAACCCACCCTCCCTCCCTCTCTCCATCTTTCACTTTTCCTGATAAAGACAAAGGGACAAAAATTGTTTGTTTGTTTGTTTCTTTGTTTGTTCGTTTCTTTCTCAAAAGATGTACATCTACTTTGTAACTTATACCTCTGTCAGAGGGATGGAGAATCCTTGACCTTTTCCTCCCTACCCAAATCCTTCCAGAAGTCAGAAACTCAGTGGCTGGAAAACTGGACTGGATCCTGAAGTTTTTCCAGTTGCCTTCCATCTCTGGCTACAACTCTCTTCATGAGCGTTTCCCATTTTCTCCCACCCTTTGGACCTGGCATCCTTGTGGATGAGAACACGTATCGCTTGTCCCGAGGCCCTGAAAACGGAAGCTAGTGGAGTCCCTCGATGAACACATCAGAGAAATGGTCTCTGAGAGTGTCTCTGAGAGTGAAACCATCACCCTGTGTTCATTTCTCTAAGAGCCCCTCGGAAAGTTGGCCCCAACACCTGACGGCATTCTCAGAGGGGCCTTTCAAAAGACTGAAGGGGCGTTCCCGTCATGGCTCCGTGGTTAACGAATCCGACTAGGAACCGTGAGGTTGCGGGTTCGATCCCTGCCCTCACTCAGTGGGTTAAGGATCCAGCGTTGCCGTGAGCTGTGGTGTCGGTCGCAGACACGGCTCGGATCCCACGTTGCTGTGGCTCTGGCGTAGGCTGGCAGCTATGGCTCCGATTCGACCCCTAGCCTGGGAACCTCCATATGCCATGGGAGCGGCCCAAGAAATGGCAAAAAGACAAAACAAACAAACAAACAAACAAACCGACAAAACAAAAGACTGAAGGGACTTTCCCCTCTCCCTCTCTCTTCCCTCTGTCTCACTCACTGTCTCTGTCTGTCTCTCTGTGTCTCTCTCACACGCACACGCACACACACACAGAGTCACCGGCTCCGTTCTTCATATGTAACAGTTTGAAAGTTCCAGGAAAGGTTGGCAGCCCAAACCGGCCTTGGTACTCCAGCTCCAATTAAGTCTCAGAGACAGAGTTTTGGGGTGAAGCATAAAGAACAGCTTTATTGCTTTGCCAGGCTAAGGAGGCCACAGCAGGCTAAGGACCTCAAAACTGTGTCCTCCCTTGAGAGGGGATAGCAAGGGGTTCTATAGGTTTAGCTTAATGGTAGGCATGGGGGTGGCGGAGCTGTCTAGAAGCATCAGGGTGCTTGCATTCTTCTCCCTGGATAGGAGATTAGGATAGACCATTTCAAAGTCATCAAGGCTGGAGTCAGGTGGTCCATGGAATGTTTCCAGTGTCTTTGGGGTTATGGCATTTTGACCTTCTCTCTGGAGTGAAGATTGCTCATCCACGGGGCGGGCGTGGGGCGGGGGGTGGGGGGGGGTCGCAATCCTTAGGGAGTGTTTCAAGGGTAGAGAAAACACCAGGTTCACTACAACTCTGACTCGACAGTAGTCATTAGTCATAAGTTCGTGGGCCAAGGCAAGCCATAACCTAACGGAGACTATTTCAAAGTAGCTTTTAGCTGTAACAATGTCTCTGGCTCCAACACACCAGCACTCCGGGGCTTGAGCTTGGTTTCAGTTTCAGAGGAGGGAACTCTGGCTCCAAGGATTAACCCCTTCGTTCCTTTGGTTTCTGTGGGCCTGGTTCGGGGAGCCCATCCACATCACCGCCTTTTGAGAGGCCATCTGACAACTGTTTCACCAAAGCGACGTCATCTCAAAACAAGGAAACCAGTTCCATGAAATGGAGGATCTCTCCCTCCCTCTCCCTCCCTCTCCTTCTCACTCTCCTCTACCCACAGCTCATGGCAACGTGGGATTCGTAACCCAGTGAGCGAGGCTGAGCATGGAACCTGCCACCTCATGGTTCCTAGTTGCATTTATTTCCACTTCTGCACCACGATGGGACCTCCCCAGCACAGTTTTTCACACGTGAAGTTTCCCGGGACGTCTCGGAGGAGGCGGACCCCAAACGTGTCTCCATGCCCTATGTGGGTGATTCCTGTGAGGTAAAATGACTTAAGGACCGGCCCACACAAAAGGGACACTCTGGCCCTCCTTTCTGGCCCCCAGACAGCAGGAGATGAAAATCTCCTCCTCGTGCAAAGGAAGATGGCAAGTGAAGATGTCCATTCCCACACCAAGGCCAACATGCTCCAGAAGTTTTGCGGGGTTTCCCGGGTTGGGAAATGGCGGGGGCTCCTTTGGCCTGACACGAGGCGAGTTTCGTGCACACATCCTCCCCCACCCCCCTCCATGCAGTCTGCGAGGGGCAGCCTGAGGGTAGGGAAATTGGGGAAAGGGGGGAAAAAAAACACTTTCCCTAAAGAGAAGCTCCAGGAAAAGTCACCACCTCTGACTTGACTGGAGAGTTTCTGCATTTGAATGAAGTGATTGAACCCAGGCCCTGAGGCCTGGATCTTCCTGATCTCCCCTCCCCCCCTTCCCGGGCGTGAGTCCAGGCGATTTGGGAAGCGAGAGGCGGCGCAGCAGGGATGGCGGCCGGGGGTGGGGGGTGGGGCGGGCAGCTGGGGCCGGGAGTGGGGGGGTGCGGGACTAATGAACCAGCGCCTGCCTGCATGCCTGCCTGCCTGCCTGCCTGCCTGCCTGCCTGCCTGCTTGCCTGCCTGCCTGAACGAGCCCCTCCCCTCCCCCCCCACCCCCTCCCCACACCCACCCGCCTGAGGGCAGGGATGGGGCCTGAGAGCTAAGGGAAACTTCTTTGCTAGCTACTTGTCAGGGAGTGATCCCAGCTCAAAGTCCCTTTGCTTATTTCGGAACAAGGTCTGAGTCTCAGCTAGTACAGAGTTTCTGAATGTCTCGGCACATGGACTGGCCTGCACCAAACAAGCAGACAGGAAGAAAAATGAACACACAGAAATCCAGCTGGTCTCCTTCTCCCAGAGTCTCTCTTGGAGAAATTACCTTAAGCTCAGTGACTTTGCCCCGTCTCCCTCTGGTGCAAAGCCATCCCTGGAGGAGCCAGGTCTTACATGAGCAGGGCAGGGCAGGGCAGCACCACCCAGGTGAGCTGGAGAGTGGAGAGTCAAGTTGATAGATACCCCAAATGTGGCTGGCCAGGGGTCTGGGCTAGCATTCCGTGTGAACTCACACACCCAGGCACCTAGCACCGATTTCCCCATGTTCTTCCGACCCTGATTCTCACTCTTCTTCTGTCCCCCCCCCCCCCCCTTCCTTCGGCTTTTTGCCTTTTCTAGGGCCGCTCCTGCGGCATATGGAAGTTCCCCTGCCAGGGGTCCAATCGGAGCTGTAGCCGCTGGCCTGCACCAGACCCACAGCAACGCGGGATCTGAGCCACGTCTGCAACCTGCACCACAGCTCACGGCAATGCTGGATCCTTAACCCACTGAGCAAGGCCAGGGATGGAACCTGCAACCTCATGGTTCCTAGTCAGATTCATTAACCACTGAGCCACAATGGGAACTCTGACTCTCCCTCTTCCCTGCCTGATACCTTAAGAGCCTGATCGTTTGTGGGGAAATGAAATCCCAGCTGGCAAGAGCCACCTTATCTTCCCAGCACACGAGAAAAGAATAGGCGCAGGCTCACATCCATCTTATGTTTCTATGCCTTGCCCTGGCCCCACCGTTTCAGAAAGCTGTGTCCCTCCACCTGTCAAAAGCCAAAGCCCAGGAGTTCCCGTCGTGGAATAGTGGAAAGGAATCCAACCAGGAACCATGAGGTTGCAGGTTCGATCCCAGGCCTTCCACAGTGGGTTTAGGATCTGGTGGCATCACCTTGCGCTGCGGTGTAGGTTGCAGACGCAGCTTGGATCTGATGGTGCTTGTGACTGTGGCATACACCCCAGCAGTTGTAGGTCTGATTCGGCCCCTAGCCCGGGAACCTCCATATGATGGGGGGAGGGGGGGGGGGGAGGCTGCAGCCAAAGCCCAAGGAAGAAAGACAATCAGAATGTTGCGTGGAACTCCTGGAGACTTAACAACCACCACCAGTCATGACCATGGCTGTCAACCGACACCAGAGCCAAAGAAATGTCGGATCAAATAGGAACCTGCCACTTACACCAGTACTCACCACAATGCAGGACCACAAAAACAAAGGAACAAGAAACCAAAACTAAATAATTGCCCAGGAGCAGCAGGTGCAGGAAAAGCATGCTGACTCTCACCCCCCAGAAGCCAGAGGTAACCTATTTATCACCCCACACGCACACACCTCAGCACCACCAGCACCAGCACCCCCCCCCCCCACCCCAGGATCGAATCTGCATCCTCGTGGGTGCTCCTCAGCTTTGTTACCAATGAGCCACAATGGGATCTCCCCAATCCAGGTTTTTATGTTTCTTTTTTTTTTTTTTTTCCCCTTGCTTTCTTCGGGTGGCACTCACGGCACACGGAGGTTCCCAGGCTAGGGAATCAGAGCTTGAGCCACTGGCCTACACCACAGACACAGCAACACCAGGTCCGATCTGTGTCTGCAACCTACACCACAGTTCAGGGCAATGCCAGATCTTTCACCCACTGAGCGAGGCCAGGGATCAAACCAGCACTCTCATGGATGCTACTCAGATTCCTACCTGCTGAGTCACAATGGGAACTCCACTAAATACATAAATTTTTTCAAAGAGAGAGAGAGAGGGAGAGTGTGTGTGTGTGTGTGTGTGTGTGTGTGTGTGTGTGTGAGAGAGAGAGAGAGAGAGGTCTGGTATCACTTGGGGAAAAATAAAATTATGCTTGGAGAAAAATACCTGTCCCTAGAGATCATTCACAATGGCTTGTTCTGCCTGTTCATTTCTCTCTTTCTTCCCTTTTCTTTTTTCCTTCCTTTTCTTTTCCTTTCGCATCTGTCTGTGCCGTGTGTGTGTGTGTGTGTGTGTGTGTGTGTGTGTGTGTGTGTGTGTGTGTGTGTGTGTGTGTGTGTAGTCTTCTTTTAGGGCTTCACATGTGCCATTTTGTAGGTTCCCAGGTTAGGGGTCAATGCTAGTCGGGTTCGTTTCCACCGAGCCACAACGGGAATTCCTGCCTTGTGCTTCTTTATCTTTGCTCTGTTACTAGGTGCTAGGGATTCCTTTTTGTTAAGTCCAGTCACTTAAATAAGGGTGTTTGCAGGGTTGCCTAAAGCATCAAAAATGTATTTTCTCATTAAATATTGGAATGTGGGGAGTTCCTGTTGTGGCTCAGTGGTAACAAACCCGACTAGTATCCATGTATGCCGGTTCGACCCCTGGTTTGGGAACTTCCGTATGCCACAGTTATGGCTCTAAAAAATCCTCTCTCTCTCTCTCTCTCTCTCTCTCTCTCTCTCGATAATATACACATACACACACACATCCATACGTACATACCTATGTACACATATACATATACATTGGAATTTGGTCTGCCATCGATGAGATGCTCCCTCTTTGTGTGTTGTTCATTTTGTTTTTTGTTTTTTAGGAGTGCACCCTCGGGATATGGAAGTTCCCTGGGCTAGGGGTTGAAGAATCGGAGCTGTAGCTGCTGGCCTGCACCTCAGCCAGAGCTATGCCCTGCCAGATCACCCGATCTGAGCTGAGTGGCCACGTCTGTCACCTACACCTACCTCCCCCTGAATGAAGACGTATTTTCAATACATCTCAAGTGGAGAAAAACTTGCTAAAAATCACTTTATTTGTCATGGAAACCATATCTTCTAGCAGACATGGCACAAAAGCCAGTGTTTATGGTCATCACACCACAGACATCAGAATTCCAAGCTTCTAGGGGTTTCTTGGGGGTGGGGTGGGGTGTGTCCCCAGGGCCTGTGGAAGTTCCATGCCCACCCCTCTGCCACCACCCAGGGATCCTTCGCCCTGGGTGGGTGGGGGGAGGGAGAGGGTATCTCAGCAGAAACGATCTTATCTTACGGGGTTTATGGATGGCTAGAAGCATGTGGTTCTGTTCATCTCATGCTTGAGGTTTCGGTTTTTGCCCTCCTACCTACCCAATGGTCGGCAGATGGAATTCTTCTGGTTTTCTCTGGCCATCCCTCTCCTCGAACTCACGGGTCCAGTTTTTCTCCCACATTTGACTTTTCCGGGAGATCCACAAAAGGAAGCGCCAACCCTTGACATCCACCGACAAGAGATCACCACCCTCTGCCCCTCTTTAGCCCCTTCTCATCCTCATGCCTGCCTGCACACATCGGAGACATTTCCAAGTGCCCAGGAGGATCCTTGGACCCTGACACCTCGAAATCTTCCCTGAGCAGCAGTGCTCGGGACTCAGACCTGGGGTTTATCACGGGCTCCAACCACGACCTTTGGTTTTCCTGGGCTGGGAGATCGGTTTCATGAGATGGAACCGGCTGCGGATTCAGCTTCTGGATCTGGACTGTGAAACGTTGTACAAGACTTTTTTCAAGGCATGACTGTAGGGGAACAAAACCTTGCGGCCCGCCCCCCGCCACATCCCAGATGTCACATGAGCACGGGGAGGAATTCTGTGGAGCTGGAAACAACCATGACCCAAAAGAACACAGGAAGGAATTCCTGTCATGGCGGGGCAGAAACGAATCGGACTAGGAATCACGAGGTGGCAGGTTTGATCCCTGGCCTCGCTCAGGGGTTTAAGGATCTGGCATTTTTCCGCGAGCTGTGGCATAAGGTCTCAGATGTGGCTCGGATCCCGCCGTTGCTGTGGCTGTGGCTCAGGCTAGCAGATGCAGCTCCGATTCAACACCAAGCGTGGGCGCGCGCGCGCGCGCGGGGGGTGGGGGGGAGGCGGGGAGGGAAGCAAACCTCCTAAGAACGACGAAAGTGCAGTTAGGAAACAGAAAATGATGATCCCGGAAGTCCACTTGAATGTGGTTGGGAGACATGCGTAGGACCACACCGCCACCGTGTGAGAGACCAGTGCAAGACAGCTGAACAATACAAAGCGGGGTGGGGGGTGGGGTGCTTGGCGGGGGTTGGAGGAGGAGGAGGAGGAGGAGGAGGTGGGGGGAGACGGCGGCACTGGTGCTGGGCAAAGGTGCCTCTGGGCGAGGACTTTGGTGACCATATTCTCATGGCAGGCTTGAGAGCCCAAAAGATGACATGGTGGAGGCTGAAGTTAAGTTTGGTCAAAAGGAAAACAACCATGAGAAAAGATGCATCCACCCACACCTAGAAAAGATATCGTGCCAGGAATGGGAGCCCTGTTCCAATGGCTCTTCCTGGGATTGTGGGAAATGAATCGATAGCAAGAAGATGCTTTCACATCCATGTCTTCAATGACTCCTGTACTAAGTGCGTCGTGGTTTTGCCAGTTTGGCAGAGTTGTGGAATGTCATCCGGCAATTGCATCTCCCCTGCCCAACCAGCAAGATGGAGTTGTTCTTTTTTTTTTTTTTTTTTTTTTTTCCTGCTGCACTGCCTTTCCTGTGCCAGGGATCGAACTTGAGGCTCAGCTGTGACCTAGGCACAGCGGGAACTCCAAGATGGATTTCTTTTTCCTTCTTTTTCTTTCCTTCCTTCCTTTCTTCCTTTCTTTCTTTTCTCTCTCTCTCTTTCTTTTTCTTTTCTTTCTTTCTTTCTCTTTCCTTCCTTCCTTTCTTCCTTTCTTTCTCCTTTCTTTTTCTTTCTTTCTTTCTTTCTTTCTTTCTTTCTTTCTTTCTTTCTTTCTTTCTTTCTTTCTTTCTTTCTCTCTCTCTATCTTTCTCTTTCCTTCCTTTCTTTCTTTCTCTTTCTTTCTTTCTTTCTTTCTTTCTTTCTTTCTTTCTTTCTTTCTTTCTTTCTTTCTTTCTCTCTCTCTCTCTCTCTCTCTCTCTCTTTCTGGTTTTTTTTGGGGGGGAGCCACACCCGCAGCACATGGAGGTTCCCAGGCTAGGGGTCAATTCGGAGCCTTACCTGCCGGCCTACACCACAGGCACAGCCACGCGGGATCCGAGCCGCGTCTGTGACGGACACCACAGCTCACGGCAATGCCAGATCCTTAACCCAACAAGTGAGCCAGGGATCAAACCTGCAACCTCATGGTTCCTGGTCGGATTTGTTTCCACTACCCCAGGATGGCAATCCTGAGACTTGCAAAGTTTATTGTTTGTTTCGGGTTTTCTCCACCCCCTCTCCCTCCCGTTTCAGCTTTATGTTTTACTTTTTGGCCACACCCACGGGCAGCAAGTGGAAGTTTTTCCTGAGGCAGAGATGGAACCTGCACCACACAGGGGCAACCAGAGCCACCGCGTTGAGAAAGCAGGAGCCTTGACCCTGTTGGTCGTGGGCTTCCTTCTTCTTCTTCTTCTTCTGTTGTTGTTTTTTGGGTTTTTTTTGGGGGGGGGTTGTTTTCCTTTTTTTGTTTTGTTTTGTTTTGTTTTGGATGAGATTTCAGTTCACCCCCCCCCCCCAACACACACACACACTCATAGTGTTGCGTTGTACTTTCCCTCCATTGTGGTTGGTCAGTCATGCTGAAATCCATGTTTCTATGACCTGACCACCAGAGCATTTGCCCCAGGCAGCCATTTGTTCTCTTTGGACTTTGTCTCAGTCTATGCAGAGAGAGATTTTCATTTCCACTTTCCTAGGATCGACTGTATCCTTCTCTCCCTTCCTAAGCTTCTGGGCTTTGCTTGTCTGCTTTTGACAGACCGTCTCCGTCGGTAAGGGTGGCAGGTAAACCGACTCCTGCGTTGTCGTTCTCCGAGAGCTTGCCCGGTTTCGTTTTTGCCAGTCCCCGCCTACCCTCCCACCCTCCCTCTCTCCCTCCCTCCTCCAGCTCCGTGCAGGGAGGTGGGGTGGGGGTGGGGGAGAGAAGAGAAGGTGGAGGGGAACCTGAGATCTCTCTCGCTAGTGCCACCCTCACCGCGCCGGCTTCTCTCTGGAATTCCCAAGCCCAGGAAGGGACATGCTTGGGGGAGCGAGCGCGGCTCCTTCTAGGCAACAGCGAGAACCTCTTCCCAGCTCCTTCCCCGCCGCCGCCGCCGCCGCCGCCGCCGCCGCCGCCGCCGCCGCCCCCCTCTTTCCATCTGCTGCCATCACGCCACGCAGTGCCTTGCCAGGAGGCAGCTCCGCGAGGCAAGCTTCGCGGTCGTGCAGGACGCCTGGCGCCTCGGCCCCGGGAAGAGCTCGGGCATTTGGGTGGCCGGCGCTGTGTCGTTGTGTCGCCGCCGGCCGGCCGGCCTTCCGGATCTGTCCCGGTGACGTTGGTGGCGGTTGTCGCGTGCCATCTAGTGTCCGCTTTTATATCGTCCCTTCCCTCTGCAGCTTTGGGGACCTTCGCGAGGGATGTGACTCAGCCATCCGGCCTGAGTCAGAGTTCCGGGAGGCTGGCGACACTGGCGGCGACAGCTCCGGTGGCTCAGAGGCCTGGGAGTGTCCCTCTCTCACCGGAGATTGGGCCTGCAGGCCTGTGAGGGAGTGACTGTCACCGCGCTCCCCAGGCAGGCTCTGGGGCCGCCTGGCCGGGTCGACCAGCATCCGCTCTTGCCGCTCCGGCCCCGGGGACCGACCAGGCCTGGGCCGGGCCGCCTCCCTAGCGAGGGGAGAGGGTGTGCGGCGCCCGGGACTGCCTGTGCTCGGGTGGCCTGGCCTTGTCCCGGGTCGCCCTTTGGAGCGTGAATGACTCCCGCCTGCGGTCCCTCCAGCCTCTCATCCCCGAAGTGAGGAGCGGCCCGGGTTGTGCGCTGAGGGCGTTGGAGGGCGCGACAGGCTCGGTGGCCGGCACGCTTGTTTCCCGGTCGTCATGCCGGCATGGGCCCCTCCCCGCCTGCCCCCCGACTGATGGCTACCGCCGGCCCGTGCGGAGTCGTACTCACGAGGTCTAGACCGGCACAAGACGTGAGGGGTGGAGCGGAAAGGGTGGCTCGGGCCCCGGCGCCTTCCTTCGCGGGGTCCGTTCGTCGGAGGCGCCTCCGTGGAAACATTTTTTTTTCCAAGTCCTGATGGATCCGGAGACGGTGGACGGTACCCCGCCGGCCCCCTGCTCCCGGGTGTGGCCGGGAAGGGTGCACCTGGGCCTGAGGCGTGCCCATGTAGGGTCCCGGTCGTTGGACAAGACTTCGTTTCCCACGCTCTCATTTCCCGCCCCCCGCCCTCGGAGTGTTTCCCTGTCGGTCGGTCGATCGGTCGGGAGGTGGGGACCGGCCTGAGCTGGATGGTGTGTCCTGGATTTTGGGGGAGCCAAGTCCCCGTCTGGAGCTCCGGACAGACCGATACCTGCCCGCGTGGGCAAGCCGGGAAGGGCTTCCCCGGCTGGCCGGCCGGCTCCACCTCCTTCATGTCCCTGTCCCTTCCTTGCGGTCACGCTCCCCGGGTCGACCAGATGGCTCTGAGAGCGCTGGGTCTGGCGACTCTAGGGCAGGGCTGGGGGACAAGTGTCCGGATGGGGGTTCCGGGGATACCCCCACGTCCTGTGGGTGGGCCCCGCTGCTGGGCATGGACATTTTTCGCGGCCGAAATACGCCTTTTCTGTCACCAGGTAGATGCTGACACGATCCTCTTCAGCGCCTGTCGCTGGAGACCTTGGGCCTCTGGATGCACGTGGGGGGCTTTGGGCTTTCGGCTGCTGTCCAAGGCCTGACCCTGCCCTTTGCACCCCGCGTGGGGGCCGCTCGCCTGGGCCTGTGCGCCGGCTCTCACTTGTGCATCCAGCTGGCCCGTGCTGCGGTGTCTCCTCCGGTCTCTGGCTGACCCGAGGGCGGCAGGGCGCGTGGCCCTGTGGGGTCTTCTACCCTGTGTGCCTCCCTGCTGCGGGCACCCGGCGGCTCGGCTGGGACAACCCCACCCTGTTGGCTCCGTGCCACGTGTCAGGCGTTCTCCCTCCCGGGGTTGTCAGCCGCTGTCTCTCCCCTGAGAGAGGAAGGGGAGGAGGAGGAGGAGGAGGGGGTGCCGGTGAAGCTGAAGCAGGCCCCCGTGGTGATTGTCTTTGCTGGCCCTCCCTCCCCTCTTCTGGGCTCTTCCCTGGCTCTGCCAGGACTGATCGATGTGGTGATGTGGCGCTCTCCTGGGCTTGGGCTTAAGCCGCGCCAGATGAGGGACGGCCGCTCATGGTGAGCTGGGCCGCGCCTCTCATTCTGTCGCGGGCCCCTCGCTGCTCCTCCCCCACCTGCGGGTGGTGTGGGGGAAGGCAGGGGTGCGGCCTCCAGCCTGACCTCTGGTCTCCCGCCCTGCTGCCTTCGGGTGTCAGTCGGGGGGGGGGGGCCTGGGTCCTTTGGGACGCAGCAGGCATTCTCGCTTTGCCGCCTTGGCGTGTGCCTTGCGAGCGGTCCCTCCCCAAAGTGGGGGGGAGGCCTCCCTCGCTGCCATGCTTCGCATCCCTGCGGGTGCGTGAGCGTGCCTCCCCTGGTCCTCTGTGGTGCCCCTGGAGTACTCCGGGTTGCCTGTCAGATGCCCGAGGCCGAGCGGTGGTGTCGTTTTCCTCTCCCAGCGGTGAGTCCCCTCGGGTCCCCACTGTGGTGGTGGCGTGCCCCACGAGCAGCTTCCTAAAGCTCAGGGGAGGGGGTCGAGACGGTAAGGCAGGGGAAGCTTGTGTCCCCTCCCCGGGAGGGGCTCAGGTGGACCCCTTGTCATGGGTCTCCCTCACTGTGTGCCAGTGAGGGCAGCCCTTGGCCCTTGAGCGGCACGCCCCATGCTTCTCCCTTGACCGGGAAGGCTGCATGTGGTCGTGAGAGCGACCGCGGTGGGCCGGGAGATGTGAAGGGGGGGTCCCCGTCTGGCTTTCCGGACGTGGCACCCCTCCACCCACGTGGAAAAGTCTGAAAGGCAAGCCTGGTGGCAGCACAGACTCTTGCTCTCCCGGCTCTGACCGTGGACGCTCACATGGGCTGTGTGCTTTACCCATACCGCAGACCCCCCCCCTTCTGACTTCCCACTTTTTGGGAGTGTTCCCACTCCCGTGGGTCCCCGAAGGGGCGAACGATGGTGTGGGGGGCACGACGCGCCCTCGGTGAGAAAGCCTTCTCTAGCGATCTGAGAGGGGGGCCTTGGGGTACCTGGACCCCCCAGCCGCCGCCCCTCTGAAGTGTGCAAGGCAGTAGCTGCCGGTGCTACTTGCCACAGCGTGTGGGCAAGAGCCGCCCTCGCGCGAGGGGTGCGCTGGCCCCCGCGGTGGGGGCCAAGCGCTGCTCTTTTGCCTAATGCGGCCTGTACCTCCCCCCTCCGAGTTGGGGGAGGGTCACGCCGGGCCGGGCCGGGTTTTGGCATCCAGCGCCGGGCTGTGTGCTGCGTGGGCACGTGGTGCCCCTCCCCTTGGAAGGGGAAGTGGAGGAGGGGGATGCGCCCCGTCCCCCGGCGGCCTCTGCCCCTGCCTCCCCCGCTGCGAGCCGCCTGTCGGTTCTTCCCGCACTCGCCTGGGGTCGCAGCTGGTGGTGTGGAGGTGGTGAGCGAGCATGGTTCGGGCCGCCTCGCTCAGGAGCGTTTCCCCCAGGCGTCAGGCCCTGGAGGGTGGACTAGGTGAAGGACGGATGAGATGAGGGTGGAAAGATGGACGGATGGGTGAGATGAGGCGGACGAGCCCCCCCCCCACGTGGCAGGGGGGGGGAAGCCTTTGCACATGGGGCCCTGGTGGTGGGGCCGGGTCGTGGAGTGCTCTGGGGCGACTGAGGCCGCCTGGTGTCCCAGGTGTCATGGGACTGCCCTCGTGTGTGTGGTGGTGTGACCCCGTGCTGGTTTGCCTGGCGTGCCTGGGTCCTTTCTCCTCTCCCTGGGCAGGCACCCGCGTCCCTGCCTCACAGCCCTTGCCCCGTGTGCATTGCCGCCCTTCCCCGGTGCTGCCGGCCCTCCCCCTGCCCCGAACAGGTGACCGCCCTGCCTTGCCTGTGCCATGTCTCTCTCCCTCCCGCCCCCGTGTCAACCGGGGACCTGAAATGGCCTCACCTCGTGTGGGTGTCACCCCCTGGCCGCCGTGGCCGGGCGGGTGTCCCTGGGTGATGTGCTTCTCGGGTGTCCCCCTGTGCGCGGGGGGGTGGGGGAAGAGGGTTGGGCACGGCGGGTGCGTGTGGGGTGTGGGGGGTGGTCGTCGGTAGGTGCCTTGGGAGACTTGTTTCCACGGGGCCGGCTGTGGCTCGTCGGTGTCGTCGGTGGCGGTCGTGGGGCCCCCGCGAGGGGGGGGCCCCCAGGGGTTGAGGGGGAGGCCAGTCGGCGTCCTGGGTGTTGCGGCGGGACCGCCGTTGTGCTGGAGGCCTCTGGCGGTGAGACCCCGTGTCGTGCCCTGGCAGCCGACTCGCATCTGGTTTTTGGGGATGGTCCCCGTGGCCCCCCCCCACCTCGTTGGAGGCCTGCGGCCGCCCCCTCCGCCACCGTCCCTTTGTGGCATCTCTCTCGATGCCGGCCGCT
>NC_139392.1:40660000-40677500 GCF_054392235.1 Sus scrofa
CTGAATCAACGATGCACGGATTTAGGACGCTATGGAGGGATGCATTGGCCGGCCCCAGGTCATATGGGGTTCCGGAGCCAGGGATCCGATCCAAGTCCCAGCTGTGGCAACGTGATTACTTGAAAGAGGACCCTTTAAAGCCGGGGTGGGGGTGGCGGGAGGGGATGACACTGCATGCCATGGAGGCGCTCACCTGTCCTTTTTGTGGACACCTTTTCCGCGGTGGTGACAATGGATGCCCTGGCTGCCGTTCGGAAATGAAAGGTGAAGGCCAAGGTCCACGGTCCGTGGTCGGCGTGGTTCGTCTTCAAGGCCACGGATGAAGAAACGGGCTCCAGGAGGAAAGAGTCCAGGCCTTATGCCTGCCCTGCCTGGAGAATCCATGTCGCCACACAGCGATCCATCCCGATGCGTTCGTTGGTCCTGCGACGCCCCCTGCCGTAAGCTGCTTTTTATAGTCTCCGAAAAGGTCCGCCAGATGGCTCCCGGGGTGGGCCTGGGACGACCAAGTTCGGGGCCGGAAGAGGCCACTTCCAAGTGGGGGAGGAGTTACAAGTGGGTGGCAGACCTGAAGATAACCTGGAGGGGAGGAAAAAGGAGGGGAACCGTGACCGACCGAGCGAGCCGGAGGGGAGGGGAGGGGAGGGGAGGGGAGGGACGATGGGATGGCACCATCGGGAGTCCTGCTCAAAGAATTGGAGCCTCCTTGAGACATGCGACCACATCCATCATTCCAGAGGGAATGGAAGCGTCTTCCCCATGGTTGTACAATGATACATGTCCTTCAGAGTCCCTGAGAAAAAAAGGAATACAAGGCAAGATTTTGTCCGTGGAGGGAAGGGGGGGGGGGGGAGAACAGAGGCTCCAGACTTTGGATCTCTTGGCACAGGGGCCTCCTGCGCCGTATGGAAAGGACTGTTCCTAGGGTGCTCTCAGAATGGGATTTCTGGGTCCCACGAACCTTGTGTGTTGGACAAAGAGGCAGAAAGAGGGGTTCCCGGCTGGAAAGCCCAAACCACAGCTCTTCAGATGGGTAGGGAAGGGCAGACAGACTTCCGGCCCCAAGCAGTGATCTGGACCTCCAGAGGCCTTAGGACGACTTCACTGAGAACACGCAGAATACGACCCAGCCACAGCGTCCTCTATACCTAGCTCTGTTTCACTTTCTCTGTCTCTCTCCCCTCCTCCTCTTTCTCCCTCTGATTCTGCCTCTCACTGTCTGCCTATCCTCCGTCCCTCCCTGTCTGTCTCTGTCTCTCTCCCTCACAAGCACACCAAAGCGGGTCCCCCCCCCCCCCCCGGAAAGGACGGATGTGAGACGGACACCCTCTTCTTCCCGTCTTGAAAGCAGGAGAAAAACCTTCCTCTAGAAGCCCAAGTTCAAAGCCAGCTGTTTCAAGGAACGTCTGCCTCTGGCAAGGGGGAGGGGGAGGGCGAGGGGGAGGGCGAGGGGGCGGCCTGGAGGCAGCCTGGAGCACCCACGGCATGCATTCAGAAACCTCGTGCATCTCTCTTCCGGTGCTATCTTTTGGGGGCACGTGGTACTCTTGGGCAAGTCCTCCGAACGATAGTGGAAACAAACATCTGTCTTCTCTCCCACACCTGATGAATGCAGACAGACACACTGGAAGAGCACCCACCCCCCCTTTTCCCCCAAAGGACTCTTGTCACTGTACAGACGGGGGGGGGGGGGGGGGGGGCGGCACGGGGGTGTCACACGCAGTCTTGGTGGCTCGTCTATGTTTCCAATCCGCCCAGGCAGTGCAGGCGGCCACCACTGCTGCTGCCACCTCTCACCGATCGTTCATCCTGTCCGTCAGTGCTATGACAGCACTAAGCTCTTCAGGGAGAAAATGCTCCCTGCCTTTCCTCTCGGAGGGCACACTGAGGGCACCCACTCCCATTAACAAAGTTTATTCACCTTGACAGGAAGAAAAGAGCTTGGGGTTTCTCACACCGCTGCAGATGACACTTTCCTACCGACTCTGGAATTCTCTTGCTCATTCTCCGGTGGGCCCGCCCCCCCCATTTCAGGAGAGGGTGTTTGGTTCTGGGTTGGGGTGCGTGTGTGTGCGCGCGTGTGTGTGTGCGTGTGGGTGTGTGTGTCTGGGTGTGTCTGTGTCTTGCTTTTTCATTTTATTGGAATACAGTTGACTGACAAAGTTGTATGAACTTACAGGGTTGTTTCTGGGTGTTCGTCATGGCAGTGAAAGGAAACACCAGGATTTCCCTAGAAAGCCATCCCGTTCACCTGATCGGTGGCGTGAAGGACATTCACATCCTCCTTGAGTTTCGCATTTGAAAGTGAGGGGCGGGTGCGTGCAGCAGGTCCCCCCCCACCCCACCCCGCGCCCCGAACGTGCCTCCCGCAGTGGCACTAGGAGTGTGTGCAATGAAAGGGACAGGACACCAGACACCAGAGGACCATTCTGACCCTCCTTTCCTTCTCTCTTCGGAAAGCAGGAAATAAATCTCTTGGGTGAAAGAAAAGTGTGCTCCCTGCCACGAAATTTGGGGGGGGGGGGTGTCGGGTTGGCGATAAGGACTTCACTGCTCCCATGGCTCCTGCAATGTTCACGAATCCTCCAAATCCTCAAGGCAAGATGGTTCACAACCAATACATGAGCGAGCTGTCAGAGACACCAGGGACTGAAACACTCCGTATTAGGGAGGGGTCCTCACTCACTTTCATGCAAAGGCAGCGACAACAGCAGCCTTTTCAAAGATGGCTGCAGGCAAGAGGGTGGGGGAGATGATGGAGAAAGTGGTGGTGGCGGCGGCGGCGGCGGCGGCGGCGGCGGCGTGGCAGACTTGGATCACGTCCATTATGTTCATTCAACAAACAGTCGGGGCGACGGGAGAATGGCCGCTTGGTGGTCTGTGTTTCTCCAGGCTCCCTGACCCACTCCCTGCCCCACACCCCCAACCCCCCACACCCCCTTGGACATGGGCAGGAAGGTTTCTAGAGAAGGCAGTGCCTGACCTGCCGGCTCTGTCACCCTGGGGGGAGAACATTTCGGAGAGTCGCCAGAGGCTTCAGACTTCCTACCCCTCTCCCTCCCCCACTCTGAACCCTGGTAACTAGACTTCATTCAACCGACACTTAGGATGGGTCATCCAACTGTTCTCTCATGAAGGAAGGAAGGAAGGAAGGAAGGTGGGTCGGTGGGTAGGTGGGTGTGTTTTCTGCGTGGGGTGAAGCCTTCCCTCCCTCGATGCAAGCCTGATATCCTCACCTGTCACAGAGACTGGACCCCTAAAAAACTACTGTGTCCGGTTTTCTCCCATTTAGGGGGTTCCAGAGTGTGTGTGCGTGCGTGCGCGTGTGCGTGCGTGCGTGCGCGTGCGTGTGCGTGTGCGTGTGCGTGTGTGTGTGTGTGTGTGTGTGTTTTGAGGGCCACACCCACGGCATATGGAGGTTCCCAGATGACGGATCGAATCGGAGGCTTTAGCTGCTGGCCTCCTACACCACAGAAACAGGAATGCCAGGTCCGAGCCGCGTCTGGGACCAACACCACAGCTCACGGCAACACTGGATCCTTTACCCACTGAGCGAGGTGGACAGGGATCGAACCTGCAACCTCATGGTTCCTGGTCGGATTCATTTCCACTGCGCCATGGCGGGAACTCTGCTTTGTGGTTTTGGCGTTTGGATTCCAGAAGGTGGCGTAGGGGTCCCTGTTCGTCATCTATTGGATAGAGACTCGTGTGTGTATATGTTCATCCCATCCTCCTCATGGATCCCTCTCCCCCGCCCTCATGATTTCTTTTTCCCCCTCTGCTTTTTAGGGCTGCCCTCGTGGCATATGGAAGTTCCCAAGCGAGGGGTTGAATCGGAGCTACGGCTGCTGGCCTACGCCACAGGCACAGCCATGTGGGATCCGAGCCGCGTCTGCGACCGACACCACAGCTCACGGCACTGCCTGCCGGATCCTTACCGCCCCCCTGAGCGAGGCCAGGGATCGAACCCACACCCTTCCCTGCAAAGGTTCCTCGTCGGATGCGCTTCCATGGTGCCACGACAGGAACTCCCCCGTGATGGTTTTTTTTCACGCTGGTGTTCCCACCAACAAGGAAGGAATGGCCCAATATTCTGGAATCACCTAGAGGGGAAAAGACGCTGAAAAAGAAAGAACGGAGGGATAGATGGATGTAGATGGATCACTGAATCCCCTTGACTGTACACCTGAAACGAACACAACATTGTAAGCAAGCCCACTGTACGCCGAGCTAAAGCAACAACAACAACCAACAACCACAACAAACTTACATCTTAAAAAAAAAAAAAAAAAAAAAAAAGAAGATGTCCCCTGCAGTTCCCATCAGGGCTCAGCGGTAATGAACCCGACTAGGATCCGTGAGGATGTGGGTTCGATCCCTCCCCTGGCCTCGCTTGGTGGGTTAAGGATCCCGTGTTGCTGTGGCGGTGGGGTAGGCCCGCAGCTACAGTTCTGATTCGACCGTGAGTCTGGGAACTTCCATAGGGCTGGGGCGTGGGCGTTAAAAAAAGATATACTATATGCATACTATATACATATGTAGGAGTTCCCGTCATGGCTGGACGAATCCGACTAGGAGGCCTGAGGGTGCGGGTTCGATCCCTGGCCTCGCTCGTTGGGTTCAGGATCGGGTGTTGCCGTGAGCTCTGGTGTAGGTCGCAGACAGGGCTCGGATCCCGCGTTGTGCTGGCTCTGGTGTAGGCCGGTGGCTACGGCTCCGATTGGACCCCTAGCCTGGGAACCTCCATGTGCCATGGGTGCAGCCCTAGAAACAGAAAATAACTACGTGTGTGTGTCTGTGTGTGTGTGTGTGTGTCTGTGTGTGTGTGTGTGTGTGTGTGTGTGTGTGTGCGTGTGTCTGTGTGTGTCTGTGTGTGTGTGTATACAGATAGATATAGATATACAGATATAGATATAGATATATCACCTACCTAAAGGCCCAGGACTAGAGAAAGCATTGGGTCATTAGGATCTAAGAATCTTCTCCCCGCCCCCCAAATCCATCCATCCAACCCACCCTCCCTCCCTCTCTCCATCTTTCACTTTTCCTGATAAAGACAAAGGGACAAAAATTGTTTGTTTGTTTGTTTCTTTGTTTGTTCGTTTCTTTCTCAAAAGATGTACATCTACTTTGTAACTTATACCTCTGTCAGAGGGATGGAGAATCCTTGACCTTTTCCTCCCTACCCAAATCCTTCCAGAAGTCAGAAACTCAGTGGCTGGAAAACTGGACTGGATCCTGAAGTTTTTCCAGTTGCCTTCCATCTCTGGCTACAACTCTCTTCATGAGCGTTTCCCATTTTCTCCCACCCTTTGGACCTGGCATCCTTGTGGATGAGAACACGTATCGCTTGTCCCGAGGCCCTGAAAACGGAAGCTAGTGGAGTCCCTCGATGAACACATCAGAGAAATGGTCTCTGAGAGTGTCTCTGAGAGTGAAACCATCACCCTGTGTTCATTTCTCTAAGAGCCCCTCGGAAAGTTGGCCCCAACACCTGACGGCATTCTCAGAGGGGCCTTTCAAAAGACTGAAGGGGCGTTCCCGTCATGGCTCCGTGGTTAACGAATCCGACTAGGAACCGTGAGGTTGCGGGTTCGATCCCTGCCCTCACTCAGTGGGTTAAGGATCCAGCGTTGCCGTGAGCTGTGGTGTCGGTCGCAGACACGGCTCGGATCCCACGTTGCTGTGGCTCTGGCGTAGGCTGGCAGCTATGGCTCCGATTCGACCCCTAGCCTGGGAACCTCCATATGCCATGGGAGCGGCCCAAGAAATGGCAAAAAGACAAAACAAACAAACAAACAAACAAACCGACAAAACAAAAGACTGAAGGGACTTTCCCCTCTCCCTCTCTCTTCCCTCTGTCTCACTCACTGTCTCTGTCTGTCTCTCTGTGTCTCTCTCACACGCACACGCACACACACACAGAGTCACCGGCTCCGTTCTTCATATGTAACAGTTTGAAAGTTCCAGGAAAGGTTGGCAGCCCAAACCGGCCTTGGTACTCCAGCTCCAATTAAGTCTCAGAGACAGAGTTTTGGGGTGAAGCATAAAGAACAGCTTTATTGCTTTGCCAGGCTAAGGAGGCCACAGCAGGCTAAGGACCTCAAAACTGTGTCCTCCCTTGAGAGGGGATAGCAAGGGGTTCTATAGGTTTAGCTTAATGGTAGGCATGGGGGTGGCGGAGCTGTCTAGAAGCATCAGGGTGCTTGCATTCTTCTCCCTGGATAGGAGATTAGGATAGACCATTTCAAAGTCATCAAGGCTGGAGTCAGGTGGTCCATGGAATGTTTCCAGTGTCTTTGGGGTTATGGCATTTTGACCTTCTCTCTGGAGTGAAGATTGCTCATCCACGGGGCGGGCGTGGGGCGGGGGGTGGGGGGGGGTCGCAATCCTTAGGGAGTGTTTCAAGGGTAGAGAAAACACCAGGTTCACTACAACTCTGACTCGACAGTAGTCATTAGTCATAAGTTCGTGGGCCAAGGCAAGCCATAACCTAACGGAGACTATTTCAAAGTAGCTTTTAGCTGTAACAATGTCTCTGGCTCCAACACACCAGCACTCCGGGGCTTGAGCTTGGTTTCAGTTTCAGAGGAGGGAACTCTGGCTCCAAGGATTAACCCCTTCGTTCCTTTGGTTTCTGTGGGCCTGGTTCGGGGAGCCCATCCACATCACCGCCTTTTGAGAGGCCATCTGACAACTGTTTCACCAAAGCGACGTCATCTCAAAACAAGGAAACCAGTTCCATGAAATGGAGGATCTCTCCCTCCCTCTCCCTCCCTCTCCTTCTCACTCTCCTCTACCCACAGCTCATGGCAACGTGGGATTCGTAACCCAGTGAGCGAGGCTGAGCATGGAACCTGCCACCTCATGGTTCCTAGTTGCATTTATTTCCACTTCTGCACCACGATGGGACCTCCCCAGCACAGTTTTTCACACGTGAAGTTTCCCGGGACGTCTCGGAGGAGGCGGACCCCAAACGTGTCTCCATGCCCTATGTGGGTGATTCCTGTGAGGTAAAATGACTTAAGGACCGGCCCACACAAAAGGGACACTCTGGCCCTCCTTTCTGGCCCCCAGACAGCAGGAGATGAAAATCTCCTCCTCGTGCAAAGGAAGATGGCAAGTGAAGATGTCCATTCCCACACCAAGGCCAACATGCTCCAGAAGTTTTGCGGGGTTTCCCGGGTTGGGAAATGGCGGGGGCTCCTTTGGCCTGACACGAGGCGAGTTTCGTGCACACATCCTCCCCCACCCCCCTCCATGCAGTCTGCGAGGGGCAGCCTGAGGGTAGGGAAATTGGGGAAAGGGGGGAAAAAAAACACTTTCCCTAAAGAGAAGCTCCAGGAAAAGTCACCACCTCTGACTTGACTGGAGAGTTTCTGCATTTGAATGAAGTGATTGAACCCAGGCCCTGAGGCCTGGATCTTCCTGATCTCCCCTCCCCCCCTTCCCGGGCGTGAGTCCAGGCGATTTGGGAAGCGAGAGGCGGCGCAGCAGGGATGGCGGCCGGGGGTGGGGGGTGGGGCGGGCAGCTGGGGCCGGGAGTGGGGGGGTGCGGGACTAATGAACCAGCGCCTGCCTGCATGCCTGCCTGCCTGCCTGCCTGCCTGCCTGCCTGCCTGCTTGCCTGCCTGCCTGAACGAGCCCCTCCCCTCCCCCCCCACCCCCTCCCCACACCCACCCGCCTGAGGGCAGGGATGGGGCCTGAGAGCTAAGGGAAACTTCTTTGCTAGCTACTTGTCAGGGAGTGATCCCAGCTCAAAGTCCCTTTGCTTATTTCGGAACAAGGTCTGAGTCTCAGCTAGTACAGAGTTTCTGAATGTCTCGGCACATGGACTGGCCTGCACCAAACAAGCAGACAGGAAGAAAAATGAACACACAGAAATCCAGCTGGTCTCCTTCTCCCAGAGTCTCTCTTGGAGAAATTACCTTAAGCTCAGTGACTTTGCCCCGTCTCCCTCTGGTGCAAAGCCATCCCTGGAGGAGCCAGGTCTTACATGAGCAGGGCAGGGCAGGGCAGCACCACCCAGGTGAGCTGGAGAGTGGAGAGTCAAGTTGATAGATACCCCAAATGTGGCTGGCCAGGGGTCTGGGCTAGCATTCCGTGTGAACTCACACACCCAGGCACCTAGCACCGATTTCCCCATGTTCTTCCGACCCTGATTCTCACTCTTCTTCTGTCCCCCCCCCCCCCCCTTCCTTCGGCTTTTTGCCTTTTCTAGGGCCGCTCCTGCGGCATATGGAAGTTCCCCTGCCAGGGGTCCAATCGGAGCTGTAGCCGCTGGCCTGCACCAGACCCACAGCAACGCGGGATCTGAGCCACGTCTGCAACCTGCACCACAGCTCACGGCAATGCTGGATCCTTAACCCACTGAGCAAGGCCAGGGATGGAACCTGCAACCTCATGGTTCCTAGTCAGATTCATTAACCACTGAGCCACAATGGGAACTCTGACTCTCCCTCTTCCCTGCCTGATACCTTAAGAGCCTGATCGTTTGTGGGGAAATGAAATCCCAGCTGGCAAGAGCCACCTTATCTTCCCAGCACACGAGAAAAGAATAGGCGCAGGCTCACATCCATCTTATGTTTCTATGCCTTGCCCTGGCCCCACCGTTTCAGAAAGCTGTGTCCCTCCACCTGTCAAAAGCCAAAGCCCAGGAGTTCCCGTCGTGGAATAGTGGAAAGGAATCCAACCAGGAACCATGAGGTTGCAGGTTCGATCCCAGGCCTTCCACAGTGGGTTTAGGATCTGGTGGCATCACCTTGCGCTGCGGTGTAGGTTGCAGACGCAGCTTGGATCTGATGGTGCTTGTGACTGTGGCATACACCCCAGCAGTTGTAGGTCTGATTCGGCCCCTAGCCCGGGAACCTCCATATGATGGGGGGAGGGGGGGGGGGGAGGCTGCAGCCAAAGCCCAAGGAAGAAAGACAATCAGAATGTTGCGTGGAACTCCTGGAGACTTAACAACCACCACCAGTCATGACCATGGCTGTCAACCGACACCAGAGCCAAAGAAATGTCGGATCAAATAGGAACCTGCCACTTACACCAGTACTCACCACAATGCAGGACCACAAAAACAAAGGAACAAGAAACCAAAACTAAATAATTGCCCAGGAGCAGCAGGTGCAGGAAAAGCATGCTGACTCTCACCCCCCAGAAGCCAGAGGTAACCTATTTATCACCCCACACGCACACACCTCAGCACCACCAGCACCAGCACCCCCCCCCCCCACCCCAGGATCGAATCTGCATCCTCGTGGGTGCTCCTCAGCTTTGTTACCAATGAGCCACAATGGGATCTCCCCAATCCAGGTTTTTATGTTTCTTTTTTTTTTTTTTTTCCCCTTGCTTTCTTCGGGTGGCACTCACGGCACACGGAGGTTCCCAGGCTAGGGAATCAGAGCTTGAGCCACTGGCCTACACCACAGACACAGCAACACCAGGTCCGATCTGTGTCTGCAACCTACACCACAGTTCAGGGCAATGCCAGATCTTTCACCCACTGAGCGAGGCCAGGGATCAAACCAGCACTCTCATGGATGCTACTCAGATTCCTACCTGCTGAGTCACAATGGGAACTCCACTAAATACATAAATTTTTTCAAAGAGAGAGAGAGAGGGAGAGTGTGTGTGTGTGTGTGTGTGTGTGTGTGTGTGTGTGTGAGAGAGAGAGAGAGAGAGGTCTGGTATCACTTGGGGAAAAATAAAATTATGCTTGGAGAAAAATACCTGTCCCTAGAGATCATTCACAATGGCTTGTTCTGCCTGTTCATTTCTCTCTTTCTTCCCTTTTCTTTTTTCCTTCCTTTTCTTTTCCTTTCGCATCTGTCTGTGCCGTGTGTGTGTGTGTGTGTGTGTGTGTGTGTGTGTGTGTGTGTGTGTGTGTGTGTGTGTGTGTGTGTAGTCTTCTTTTAGGGCTTCACATGTGCCATTTTGTAGGTTCCCAGGTTAGGGGTCAATGCTAGTCGGGTTCGTTTCCACCGAGCCACAACGGGAATTCCTGCCTTGTGCTTCTTTATCTTTGCTCTGTTACTAGGTGCTAGGGATTCCTTTTTGTTAAGTCCAGTCACTTAAATAAGGGTGTTTGCAGGGTTGCCTAAAGCATCAAAAATGTATTTTCTCATTAAATATTGGAATGTGGGGAGTTCCTGTTGTGGCTCAGTGGTAACAAACCCGACTAGTATCCATGTATGCCGGTTCGACCCCTGGTTTGGGAACTTCCGTATGCCACAGTTATGGCTCTAAAAAATCCTCTCTCTCTCTCTCTCTCTCTCTCTCTCTCTCTCGATAATATACACATACACACACACATCCATACGTACATACCTATGTACACATATACATATACATTGGAATTTGGTCTGCCATCGATGAGATGCTCCCTCTTTGTGTGTTGTTCATTTTGTTTTTTGTTTTTTAGGAGTGCACCCTCGGGATATGGAAGTTCCCTGGGCTAGGGGTTGAAGAATCGGAGCTGTAGCTGCTGGCCTGCACCTCAGCCAGAGCTATGCCCTGCCAGATCACCCGATCTGAGCTGAGTGGCCACGTCTGTCACCTACACCTACCTCCCCCTGAATGAAGACGTATTTTCAATACATCTCAAGTGGAGAAAAACTTGCTAAAAATCACTTTATTTGTCATGGAAACCATATCTTCTAGCAGACATGGCACAAAAGCCAGTGTTTATGGTCATCACACCACAGACATCAGAATTCCAAGCTTCTAGGGGTTTCTTGGGGGTGGGGTGGGGTGTGTCCCCAGGGCCTGTGGAAGTTCCATGCCCACCCCTCTGCCACCACCCAGGGATCCTTCGCCCTGGGTGGGTGGGGGGAGGGAGAGGGTATCTCAGCAGAAACGATCTTATCTTACGGGGTTTATGGATGGCTAGAAGCATGTGGTTCTGTTCATCTCATGCTTGAGGTTTCGGTTTTTGCCCTCCTACCTACCCAATGGTCGGCAGATGGAATTCTTCTGGTTTTCTCTGGCCATCCCTCTCCTCGAACTCACGGGTCCAGTTTTTCTCCCACATTTGACTTTTCCGGGAGATCCACAAAAGGAAGCGCCAACCCTTGACATCCACCGACAAGAGATCACCACCCTCTGCCCCTCTTTAGCCCCTTCTCATCCTCATGCCTGCCTGCACACATCGGAGACATTTCCAAGTGCCCAGGAGGATCCTTGGACCCTGACACCTCGAAATCTTCCCTGAGCAGCAGTGCTCGGGACTCAGACCTGGGGTTTATCACGGGCTCCAACCACGACCTTTGGTTTTCCTGGGCTGGGAGATCGGTTTCATGAGATGGAACCGGCTGCGGATTCAGCTTCTGGATCTGGACTGTGAAACGTTGTACAAGACTTTTTTCAAGGCATGACTGTAGGGGAACAAAACCTTGCGGCCCGCCCCCCGCCACATCCCAGATGTCACATGAGCACGGGGAGGAATTCTGTGGAGCTGGAAACAACCATGACCCAAAAGAACACAGGAAGGAATTCCTGTCATGGCGGGGCAGAAACGAATCGGACTAGGAATCACGAGGTGGCAGGTTTGATCCCTGGCCTCGCTCAGGGGTTTAAGGATCTGGCATTTTTCCGCGAGCTGTGGCATAAGGTCTCAGATGTGGCTCGGATCCCGCCGTTGCTGTGGCTGTGGCTCAGGCTAGCAGATGCAGCTCCGATTCAACACCAAGCGTGGGCGCGCGCGCGCGCGCGGGGGGTGGGGGGGAGGCGGGGAGGGAAGCAAACCTCCTAAGAACGACGAAAGTGCAGTTAGGAAACAGAAAATGATGATCCCGGAAGTCCACTTGAATGTGGTTGGGAGACATGCGTAGGACCACACCGCCACCGTGTGAGAGACCAGTGCAAGACAGCTGAACAATACAAAGCGGGGTGGGGGGTGGGGTGCTTGGCGGGGGTTGGAGGAGGAGGAGGAGGAGGAGGAGGTGGGGGGAGACGGCGGCACTGGTGCTGGGCAAAGGTGCCTCTGGGCGAGGACTTTGGTGACCATATTCTCATGGCAGGCTTGAGAGCCCAAAAGATGACATGGTGGAGGCTGAAGTTAAGTTTGGTCAAAAGGAAAACAACCATGAGAAAAGATGCATCCACCCACACCTAGAAAAGATATCGTGCCAGGAATGGGAGCCCTGTTCCAATGGCTCTTCCTGGGATTGTGGGAAATGAATCGATAGCAAGAAGATGCTTTCACATCCATGTCTTCAATGACTCCTGTACTAAGTGCGTCGTGGTTTTGCCAGTTTGGCAGAGTTGTGGAATGTCATCCGGCAATTGCATCTCCCCTGCCCAACCAGCAAGATGGAGTTGTTCTTTTTTTTTTTTTTTTTTTTTTTTCCTGCTGCACTGCCTTTCCTGTGCCAGGGATCGAACTTGAGGCTCAGCTGTGACCTAGGCACAGCGGGAACTCCAAGATGGATTTCTTTTTCCTTCTTTTTCTTTCCTTCCTTCCTTTCTTCCTTTCTTTCTTTTCTCTCTCTCTCTTTCTTTTTCTTTTCTTTCTTTCTTTCTCTTTCCTTCCTTCCTTTCTTCCTTTCTTTCTCCTTTCTTTTTCTTTCTTTCTTTCTTTCTTTCTTTCTTTCTTTCTTTCTTTCTTTCTTTCTTTCTTTCTTTCTTTCTCTCTCTCTATCTTTCTCTTTCCTTCCTTTCTTTCTTTCTCTTTCTTTCTTTCTTTCTTTCTTTCTTTCTTTCTTTCTTTCTTTCTTTCTTTCTTTCTTTCTCTCTCTCTCTCTCTCTCTCTCTCTCTTTCTGGTTTTTTTTGGGGGGGAGCCACACCCGCAGCACATGGAGGTTCCCAGGCTAGGGGTCAATTCGGAGCCTTACCTGCCGGCCTACACCACAGGCACAGCCACGCGGGATCCGAGCCGCGTCTGTGACGGACACCACAGCTCACGGCAATGCCAGATCCTTAACCCAACAAGTGAGCCAGGGATCAAACCTGCAACCTCATGGTTCCTGGTCGGATTTGTTTCCACTACCCCAGGATGGCAATCCTGAGACTTGCAAAGTTTATTGTTTGTTTCGGGTTTTCTCCACCCCCTCTCCCTCCCGTTTCAGCTTTATGTTTTACTTTTTGGCCACACCCACGGGCAGCAAGTGGAAGTTTTTCCTGAGGCAGAGATGGAACCTGCACCACACAGGGGCAACCAGAGCCACCGCGTTGAGAAAGCAGGAGCCTTGACCCTGTTGGTCGTGGGCTTCCTTCTTCTTCTTCTTCTTCTGTTGTTGTTTTTTGGGTTTTTTTTGGGGGGGGGTTGTTTTCCTTTTTTTGTTTTGTTTTGTTTTGTTTTGGATGAGATTTCAGTTCACCCCCCCCCCCCAACACACACACACACTCATAGTGTTGCGTTGTACTTTCCCTCCATTGTGGTTGGTCAGTCATGCTGAAATCCATGTTTCTATGACCTGACCACCAGAGCATTTGCCCCAGGCAGCCATTTGTTCTCTTTGGACTTTGTCTCAGTCTATGCAGAGAGAGATTTTCATTTCCACTTTCCTAGGATCGACTGTATCCTTCTCTCCCTTCCTAAGCTTCTGGGCTTTGCTTGTCTGCTTTTGACAGACCGTCTCCGTCGGTAAGGGTGGCAGGTAAACCGACTCCTGCGTTGTCGTTCTCCGAGAGCTTGCCCGGTTTCGTTTTTGCCAGTCCCCGCCTACCCTCCCACCCTCCCTCTCTCCCTCCCTCCTCCAGCTCCGTGCAGGGAGGTGGGGTGGGGGTGGGGGAGAGAAGAGAAGGTGGAGGGGAACCTGAGATCTCTCTCGCTAGTGCCACCCTCACCGCGCCGGCTTCTCTCTGGAATTCCCAAGCCCAGGAAGGGACATGCTTGGGGGAGCGAGCGCGGCTCCTTCTAGGCAACAGCGAGAACCTCTTCCCAGCTCCTTCCCCGCCGCCGCCGCCGCCGCCGCCGCCGCCGCCGCCGCCGCCGCCCCCCTCTTTCCATCTGCTGCCATCACGCCACGCAGTGCCTTGCCAGGAGGCAGCTCCGCGAGGCAAGCTTCGCGGTCGTGCAGGACGCCTGGCGCCTCGGCCCCGGGAAGAGCTCGGGCATTTGGGTGGCCGGCGCTGTGTCGTTGTGTCGCCGCCGGCCGGCCGGCCTTCCGGATCTGTCCCGGTGACGTTGGTGGCGGTTGTCGCGTGCCATCTAGTGTCCGCTTTTATATCGTCCCTTCCCTCTGCAGCTTTGGGGACCTTCGCGAGGGATGTGACTCAGCCATCCGGCCTGAGTCAGAGTTCCGGGAGGCTGGCGACACTGGCGGCGACAGCTCCGGTGGCTCAGAGGCCTGGGAGTGTCCCTCTCTCACCGGAGATTGGGCCTGCAGGCCTGTGAGGGAGTGACTGTCACCGCGCTCCCCAGGCAGGCTCTGGGGCCGCCTGGCCGGGTCGACCAGCATCCGCTCTTGCCGCTCCGGCCCCGGGGACCGACCAGGCCTGGGCCGGGCCGCCTCCCTAGCGAGGGGAGAGGGTGTGCGGCGCCCGGGACTGCCTGTGCTCGGGTGGCCTGGCCTTGTCCCGGGTCGCCCTTTGGAGCGTGAATGACTCCCGCCTGCGGTCCCTCCAGCCTCTCATCCCCGAAGTGAGGAGCGGCCCGGGTTGTGCGCTGAGGGCGTTGGAGGGCGCGACAGGCTCGGTGGCCGGCACGCTTGTTTCCCGGTCGTCATGCCGGCATGGGCCCCTCCCCGCCTGCCCCCCGACTGATGGCTACCGCCGGCCCGTGCGGAGTCGTACTCACGAGGTCTAGACCGGCACAAGACGTGAGGGGTGGAGCGGAAAGGGTGGCTCGGGCCCCGGCGCCTTCCTTCGCGGGGTCCGTTCGTCGGAGGCGCCTCCGTGGAAACATTTTTTTTTCCAAGTCCTGATGGATCCGGAGACGGTGGACGGTACCCCGCCGGCCCCCTGCTCCCGGGTGTGGCCGGGAAGGGTGCACCTGGGCCTGAGGCGTGCCCATGTAGGGTCCCGGTCGTTGGACAAGACTTCGTTTCCCACGCTCTCATTTCCCGCCCCCCGCCCTCGGAGTGTTTCCCTGTCGGTCGGTCGATCGGTCGGGAGGTGGGGACCGGCCTGAGCTGGATGGTGTGTCCTGGATTTTGGGGGAGCCAAGTCCCCGTCTGGAGCTCCGGACAGACCGATACCTGCCCGCGTGGGCAAGCCGGGAAGGGCTTCCCCGGCTGGCCGGCCGGCTCCACCTCCTTCATGTCCCTGTCCCTTCCTTGCGGTCACGCTCCCCGGGTCGACCAGATGGCTCTGAGAGCGCTGGGTCTGGCGACTCTAGGGCAGGGCTGGGGGACAAGTGTCCGGATGGGGGTTCCGGGGATACCCCCACGTCCTGTGGGTGGGCCCCGCTGCTGGGCATGGACATTTTTCGCGGCCGAAATACGCCTTTTCTGTCACCAGGTAGATGCTGACACGATCCTCTTCAGCGCCTGTCGCTGGAGACCTTGGGCCTCTGGATGCACGTGGGGGGCTTTGGGCTTTCGGCTGCTGTCCAAGGCCTGACCCTGCCCTTTGCACCCCGCGTGGGGGCCGCTCGCCTGGGCCTGTGCGCCGGCTCTCACTTGTGCATCCAGCTGGCCCGTGCTGCGGTGTCTCCTCCGGTCTCTGGCTGACCCGAGGGCGGCAGGGCGCGTGGCCCTGTGGGGTCTTCTACCCTGTGTGCCTCCCTGCTGCGGGCACCCGGCGGCTCGGCTGGGACAACCCCACCCTGTTGGCTCCGTGCCACGTGTCAGGCGTTCTCCCTCCCGGGGTTGTCAGCCGCTGTCTCTCCCCTGAGAGAGGAAGGGGAGGAGGAGGAGGAGGAGGGGGTGCCGGTGAAGCTGAAGCAGGCCCCCGTGGTGATTGTCTTTGCTGGCCCTCCCTCCCCTCTTCTGGGCTCTTCCCTGGCTCTGCCAGGACTGATCGATGTGGTGATGTGGCGCTCTCCTGGGCTTGGGCTTAAGCCGCGCCAGATGAGGGACGGCCGCTCATGGTGAGCTGGGCCGCGCCTCTCATTCTGTCGCGGGCCCCTCGCTGCTCCTCCCCCACCTGCGGGTGGTGTGGGGGAAGGCAGGGGTGCGGCCTCCAGCCTGACCTCTGGTCTCCCGCCCTGCTGCCTTCGGGTGTCAGTCGGGGGGGGGGGGCCTGGGTCCTTTGGGACGCAGCAGGCATTCTCGCTTTGCCGCCTTGGCGTGTGCCTTGCGAGCGGTCCCTCCCCAAAGTGGGGGGGAGGCCTCCCTCGCTGCCATGCTTCGCATCCCTGCGGGTGCGTGAGCGTGCCTCCCCTGGTCCTCTGTGGTGCCCCTGGAGTACTCCGGGTTGCCTGTCAGATGCCCGAGGCCGAGCGGTGGTGTCGTTTTCCTCTCCCAGCGGTGAGTCCCCTCGGGTCCCCACTGTGGTGGTGGCGTGCCCCACGAGCAGCTTCCTAAAGCTCAGGGGAGGGGGTCGAGACGGTAAGGCAGGGGAAGCTTGTGTCCCCTCCCCGGGAGGGGCTCAGGTGGACCCCTTGTCATGGGTCTCCCTCACTGTGTGCCAGTGAGGGCAGCCCTTGGCCCTTGAGCGGCACGCCCCATGCTTCTCCCTTGACCGGGAAGGCTGCATGTGGTCGTGAGAGCGACCGCGGTGGGCCGGGAGATGTGAAGGGGGGGTCCCCGTCTGGCTTTCCGGACGTGGCACCCCTCCACCCACGTGGAAAAGTCTGAAAGGCAAGCCTGGTGGCAGCACAGACTCTTGCTCTCCCGGCTCTGACCGTGGACGCTCACATGGGCTGTGTGCTTTACCCATACCGCAGACCCCCCCCCTTCTGACTTCCCACTTTTTGGGAGTGTTCCCACTCCCGTGGGTCCCCGAAGGGGCGAACGATGGTGTGGGGGGCACGACGCGCCCTCGGTGAGAAAGCCTTCTCTAGCGATCTGAGAGGGGGGCCTTGGGGTACCTGGACCCCCCAGCCGCCGCCCCTCTGAAGTGTGCAAGGCAGTAGCTGCCGGTGCTACTTGCCACAGCGTGTGGGCAAGAGCCGCCCTCGCGCGAGGGGTGCGCTGGCCCCCGCGGTGGGGGCCAAGCGCTGCTCTTTTGCCTAATGCGGCCTGTACCTCCCCCCTCCGAGTTGGGGGAGGGTCACGCCGGGCCGGGCCGGGTTTTGGCATCCAGCGCCGGGCTGTGTGCTGCGTGGGCACGTGGTGCCCCTCCCCTTGGAAGGGGAAGTGGAGGAGGGGGATGCGCCCCGTCCCCCGGCGGCCTCTGCCCCTGCCTCCCCCGCTGCGAGCCGCCTGTCGGTTCTTCCCGCACTCGCCTGGGGTCGCAGCTGGTGGTGTGGAGGTGGTGAGCGAGCATGGTTCGGGCCGCCTCGCTCAGGAGCGTTTCCCCCAGGCGTCAGGCCCTGGAGGGTGGACTAGGTGAAGGACGGATGAGATGAGGGTGGAAAGATGGACGGATGGGTGAGATGAGGCGGACGAGCCCCCCCCCCACGTGGCAGGGGGGGGGAAGCCTTTGCACATGGGGCCCTGGTGGTGGGGCCG
>NC_139392.1:40690000-40707500 GCF_054392235.1 Sus scrofa
TCGACCAGCTGTCCCGGCCGACTCGGGCCCGGGTCCGAGGGCCCGCGGGGTCGACCAGCTGTCCCGGCCGACTCGGGCCCGGGTCCGAGGGCCCGCGGGGTCGACCAGCTGTCCCGGCCGACTCGGGCCCGGGTCCGAGGGCCCGCGGGGTCGACCAGCTGTCCCGGCCGACTCGGGCCCGGGTCCGAGGGCCCGCGGGGTCGACCAGCTGTCCCGGCCGACTCGGGCCCGGGTCCGTGTGGCCCTCGATGGGATCCCTGGGGTTGTCTTGATGCCGGGGCCGTCCGTCCGTCTCTGCCAACTCACTCGCTGGGGTCGTGTCTGCACCGCGTTGACTGCCTCTCTCCGGGGCCTGAGTCTCCCGGACAGGGTGTGTCGTTTTGTGTTCGATGTTTTCTGAGCTTCCCCTCTGGCCTAGTGATTTCCTTCTTCTCTATTGAAATCAAACACGTCCCAGCACTTGGGTGCATAGCATTTTATTTGGCCCGCGCCGCCCCGCCGCCCTTGCCGCGACAACGTTGCTGTCCCTGTATTAGGACGGTGAGGAGGTTCTTGTTGGTCTTCGGATGGCCGCACCCACGGTCTATGGAGCTTCCCAGGCTAGGGGTCGAACTGGTGTTACGGCTGCTGGCCTACGCCCGAGCCGCAGCCGTGCCGGATCTGAGCCTCGTCTCAACCCCCTGCGTGAGGCGAAGGATGGAGCCCGCAACCTCATGGTCCCTAGTCAGATTCGTTTCCTCTGTGCCACGAGGGAAAGTCCTGAATCAACGATGCACGGATTTAGGACGCTATGGAGGGATGCATTGGCCGGCCCCAGGTCATATGGGGTTCCGGAGCCAGGGATCCGATCCAAGTCCCAGCTGTGGCAACGTGATTACTTGAAAGAGGACCCTTTAAAGCCGGGGTGGGGGTGGCGGGAGGGGATGACACTGCATGCCATGGAGGCGCTCACCTGTCCTTTTTGTGGACACCTTTTCCGCGGTGGTGACAATGGATGCCCTGGCTGCCGTTCGGAAATGAAAGGTGAAGGCCAAGGTCCACGGTCCGTGGTCGGCGTGGTTCGTCTTCAAGGCCACGGATGAAGAAACGGGCTCCAGGAGGAAAGAGTCCAGGCCTTATGCCTGCCCTGCCTGGAGAATCCATGTCGCCACACAGCGATCCATCCCGATGCGTTCGTTGGTCCTGCGACGCCCCCTGCCGTAAGCTGCTTTTTATAGTCTCCGAAAAGGTCCGCCAGATGGCTCCCGGGGTGGGCCTGGGACGACCAAGTTCGGGGCCGGAAGAGGCCACTTCCAAGTGGGGGAGGAGTTACAAGTGGGTGGCAGACCTGAAGATAACCTGGAGGGGAGGAAAAAGGAGGGGAACCGTGACCGACCGAGCGAGCCGGAGGGGAGGGGAGGGGAGGGGAGGGGAGGGACGATGGGATGGCACCATCGGGAGTCCTGCTCAAAGAATTGGAGCCTCCTTGAGACATGCGACCACATCCATCATTCCAGAGGGAATGGAAGCGTCTTCCCCATGGTTGTACAATGATACATGTCCTTCAGAGTCCCTGAGAAAAAAAGGAATACAAGGCAAGATTTTGTCCGTGGAGGGAAGGGGGGGGGGGGGAGAACAGAGGCTCCAGACTTTGGATCTCTTGGCACAGGGGCCTCCTGCGCCGTATGGAAAGGACTGTTCCTAGGGTGCTCTCAGAATGGGATTTCTGGGTCCCACGAACCTTGTGTGTTGGACAAAGAGGCAGAAAGAGGGGTTCCCGGCTGGAAAGCCCAAACCACAGCTCTTCAGATGGGTAGGGAAGGGCAGACAGACTTCCGGCCCCAAGCAGTGATCTGGACCTCCAGAGGCCTTAGGACGACTTCACTGAGAACACGCAGAATACGACCCAGCCACAGCGTCCTCTATACCTAGCTCTGTTTCACTTTCTCTGTCTCTCTCCCCTCCTCCTCTTTCTCCCTCTGATTCTGCCTCTCACTGTCTGCCTATCCTCCGTCCCTCCCTGTCTGTCTCTGTCTCTCTCCCTCACAAGCACACCAAAGCGGGTCCCCCCCCCCCCCCCGGAAAGGACGGATGTGAGACGGACACCCTCTTCTTCCCGTCTTGAAAGCAGGAGAAAAACCTTCCTCTAGAAGCCCAAGTTCAAAGCCAGCTGTTTCAAGGAACGTCTGCCTCTGGCAAGGGGGAGGGGGAGGGCGAGGGGGAGGGCGAGGGGGCGGCCTGGAGGCAGCCTGGAGCACCCACGGCATGCATTCAGAAACCTCGTGCATCTCTCTTCCGGTGCTATCTTTTGGGGGCACGTGGTACTCTTGGGCAAGTCCTCCGAACGATAGTGGAAACAAACATCTGTCTTCTCTCCCACACCTGATGAATGCAGACAGACACACTGGAAGAGCACCCACCCCCCCTTTTCCCCCAAAGGACTCTTGTCACTGTACAGACGGGGGGGGGGGGGGGGGGGGCGGCACGGGGGTGTCACACGCAGTCTTGGTGGCTCGTCTATGTTTCCAATCCGCCCAGGCAGTGCAGGCGGCCACCACTGCTGCTGCCACCTCTCACCGATCGTTCATCCTGTCCGTCAGTGCTATGACAGCACTAAGCTCTTCAGGGAGAAAATGCTCCCTGCCTTTCCTCTCGGAGGGCACACTGAGGGCACCCACTCCCATTAACAAAGTTTATTCACCTTGACAGGAAGAAAAGAGCTTGGGGTTTCTCACACCGCTGCAGATGACACTTTCCTACCGACTCTGGAATTCTCTTGCTCATTCTCCGGTGGGCCCGCCCCCCCCATTTCAGGAGAGGGTGTTTGGTTCTGGGTTGGGGTGCGTGTGTGTGCGCGCGTGTGTGTGTGCGTGTGGGTGTGTGTGTCTGGGTGTGTCTGTGTCTTGCTTTTTCATTTTATTGGAATACAGTTGACTGACAAAGTTGTATGAACTTACAGGGTTGTTTCTGGGTGTTCGTCATGGCAGTGAAAGGAAACACCAGGATTTCCCTAGAAAGCCATCCCGTTCACCTGATCGGTGGCGTGAAGGACATTCACATCCTCCTTGAGTTTCGCATTTGAAAGTGAGGGGCGGGTGCGTGCAGCAGGTCCCCCCCCACCCCACCCCGCGCCCCGAACGTGCCTCCCGCAGTGGCACTAGGAGTGTGTGCAATGAAAGGGACAGGACACCAGACACCAGAGGACCATTCTGACCCTCCTTTCCTTCTCTCTTCGGAAAGCAGGAAATAAATCTCTTGGGTGAAAGAAAAGTGTGCTCCCTGCCACGAAATTTGGGGGGGGGGGGTGTCGGGTTGGCGATAAGGACTTCACTGCTCCCATGGCTCCTGCAATGTTCACGAATCCTCCAAATCCTCAAGGCAAGATGGTTCACAACCAATACATGAGCGAGCTGTCAGAGACACCAGGGACTGAAACACTCCGTATTAGGGAGGGGTCCTCACTCACTTTCATGCAAAGGCAGCGACAACAGCAGCCTTTTCAAAGATGGCTGCAGGCAAGAGGGTGGGGGAGATGATGGAGAAAGTGGTGGTGGCGGCGGCGGCGGCGGCGGCGGCGGCGGCGTGGCAGACTTGGATCACGTCCATTATGTTCATTCAACAAACAGTCGGGGCGACGGGAGAATGGCCGCTTGGTGGTCTGTGTTTCTCCAGGCTCCCTGACCCACTCCCTGCCCCACACCCCCAACCCCCCACACCCCCTTGGACATGGGCAGGAAGGTTTCTAGAGAAGGCAGTGCCTGACCTGCCGGCTCTGTCACCCTGGGGGGAGAACATTTCGGAGAGTCGCCAGAGGCTTCAGACTTCCTACCCCTCTCCCTCCCCCACTCTGAACCCTGGTAACTAGACTTCATTCAACCGACACTTAGGATGGGTCATCCAACTGTTCTCTCATGAAGGAAGGAAGGAAGGAAGGAAGGTGGGTCGGTGGGTAGGTGGGTGTGTTTTCTGCGTGGGGTGAAGCCTTCCCTCCCTCGATGCAAGCCTGATATCCTCACCTGTCACAGAGACTGGACCCCTAAAAAACTACTGTGTCCGGTTTTCTCCCATTTAGGGGGTTCCAGAGTGTGTGTGCGTGCGTGCGCGTGTGCGTGCGTGCGTGCGCGTGCGTGTGCGTGTGCGTGTGCGTGTGTGTGTGTGTGTGTGTGTGTTTTGAGGGCCACACCCACGGCATATGGAGGTTCCCAGATGACGGATCGAATCGGAGGCTTTAGCTGCTGGCCTCCTACACCACAGAAACAGGAATGCCAGGTCCGAGCCGCGTCTGGGACCAACACCACAGCTCACGGCAACACTGGATCCTTTACCCACTGAGCGAGGTGGACAGGGATCGAACCTGCAACCTCATGGTTCCTGGTCGGATTCATTTCCACTGCGCCATGGCGGGAACTCTGCTTTGTGGTTTTGGCGTTTGGATTCCAGAAGGTGGCGTAGGGGTCCCTGTTCGTCATCTATTGGATAGAGACTCGTGTGTGTATATGTTCATCCCATCCTCCTCATGGATCCCTCTCCCCCGCCCTCATGATTTCTTTTTCCCCCTCTGCTTTTTAGGGCTGCCCTCGTGGCATATGGAAGTTCCCAAGCGAGGGGTTGAATCGGAGCTACGGCTGCTGGCCTACGCCACAGGCACAGCCATGTGGGATCCGAGCCGCGTCTGCGACCGACACCACAGCTCACGGCACTGCCTGCCGGATCCTTACCGCCCCCCTGAGCGAGGCCAGGGATCGAACCCACACCCTTCCCTGCAAAGGTTCCTCGTCGGATGCGCTTCCATGGTGCCACGACAGGAACTCCCCCGTGATGGTTTTTTTTCACGCTGGTGTTCCCACCAACAAGGAAGGAATGGCCCAATATTCTGGAATCACCTAGAGGGGAAAAGACGCTGAAAAAGAAAGAACGGAGGGATAGATGGATGTAGATGGATCACTGAATCCCCTTGACTGTACACCTGAAACGAACACAACATTGTAAGCAAGCCCACTGTACGCCGAGCTAAAGCAACAACAACAACCAACAACCACAACAAACTTACATCTTAAAAAAAAAAAAAAAAAAAAAAAAGAAGATGTCCCCTGCAGTTCCCATCAGGGCTCAGCGGTAATGAACCCGACTAGGATCCGTGAGGATGTGGGTTCGATCCCTCCCCTGGCCTCGCTTGGTGGGTTAAGGATCCCGTGTTGCTGTGGCGGTGGGGTAGGCCCGCAGCTACAGTTCTGATTCGACCGTGAGTCTGGGAACTTCCATAGGGCTGGGGCGTGGGCGTTAAAAAAAGATATACTATATGCATACTATATACATATGTAGGAGTTCCCGTCATGGCTGGACGAATCCGACTAGGAGGCCTGAGGGTGCGGGTTCGATCCCTGGCCTCGCTCGTTGGGTTCAGGATCGGGTGTTGCCGTGAGCTCTGGTGTAGGTCGCAGACAGGGCTCGGATCCCGCGTTGTGCTGGCTCTGGTGTAGGCCGGTGGCTACGGCTCCGATTGGACCCCTAGCCTGGGAACCTCCATGTGCCATGGGTGCAGCCCTAGAAACAGAAAATAACTACGTGTGTGTGTCTGTGTGTGTGTGTGTGTGTCTGTGTGTGTGTGTGTGTGTGTGTGTGTGTGTGTGCGTGTGTCTGTGTGTGTCTGTGTGTGTGTGTATACAGATAGATATAGATATACAGATATAGATATAGATATATCACCTACCTAAAGGCCCAGGACTAGAGAAAGCATTGGGTCATTAGGATCTAAGAATCTTCTCCCCGCCCCCCAAATCCATCCATCCAACCCACCCTCCCTCCCTCTCTCCATCTTTCACTTTTCCTGATAAAGACAAAGGGACAAAAATTGTTTGTTTGTTTGTTTCTTTGTTTGTTCGTTTCTTTCTCAAAAGATGTACATCTACTTTGTAACTTATACCTCTGTCAGAGGGATGGAGAATCCTTGACCTTTTCCTCCCTACCCAAATCCTTCCAGAAGTCAGAAACTCAGTGGCTGGAAAACTGGACTGGATCCTGAAGTTTTTCCAGTTGCCTTCCATCTCTGGCTACAACTCTCTTCATGAGCGTTTCCCATTTTCTCCCACCCTTTGGACCTGGCATCCTTGTGGATGAGAACACGTATCGCTTGTCCCGAGGCCCTGAAAACGGAAGCTAGTGGAGTCCCTCGATGAACACATCAGAGAAATGGTCTCTGAGAGTGTCTCTGAGAGTGAAACCATCACCCTGTGTTCATTTCTCTAAGAGCCCCTCGGAAAGTTGGCCCCAACACCTGACGGCATTCTCAGAGGGGCCTTTCAAAAGACTGAAGGGGCGTTCCCGTCATGGCTCCGTGGTTAACGAATCCGACTAGGAACCGTGAGGTTGCGGGTTCGATCCCTGCCCTCACTCAGTGGGTTAAGGATCCAGCGTTGCCGTGAGCTGTGGTGTCGGTCGCAGACACGGCTCGGATCCCACGTTGCTGTGGCTCTGGCGTAGGCTGGCAGCTATGGCTCCGATTCGACCCCTAGCCTGGGAACCTCCATATGCCATGGGAGCGGCCCAAGAAATGGCAAAAAGACAAAACAAACAAACAAACAAACAAACCGACAAAACAAAAGACTGAAGGGACTTTCCCCTCTCCCTCTCTCTTCCCTCTGTCTCACTCACTGTCTCTGTCTGTCTCTCTGTGTCTCTCTCACACGCACACGCACACACACACAGAGTCACCGGCTCCGTTCTTCATATGTAACAGTTTGAAAGTTCCAGGAAAGGTTGGCAGCCCAAACCGGCCTTGGTACTCCAGCTCCAATTAAGTCTCAGAGACAGAGTTTTGGGGTGAAGCATAAAGAACAGCTTTATTGCTTTGCCAGGCTAAGGAGGCCACAGCAGGCTAAGGACCTCAAAACTGTGTCCTCCCTTGAGAGGGGATAGCAAGGGGTTCTATAGGTTTAGCTTAATGGTAGGCATGGGGGTGGCGGAGCTGTCTAGAAGCATCAGGGTGCTTGCATTCTTCTCCCTGGATAGGAGATTAGGATAGACCATTTCAAAGTCATCAAGGCTGGAGTCAGGTGGTCCATGGAATGTTTCCAGTGTCTTTGGGGTTATGGCATTTTGACCTTCTCTCTGGAGTGAAGATTGCTCATCCACGGGGCGGGCGTGGGGCGGGGGGTGGGGGGGGGTCGCAATCCTTAGGGAGTGTTTCAAGGGTAGAGAAAACACCAGGTTCACTACAACTCTGACTCGACAGTAGTCATTAGTCATAAGTTCGTGGGCCAAGGCAAGCCATAACCTAACGGAGACTATTTCAAAGTAGCTTTTAGCTGTAACAATGTCTCTGGCTCCAACACACCAGCACTCCGGGGCTTGAGCTTGGTTTCAGTTTCAGAGGAGGGAACTCTGGCTCCAAGGATTAACCCCTTCGTTCCTTTGGTTTCTGTGGGCCTGGTTCGGGGAGCCCATCCACATCACCGCCTTTTGAGAGGCCATCTGACAACTGTTTCACCAAAGCGACGTCATCTCAAAACAAGGAAACCAGTTCCATGAAATGGAGGATCTCTCCCTCCCTCTCCCTCCCTCTCCTTCTCACTCTCCTCTACCCACAGCTCATGGCAACGTGGGATTCGTAACCCAGTGAGCGAGGCTGAGCATGGAACCTGCCACCTCATGGTTCCTAGTTGCATTTATTTCCACTTCTGCACCACGATGGGACCTCCCCAGCACAGTTTTTCACACGTGAAGTTTCCCGGGACGTCTCGGAGGAGGCGGACCCCAAACGTGTCTCCATGCCCTATGTGGGTGATTCCTGTGAGGTAAAATGACTTAAGGACCGGCCCACACAAAAGGGACACTCTGGCCCTCCTTTCTGGCCCCCAGACAGCAGGAGATGAAAATCTCCTCCTCGTGCAAAGGAAGATGGCAAGTGAAGATGTCCATTCCCACACCAAGGCCAACATGCTCCAGAAGTTTTGCGGGGTTTCCCGGGTTGGGAAATGGCGGGGGCTCCTTTGGCCTGACACGAGGCGAGTTTCGTGCACACATCCTCCCCCACCCCCCTCCATGCAGTCTGCGAGGGGCAGCCTGAGGGTAGGGAAATTGGGGAAAGGGGGGAAAAAAAACACTTTCCCTAAAGAGAAGCTCCAGGAAAAGTCACCACCTCTGACTTGACTGGAGAGTTTCTGCATTTGAATGAAGTGATTGAACCCAGGCCCTGAGGCCTGGATCTTCCTGATCTCCCCTCCCCCCCTTCCCGGGCGTGAGTCCAGGCGATTTGGGAAGCGAGAGGCGGCGCAGCAGGGATGGCGGCCGGGGGTGGGGGGTGGGGCGGGCAGCTGGGGCCGGGAGTGGGGGGGTGCGGGACTAATGAACCAGCGCCTGCCTGCATGCCTGCCTGCCTGCCTGCCTGCCTGCCTGCCTGCCTGCTTGCCTGCCTGCCTGAACGAGCCCCTCCCCTCCCCCCCCACCCCCTCCCCACACCCACCCGCCTGAGGGCAGGGATGGGGCCTGAGAGCTAAGGGAAACTTCTTTGCTAGCTACTTGTCAGGGAGTGATCCCAGCTCAAAGTCCCTTTGCTTATTTCGGAACAAGGTCTGAGTCTCAGCTAGTACAGAGTTTCTGAATGTCTCGGCACATGGACTGGCCTGCACCAAACAAGCAGACAGGAAGAAAAATGAACACACAGAAATCCAGCTGGTCTCCTTCTCCCAGAGTCTCTCTTGGAGAAATTACCTTAAGCTCAGTGACTTTGCCCCGTCTCCCTCTGGTGCAAAGCCATCCCTGGAGGAGCCAGGTCTTACATGAGCAGGGCAGGGCAGGGCAGCACCACCCAGGTGAGCTGGAGAGTGGAGAGTCAAGTTGATAGATACCCCAAATGTGGCTGGCCAGGGGTCTGGGCTAGCATTCCGTGTGAACTCACACACCCAGGCACCTAGCACCGATTTCCCCATGTTCTTCCGACCCTGATTCTCACTCTTCTTCTGTCCCCCCCCCCCCCCCTTCCTTCGGCTTTTTGCCTTTTCTAGGGCCGCTCCTGCGGCATATGGAAGTTCCCCTGCCAGGGGTCCAATCGGAGCTGTAGCCGCTGGCCTGCACCAGACCCACAGCAACGCGGGATCTGAGCCACGTCTGCAACCTGCACCACAGCTCACGGCAATGCTGGATCCTTAACCCACTGAGCAAGGCCAGGGATGGAACCTGCAACCTCATGGTTCCTAGTCAGATTCATTAACCACTGAGCCACAATGGGAACTCTGACTCTCCCTCTTCCCTGCCTGATACCTTAAGAGCCTGATCGTTTGTGGGGAAATGAAATCCCAGCTGGCAAGAGCCACCTTATCTTCCCAGCACACGAGAAAAGAATAGGCGCAGGCTCACATCCATCTTATGTTTCTATGCCTTGCCCTGGCCCCACCGTTTCAGAAAGCTGTGTCCCTCCACCTGTCAAAAGCCAAAGCCCAGGAGTTCCCGTCGTGGAATAGTGGAAAGGAATCCAACCAGGAACCATGAGGTTGCAGGTTCGATCCCAGGCCTTCCACAGTGGGTTTAGGATCTGGTGGCATCACCTTGCGCTGCGGTGTAGGTTGCAGACGCAGCTTGGATCTGATGGTGCTTGTGACTGTGGCATACACCCCAGCAGTTGTAGGTCTGATTCGGCCCCTAGCCCGGGAACCTCCATATGATGGGGGGAGGGGGGGGGGGGAGGCTGCAGCCAAAGCCCAAGGAAGAAAGACAATCAGAATGTTGCGTGGAACTCCTGGAGACTTAACAACCACCACCAGTCATGACCATGGCTGTCAACCGACACCAGAGCCAAAGAAATGTCGGATCAAATAGGAACCTGCCACTTACACCAGTACTCACCACAATGCAGGACCACAAAAACAAAGGAACAAGAAACCAAAACTAAATAATTGCCCAGGAGCAGCAGGTGCAGGAAAAGCATGCTGACTCTCACCCCCCAGAAGCCAGAGGTAACCTATTTATCACCCCACACGCACACACCTCAGCACCACCAGCACCAGCACCCCCCCCCCCCACCCCAGGATCGAATCTGCATCCTCGTGGGTGCTCCTCAGCTTTGTTACCAATGAGCCACAATGGGATCTCCCCAATCCAGGTTTTTATGTTTCTTTTTTTTTTTTTTTTCCCCTTGCTTTCTTCGGGTGGCACTCACGGCACACGGAGGTTCCCAGGCTAGGGAATCAGAGCTTGAGCCACTGGCCTACACCACAGACACAGCAACACCAGGTCCGATCTGTGTCTGCAACCTACACCACAGTTCAGGGCAATGCCAGATCTTTCACCCACTGAGCGAGGCCAGGGATCAAACCAGCACTCTCATGGATGCTACTCAGATTCCTACCTGCTGAGTCACAATGGGAACTCCACTAAATACATAAATTTTTTCAAAGAGAGAGAGAGAGGGAGAGTGTGTGTGTGTGTGTGTGTGTGTGTGTGTGTGTGTGTGAGAGAGAGAGAGAGAGAGGTCTGGTATCACTTGGGGAAAAATAAAATTATGCTTGGAGAAAAATACCTGTCCCTAGAGATCATTCACAATGGCTTGTTCTGCCTGTTCATTTCTCTCTTTCTTCCCTTTTCTTTTTTCCTTCCTTTTCTTTTCCTTTCGCATCTGTCTGTGCCGTGTGTGTGTGTGTGTGTGTGTGTGTGTGTGTGTGTGTGTGTGTGTGTGTGTGTGTGTGTGTGTGTAGTCTTCTTTTAGGGCTTCACATGTGCCATTTTGTAGGTTCCCAGGTTAGGGGTCAATGCTAGTCGGGTTCGTTTCCACCGAGCCACAACGGGAATTCCTGCCTTGTGCTTCTTTATCTTTGCTCTGTTACTAGGTGCTAGGGATTCCTTTTTGTTAAGTCCAGTCACTTAAATAAGGGTGTTTGCAGGGTTGCCTAAAGCATCAAAAATGTATTTTCTCATTAAATATTGGAATGTGGGGAGTTCCTGTTGTGGCTCAGTGGTAACAAACCCGACTAGTATCCATGTATGCCGGTTCGACCCCTGGTTTGGGAACTTCCGTATGCCACAGTTATGGCTCTAAAAAATCCTCTCTCTCTCTCTCTCTCTCTCTCTCTCTCTCTCGATAATATACACATACACACACACATCCATACGTACATACCTATGTACACATATACATATACATTGGAATTTGGTCTGCCATCGATGAGATGCTCCCTCTTTGTGTGTTGTTCATTTTGTTTTTTGTTTTTTAGGAGTGCACCCTCGGGATATGGAAGTTCCCTGGGCTAGGGGTTGAAGAATCGGAGCTGTAGCTGCTGGCCTGCACCTCAGCCAGAGCTATGCCCTGCCAGATCACCCGATCTGAGCTGAGTGGCCACGTCTGTCACCTACACCTACCTCCCCCTGAATGAAGACGTATTTTCAATACATCTCAAGTGGAGAAAAACTTGCTAAAAATCACTTTATTTGTCATGGAAACCATATCTTCTAGCAGACATGGCACAAAAGCCAGTGTTTATGGTCATCACACCACAGACATCAGAATTCCAAGCTTCTAGGGGTTTCTTGGGGGTGGGGTGGGGTGTGTCCCCAGGGCCTGTGGAAGTTCCATGCCCACCCCTCTGCCACCACCCAGGGATCCTTCGCCCTGGGTGGGTGGGGGGAGGGAGAGGGTATCTCAGCAGAAACGATCTTATCTTACGGGGTTTATGGATGGCTAGAAGCATGTGGTTCTGTTCATCTCATGCTTGAGGTTTCGGTTTTTGCCCTCCTACCTACCCAATGGTCGGCAGATGGAATTCTTCTGGTTTTCTCTGGCCATCCCTCTCCTCGAACTCACGGGTCCAGTTTTTCTCCCACATTTGACTTTTCCGGGAGATCCACAAAAGGAAGCGCCAACCCTTGACATCCACCGACAAGAGATCACCACCCTCTGCCCCTCTTTAGCCCCTTCTCATCCTCATGCCTGCCTGCACACATCGGAGACATTTCCAAGTGCCCAGGAGGATCCTTGGACCCTGACACCTCGAAATCTTCCCTGAGCAGCAGTGCTCGGGACTCAGACCTGGGGTTTATCACGGGCTCCAACCACGACCTTTGGTTTTCCTGGGCTGGGAGATCGGTTTCATGAGATGGAACCGGCTGCGGATTCAGCTTCTGGATCTGGACTGTGAAACGTTGTACAAGACTTTTTTCAAGGCATGACTGTAGGGGAACAAAACCTTGCGGCCCGCCCCCCGCCACATCCCAGATGTCACATGAGCACGGGGAGGAATTCTGTGGAGCTGGAAACAACCATGACCCAAAAGAACACAGGAAGGAATTCCTGTCATGGCGGGGCAGAAACGAATCGGACTAGGAATCACGAGGTGGCAGGTTTGATCCCTGGCCTCGCTCAGGGGTTTAAGGATCTGGCATTTTTCCGCGAGCTGTGGCATAAGGTCTCAGATGTGGCTCGGATCCCGCCGTTGCTGTGGCTGTGGCTCAGGCTAGCAGATGCAGCTCCGATTCAACACCAAGCGTGGGCGCGCGCGCGCGCGCGGGGGGTGGGGGGGAGGCGGGGAGGGAAGCAAACCTCCTAAGAACGACGAAAGTGCAGTTAGGAAACAGAAAATGATGATCCCGGAAGTCCACTTGAATGTGGTTGGGAGACATGCGTAGGACCACACCGCCACCGTGTGAGAGACCAGTGCAAGACAGCTGAACAATACAAAGCGGGGTGGGGGGTGGGGTGCTTGGCGGGGGTTGGAGGAGGAGGAGGAGGAGGAGGAGGTGGGGGGAGACGGCGGCACTGGTGCTGGGCAAAGGTGCCTCTGGGCGAGGACTTTGGTGACCATATTCTCATGGCAGGCTTGAGAGCCCAAAAGATGACATGGTGGAGGCTGAAGTTAAGTTTGGTCAAAAGGAAAACAACCATGAGAAAAGATGCATCCACCCACACCTAGAAAAGATATCGTGCCAGGAATGGGAGCCCTGTTCCAATGGCTCTTCCTGGGATTGTGGGAAATGAATCGATAGCAAGAAGATGCTTTCACATCCATGTCTTCAATGACTCCTGTACTAAGTGCGTCGTGGTTTTGCCAGTTTGGCAGAGTTGTGGAATGTCATCCGGCAATTGCATCTCCCCTGCCCAACCAGCAAGATGGAGTTGTTCTTTTTTTTTTTTTTTTTTTTTTTTCCTGCTGCACTGCCTTTCCTGTGCCAGGGATCGAACTTGAGGCTCAGCTGTGACCTAGGCACAGCGGGAACTCCAAGATGGATTTCTTTTTCCTTCTTTTTCTTTCCTTCCTTCCTTTCTTCCTTTCTTTCTTTTCTCTCTCTCTCTTTCTTTTTCTTTTCTTTCTTTCTTTCTCTTTCCTTCCTTCCTTTCTTCCTTTCTTTCTCCTTTCTTTTTCTTTCTTTCTTTCTTTCTTTCTTTCTTTCTTTCTTTCTTTCTTTCTTTCTTTCTTTCTTTCTTTCTCTCTCTCTATCTTTCTCTTTCCTTCCTTTCTTTCTTTCTCTTTCTTTCTTTCTTTCTTTCTTTCTTTCTTTCTTTCTTTCTTTCTTTCTTTCTTTCTTTCTCTCTCTCTCTCTCTCTCTCTCTCTCTTTCTGGTTTTTTTTGGGGGGGAGCCACACCCGCAGCACATGGAGGTTCCCAGGCTAGGGGTCAATTCGGAGCCTTACCTGCCGGCCTACACCACAGGCACAGCCACGCGGGATCCGAGCCGCGTCTGTGACGGACACCACAGCTCACGGCAATGCCAGATCCTTAACCCAACAAGTGAGCCAGGGATCAAACCTGCAACCTCATGGTTCCTGGTCGGATTTGTTTCCACTACCCCAGGATGGCAATCCTGAGACTTGCAAAGTTTATTGTTTGTTTCGGGTTTTCTCCACCCCCTCTCCCTCCCGTTTCAGCTTTATGTTTTACTTTTTGGCCACACCCACGGGCAGCAAGTGGAAGTTTTTCCTGAGGCAGAGATGGAACCTGCACCACACAGGGGCAACCAGAGCCACCGCGTTGAGAAAGCAGGAGCCTTGACCCTGTTGGTCGTGGGCTTCCTTCTTCTTCTTCTTCTTCTGTTGTTGTTTTTTGGGTTTTTTTTGGGGGGGGGTTGTTTTCCTTTTTTTGTTTTGTTTTGTTTTGTTTTGGATGAGATTTCAGTTCACCCCCCCCCCCCAACACACACACACACTCATAGTGTTGCGTTGTACTTTCCCTCCATTGTGGTTGGTCAGTCATGCTGAAATCCATGTTTCTATGACCTGACCACCAGAGCATTTGCCCCAGGCAGCCATTTGTTCTCTTTGGACTTTGTCTCAGTCTATGCAGAGAGAGATTTTCATTTCCACTTTCCTAGGATCGACTGTATCCTTCTCTCCCTTCCTAAGCTTCTGGGCTTTGCTTGTCTGCTTTTGACAGACCGTCTCCGTCGGTAAGGGTGGCAGGTAAACCGACTCCTGCGTTGTCGTTCTCCGAGAGCTTGCCCGGTTTCGTTTTTGCCAGTCCCCGCCTACCCTCCCACCCTCCCTCTCTCCCTCCCTCCTCCAGCTCCGTGCAGGGAGGTGGGGTGGGGGTGGGGGAGAGAAGAGAAGGTGGAGGGGAACCTGAGATCTCTCTCGCTAGTGCCACCCTCACCGCGCCGGCTTCTCTCTGGAATTCCCAAGCCCAGGAAGGGACATGCTTGGGGGAGCGAGCGCGGCTCCTTCTAGGCAACAGCGAGAACCTCTTCCCAGCTCCTTCCCCGCCGCCGCCGCCGCCGCCGCCGCCGCCGCCGCCGCCGCCGCCCCCCTCTTTCCATCTGCTGCCATCACGCCACGCAGTGCCTTGCCAGGAGGCAGCTCCGCGAGGCAAGCTTCGCGGTCGTGCAGGACGCCTGGCGCCTCGGCCCCGGGAAGAGCTCGGGCATTTGGGTGGCCGGCGCTGTGTCGTTGTGTCGCCGCCGGCCGGCCGGCCTTCCGGATCTGTCCCGGTGACGTTGGTGGCGGTTGTCGCGTGCCATCTAGTGTCCGCTTTTATATCGTCCCTTCCCTCTGCAGCTTTGGGGACCTTCGCGAGGGATGTGACTCAGCCATCCGGCCTGAGTCAGAGTTCCGGGAGGCTGGCGACACTGGCGGCGACAGCTCCGGTGGCTCAGAGGCCTGGGAGTGTCCCTCTCTCACCGGAGATTGGGCCTGCAGGCCTGTGAGGGAGTGACTGTCACCGCGCTCCCCAGGCAGGCTCTGGGGCCGCCTGGCCGGGTCGACCAGCATCCGCTCTTGCCGCTCCGGCCCCGGGGACCGACCAGGCCTGGGCCGGGCCGCCTCCCTAGCGAGGGGAGAGGGTGTGCGGCGCCCGGGACTGCCTGTGCTCGGGTGGCCTGGCCTTGTCCCGGGTCGCCCTTTGGAGCGTGAATGACTCCCGCCTGCGGTCCCTCCAGCCTCTCATCCCCGAAGTGAGGAGCGGCCCGGGTTGTGCGCTGAGGGCGTTGGAGGGCGCGACAGGCTCGGTGGCCGGCACGCTTGTTTCCCGGTCGTCATGCCGGCATGGGCCCCTCCCCGCCTGCCCCCCGACTGATGGCTACCGCCGGCCCGTGCGGAGTCGTACTCACGAGGTCTAGACCGGCACAAGACGTGAGGGGTGGAGCGGAAAGGGTGGCTCGGGCCCCGGCGCCTTCCTTCGCGGGGTCCGTTCGTCGGAGGCGCCTCCGTGGAAACATTTTTTTTTCCAAGTCCTGATGGATCCGGAGACGGTGGACGGTACCCCGCCGGCCCCCTGCTCCCGGGTGTGGCCGGGAAGGGTGCACCTGGGCCTGAGGCGTGCCCATGTAGGGTCCCGGTCGTTGGACAAGACTTCGTTTCCCACGCTCTCATTTCCCGCCCCCCGCCCTCGGAGTGTTTCCCTGTCGGTCGGTCGATCGGTCGGGAGGTGGGGACCGGCCTGAGCTGGATGGTGTGTCCTGGATTTTGGGGGAGCCAAGTCCCCGTCTGGAGCTCCGGACAGACCGATACCTGCCCGCGTGGGCAAGCCGGGAAGGGCTTCCCCGGCTGGCCGGCCGGCTCCACCTCCTTCATGTCCCTGTCCCTTCCTTGCGGTCACGCTCCCCGGGTCGACCAGATGGCTCTGAGAGCGCTGGGTCTGGCGACTCTAGGGCAGGGCTGGGGGACAAGTGTCCGGATGGGGGTTCCGGGGATACCCCCACGTCCTGTGGGTGGGCCCCGCTGCTGGGCATGGACATTTTTCGCGGCCGAAATACGCCTTTTCTGTCACCAGGTAGATGCTGACACGATCCTCTTCAGCGCCTGTCGCTGGAGACCTTGGGCCTCTGGATGCACGTGGGGGGCTTTGGGCTTTCGGCTGCTGTCCAAGGCCTGACCCTGCCCTTTGCACCCCGCGTGGGGGCCGCTCGCCTGGGCCTGTGCGCCGGCTCTCACTTGTGCATCCAGCTGGCCCGTGCTGCGGTGTCTCCTCCGGTCTCTGGCTGACCCGAGGGCGGCAGGGCGCGTGGCCCTGTGGGGTCTTCTACCCTGTGTGCCTCCCTGCTGCGGGCACCCGGCGGCTCGGCTGGGACAACCCCACCCTGTTGGCTCCGTGCCACGTGTCAGGCGTTCTCCCTCCCGGGGTTGTCAGCCGCTGTCTCTCCCCTGAGAGAGGAAGGGGAGGAGGAGGAGGAGGAGGGGGTGCCGGTGAAGCTGAAGCAGGCCCCCGTGGTGATTGTCTTTGCTGGCCCTCCCTCCCCTCTTCTGGGCTCTTCCCTGGCTCTGCCAGGACTGATCGATGTGGTGATGTGGCGCTCTCCTGGGCTTGGGCTTAAGCCGCGCCAGATGAGGGACGGCCGCTCATGGTGAGCTGGGCCGCGCCTCTCATTCTGTCGCGGGCCCCTCGCTGCTCCTCCCCCACCTGCGGGTGGTGTGGGGGAAGGCAGGGGTGCGGCCTCCAGCCTGACCTCTGGTCTCCCGCCCTGCTGCCTTCGGGTGTCAGTCGGGGGGGGGGGGCCTGGGTCCTTTGGGACGCAGCAGGCATTCTCGCTTTGCCGCCTTGGCGTGTGCCTTGCGAGCGGTCCCTCCCCAAAGTGGGGGGGAGGCCTCCCTCGCTGCCATGCTTCGCATCCCTGCGGGTGCGTGAGCGTGCCTCCCCTGGTCCTCTGTGGTGCCCCTGGAGTACTCCGGGTTGCCTGTCAGATGCCCGAGGCCGAGCGGTGGTGTCGTTTTCCTCTCCCAGCGGTGAGTCCCCTCGGGTCCCCACTGTGGTGGTGGCGTGCCCCACGAGCAGCTTCCTAAAGCTCAGGGGAGGGGGTCGAGACGGTAAGGCAGGGGAAGCTTGTGTCCCCTCCCCGGGAGGGGCTCAGGTGGACCCCTTGTCATGGGTCTCCCTCACTGTGTGCCAGTGAGGGCAGCCCTTGGCCCTTGAGCGGCACGCCCCATGCTTCTCCCTTGACCGGGAAGGCTGCATGTGGTCGTGAGAGCGACCGCGGTGGGCCGGGAGATGTGAAGGGGGGGTCCCCGTCTGGCTTTCCGGACGTGGCACCCCTCCACCCACGTGGAAAAGTCTGAAAGGCAAGCCTGGTGGCAGCACAGACTCTTGCTCTCCCGGCTCTGACCGTGGACGCT
>NC_139392.1:40722500-40740000 GCF_054392235.1 Sus scrofa
CAGAAAGAGGGGTTCCCGGCTGGAAAGCCCAAACCACAGCTCTTCAGATGGGTAGGGAAGGGCAGACAGACTTCCGGCCCCAAGCAGTGATCTGGACCTCCAGAGGCCTTAGGACGACTTCACTGAGAACACGCAGAATACGACCCAGCCACAGCGTCCTCTATACCTAGCTCTGTTTCACTTTCTCTGTCTCTCTCCCCTCCTCCTCTTTCTCCCTCTGATTCTGCCTCTCACTGTCTGCCTATCCTCCGTCCCTCCCTGTCTGTCTCTGTCTCTCTCCCTCACAAGCACACCAAAGCGGGTCCCCCCCCCCCCCCCGGAAAGGACGGATGTGAGACGGACACCCTCTTCTTCCCGTCTTGAAAGCAGGAGAAAAACCTTCCTCTAGAAGCCCAAGTTCAAAGCCAGCTGTTTCAAGGAACGTCTGCCTCTGGCAAGGGGGAGGGGGAGGGCGAGGGGGAGGGCGAGGGGGCGGCCTGGAGGCAGCCTGGAGCACCCACGGCATGCATTCAGAAACCTCGTGCATCTCTCTTCCGGTGCTATCTTTTGGGGGCACGTGGTACTCTTGGGCAAGTCCTCCGAACGATAGTGGAAACAAACATCTGTCTTCTCTCCCACACCTGATGAATGCAGACAGACACACTGGAAGAGCACCCACCCCCCCTTTTCCCCCAAAGGACTCTTGTCACTGTACAGACGGGGGGGGGGGGGGGGGGGGCGGCACGGGGGTGTCACACGCAGTCTTGGTGGCTCGTCTATGTTTCCAATCCGCCCAGGCAGTGCAGGCGGCCACCACTGCTGCTGCCACCTCTCACCGATCGTTCATCCTGTCCGTCAGTGCTATGACAGCACTAAGCTCTTCAGGGAGAAAATGCTCCCTGCCTTTCCTCTCGGAGGGCACACTGAGGGCACCCACTCCCATTAACAAAGTTTATTCACCTTGACAGGAAGAAAAGAGCTTGGGGTTTCTCACACCGCTGCAGATGACACTTTCCTACCGACTCTGGAATTCTCTTGCTCATTCTCCGGTGGGCCCGCCCCCCCCATTTCAGGAGAGGGTGTTTGGTTCTGGGTTGGGGTGCGTGTGTGTGCGCGCGTGTGTGTGTGCGTGTGGGTGTGTGTGTCTGGGTGTGTCTGTGTCTTGCTTTTTCATTTTATTGGAATACAGTTGACTGACAAAGTTGTATGAACTTACAGGGTTGTTTCTGGGTGTTCGTCATGGCAGTGAAAGGAAACACCAGGATTTCCCTAGAAAGCCATCCCGTTCACCTGATCGGTGGCGTGAAGGACATTCACATCCTCCTTGAGTTTCGCATTTGAAAGTGAGGGGCGGGTGCGTGCAGCAGGTCCCCCCCCACCCCACCCCGCGCCCCGAACGTGCCTCCCGCAGTGGCACTAGGAGTGTGTGCAATGAAAGGGACAGGACACCAGACACCAGAGGACCATTCTGACCCTCCTTTCCTTCTCTCTTCGGAAAGCAGGAAATAAATCTCTTGGGTGAAAGAAAAGTGTGCTCCCTGCCACGAAATTTGGGGGGGGGGGGTGTCGGGTTGGCGATAAGGACTTCACTGCTCCCATGGCTCCTGCAATGTTCACGAATCCTCCAAATCCTCAAGGCAAGATGGTTCACAACCAATACATGAGCGAGCTGTCAGAGACACCAGGGACTGAAACACTCCGTATTAGGGAGGGGTCCTCACTCACTTTCATGCAAAGGCAGCGACAACAGCAGCCTTTTCAAAGATGGCTGCAGGCAAGAGGGTGGGGGAGATGATGGAGAAAGTGGTGGTGGCGGCGGCGGCGGCGGCGGCGGCGGCGGCGTGGCAGACTTGGATCACGTCCATTATGTTCATTCAACAAACAGTCGGGGCGACGGGAGAATGGCCGCTTGGTGGTCTGTGTTTCTCCAGGCTCCCTGACCCACTCCCTGCCCCACACCCCCAACCCCCCACACCCCCTTGGACATGGGCAGGAAGGTTTCTAGAGAAGGCAGTGCCTGACCTGCCGGCTCTGTCACCCTGGGGGGAGAACATTTCGGAGAGTCGCCAGAGGCTTCAGACTTCCTACCCCTCTCCCTCCCCCACTCTGAACCCTGGTAACTAGACTTCATTCAACCGACACTTAGGATGGGTCATCCAACTGTTCTCTCATGAAGGAAGGAAGGAAGGAAGGAAGGTGGGTCGGTGGGTAGGTGGGTGTGTTTTCTGCGTGGGGTGAAGCCTTCCCTCCCTCGATGCAAGCCTGATATCCTCACCTGTCACAGAGACTGGACCCCTAAAAAACTACTGTGTCCGGTTTTCTCCCATTTAGGGGGTTCCAGAGTGTGTGTGCGTGCGTGCGCGTGTGCGTGCGTGCGTGCGCGTGCGTGTGCGTGTGCGTGTGCGTGTGTGTGTGTGTGTGTGTGTGTTTTGAGGGCCACACCCACGGCATATGGAGGTTCCCAGATGACGGATCGAATCGGAGGCTTTAGCTGCTGGCCTCCTACACCACAGAAACAGGAATGCCAGGTCCGAGCCGCGTCTGGGACCAACACCACAGCTCACGGCAACACTGGATCCTTTACCCACTGAGCGAGGTGGACAGGGATCGAACCTGCAACCTCATGGTTCCTGGTCGGATTCATTTCCACTGCGCCATGGCGGGAACTCTGCTTTGTGGTTTTGGCGTTTGGATTCCAGAAGGTGGCGTAGGGGTCCCTGTTCGTCATCTATTGGATAGAGACTCGTGTGTGTATATGTTCATCCCATCCTCCTCATGGATCCCTCTCCCCCGCCCTCATGATTTCTTTTTCCCCCTCTGCTTTTTAGGGCTGCCCTCGTGGCATATGGAAGTTCCCAAGCGAGGGGTTGAATCGGAGCTACGGCTGCTGGCCTACGCCACAGGCACAGCCATGTGGGATCCGAGCCGCGTCTGCGACCGACACCACAGCTCACGGCACTGCCTGCCGGATCCTTACCGCCCCCCTGAGCGAGGCCAGGGATCGAACCCACACCCTTCCCTGCAAAGGTTCCTCGTCGGATGCGCTTCCATGGTGCCACGACAGGAACTCCCCCGTGATGGTTTTTTTTCACGCTGGTGTTCCCACCAACAAGGAAGGAATGGCCCAATATTCTGGAATCACCTAGAGGGGAAAAGACGCTGAAAAAGAAAGAACGGAGGGATAGATGGATGTAGATGGATCACTGAATCCCCTTGACTGTACACCTGAAACGAACACAACATTGTAAGCAAGCCCACTGTACGCCGAGCTAAAGCAACAACAACAACCAACAACCACAACAAACTTACATCTTAAAAAAAAAAAAAAAAAAAAAAAAGAAGATGTCCCCTGCAGTTCCCATCAGGGCTCAGCGGTAATGAACCCGACTAGGATCCGTGAGGATGTGGGTTCGATCCCTCCCCTGGCCTCGCTTGGTGGGTTAAGGATCCCGTGTTGCTGTGGCGGTGGGGTAGGCCCGCAGCTACAGTTCTGATTCGACCGTGAGTCTGGGAACTTCCATAGGGCTGGGGCGTGGGCGTTAAAAAAAGATATACTATATGCATACTATATACATATGTAGGAGTTCCCGTCATGGCTGGACGAATCCGACTAGGAGGCCTGAGGGTGCGGGTTCGATCCCTGGCCTCGCTCGTTGGGTTCAGGATCGGGTGTTGCCGTGAGCTCTGGTGTAGGTCGCAGACAGGGCTCGGATCCCGCGTTGTGCTGGCTCTGGTGTAGGCCGGTGGCTACGGCTCCGATTGGACCCCTAGCCTGGGAACCTCCATGTGCCATGGGTGCAGCCCTAGAAACAGAAAATAACTACGTGTGTGTGTCTGTGTGTGTGTGTGTGTGTCTGTGTGTGTGTGTGTGTGTGTGTGTGTGTGTGTGCGTGTGTCTGTGTGTGTCTGTGTGTGTGTGTATACAGATAGATATAGATATACAGATATAGATATAGATATATCACCTACCTAAAGGCCCAGGACTAGAGAAAGCATTGGGTCATTAGGATCTAAGAATCTTCTCCCCGCCCCCCAAATCCATCCATCCAACCCACCCTCCCTCCCTCTCTCCATCTTTCACTTTTCCTGATAAAGACAAAGGGACAAAAATTGTTTGTTTGTTTGTTTCTTTGTTTGTTCGTTTCTTTCTCAAAAGATGTACATCTACTTTGTAACTTATACCTCTGTCAGAGGGATGGAGAATCCTTGACCTTTTCCTCCCTACCCAAATCCTTCCAGAAGTCAGAAACTCAGTGGCTGGAAAACTGGACTGGATCCTGAAGTTTTTCCAGTTGCCTTCCATCTCTGGCTACAACTCTCTTCATGAGCGTTTCCCATTTTCTCCCACCCTTTGGACCTGGCATCCTTGTGGATGAGAACACGTATCGCTTGTCCCGAGGCCCTGAAAACGGAAGCTAGTGGAGTCCCTCGATGAACACATCAGAGAAATGGTCTCTGAGAGTGTCTCTGAGAGTGAAACCATCACCCTGTGTTCATTTCTCTAAGAGCCCCTCGGAAAGTTGGCCCCAACACCTGACGGCATTCTCAGAGGGGCCTTTCAAAAGACTGAAGGGGCGTTCCCGTCATGGCTCCGTGGTTAACGAATCCGACTAGGAACCGTGAGGTTGCGGGTTCGATCCCTGCCCTCACTCAGTGGGTTAAGGATCCAGCGTTGCCGTGAGCTGTGGTGTCGGTCGCAGACACGGCTCGGATCCCACGTTGCTGTGGCTCTGGCGTAGGCTGGCAGCTATGGCTCCGATTCGACCCCTAGCCTGGGAACCTCCATATGCCATGGGAGCGGCCCAAGAAATGGCAAAAAGACAAAACAAACAAACAAACAAACAAACCGACAAAACAAAAGACTGAAGGGACTTTCCCCTCTCCCTCTCTCTTCCCTCTGTCTCACTCACTGTCTCTGTCTGTCTCTCTGTGTCTCTCTCACACGCACACGCACACACACACAGAGTCACCGGCTCCGTTCTTCATATGTAACAGTTTGAAAGTTCCAGGAAAGGTTGGCAGCCCAAACCGGCCTTGGTACTCCAGCTCCAATTAAGTCTCAGAGACAGAGTTTTGGGGTGAAGCATAAAGAACAGCTTTATTGCTTTGCCAGGCTAAGGAGGCCACAGCAGGCTAAGGACCTCAAAACTGTGTCCTCCCTTGAGAGGGGATAGCAAGGGGTTCTATAGGTTTAGCTTAATGGTAGGCATGGGGGTGGCGGAGCTGTCTAGAAGCATCAGGGTGCTTGCATTCTTCTCCCTGGATAGGAGATTAGGATAGACCATTTCAAAGTCATCAAGGCTGGAGTCAGGTGGTCCATGGAATGTTTCCAGTGTCTTTGGGGTTATGGCATTTTGACCTTCTCTCTGGAGTGAAGATTGCTCATCCACGGGGCGGGCGTGGGGCGGGGGGTGGGGGGGGGTCGCAATCCTTAGGGAGTGTTTCAAGGGTAGAGAAAACACCAGGTTCACTACAACTCTGACTCGACAGTAGTCATTAGTCATAAGTTCGTGGGCCAAGGCAAGCCATAACCTAACGGAGACTATTTCAAAGTAGCTTTTAGCTGTAACAATGTCTCTGGCTCCAACACACCAGCACTCCGGGGCTTGAGCTTGGTTTCAGTTTCAGAGGAGGGAACTCTGGCTCCAAGGATTAACCCCTTCGTTCCTTTGGTTTCTGTGGGCCTGGTTCGGGGAGCCCATCCACATCACCGCCTTTTGAGAGGCCATCTGACAACTGTTTCACCAAAGCGACGTCATCTCAAAACAAGGAAACCAGTTCCATGAAATGGAGGATCTCTCCCTCCCTCTCCCTCCCTCTCCTTCTCACTCTCCTCTACCCACAGCTCATGGCAACGTGGGATTCGTAACCCAGTGAGCGAGGCTGAGCATGGAACCTGCCACCTCATGGTTCCTAGTTGCATTTATTTCCACTTCTGCACCACGATGGGACCTCCCCAGCACAGTTTTTCACACGTGAAGTTTCCCGGGACGTCTCGGAGGAGGCGGACCCCAAACGTGTCTCCATGCCCTATGTGGGTGATTCCTGTGAGGTAAAATGACTTAAGGACCGGCCCACACAAAAGGGACACTCTGGCCCTCCTTTCTGGCCCCCAGACAGCAGGAGATGAAAATCTCCTCCTCGTGCAAAGGAAGATGGCAAGTGAAGATGTCCATTCCCACACCAAGGCCAACATGCTCCAGAAGTTTTGCGGGGTTTCCCGGGTTGGGAAATGGCGGGGGCTCCTTTGGCCTGACACGAGGCGAGTTTCGTGCACACATCCTCCCCCACCCCCCTCCATGCAGTCTGCGAGGGGCAGCCTGAGGGTAGGGAAATTGGGGAAAGGGGGGAAAAAAAACACTTTCCCTAAAGAGAAGCTCCAGGAAAAGTCACCACCTCTGACTTGACTGGAGAGTTTCTGCATTTGAATGAAGTGATTGAACCCAGGCCCTGAGGCCTGGATCTTCCTGATCTCCCCTCCCCCCCTTCCCGGGCGTGAGTCCAGGCGATTTGGGAAGCGAGAGGCGGCGCAGCAGGGATGGCGGCCGGGGGTGGGGGGTGGGGCGGGCAGCTGGGGCCGGGAGTGGGGGGGTGCGGGACTAATGAACCAGCGCCTGCCTGCATGCCTGCCTGCCTGCCTGCCTGCCTGCCTGCCTGCCTGCTTGCCTGCCTGCCTGAACGAGCCCCTCCCCTCCCCCCCCACCCCCTCCCCACACCCACCCGCCTGAGGGCAGGGATGGGGCCTGAGAGCTAAGGGAAACTTCTTTGCTAGCTACTTGTCAGGGAGTGATCCCAGCTCAAAGTCCCTTTGCTTATTTCGGAACAAGGTCTGAGTCTCAGCTAGTACAGAGTTTCTGAATGTCTCGGCACATGGACTGGCCTGCACCAAACAAGCAGACAGGAAGAAAAATGAACACACAGAAATCCAGCTGGTCTCCTTCTCCCAGAGTCTCTCTTGGAGAAATTACCTTAAGCTCAGTGACTTTGCCCCGTCTCCCTCTGGTGCAAAGCCATCCCTGGAGGAGCCAGGTCTTACATGAGCAGGGCAGGGCAGGGCAGCACCACCCAGGTGAGCTGGAGAGTGGAGAGTCAAGTTGATAGATACCCCAAATGTGGCTGGCCAGGGGTCTGGGCTAGCATTCCGTGTGAACTCACACACCCAGGCACCTAGCACCGATTTCCCCATGTTCTTCCGACCCTGATTCTCACTCTTCTTCTGTCCCCCCCCCCCCCCCTTCCTTCGGCTTTTTGCCTTTTCTAGGGCCGCTCCTGCGGCATATGGAAGTTCCCCTGCCAGGGGTCCAATCGGAGCTGTAGCCGCTGGCCTGCACCAGACCCACAGCAACGCGGGATCTGAGCCACGTCTGCAACCTGCACCACAGCTCACGGCAATGCTGGATCCTTAACCCACTGAGCAAGGCCAGGGATGGAACCTGCAACCTCATGGTTCCTAGTCAGATTCATTAACCACTGAGCCACAATGGGAACTCTGACTCTCCCTCTTCCCTGCCTGATACCTTAAGAGCCTGATCGTTTGTGGGGAAATGAAATCCCAGCTGGCAAGAGCCACCTTATCTTCCCAGCACACGAGAAAAGAATAGGCGCAGGCTCACATCCATCTTATGTTTCTATGCCTTGCCCTGGCCCCACCGTTTCAGAAAGCTGTGTCCCTCCACCTGTCAAAAGCCAAAGCCCAGGAGTTCCCGTCGTGGAATAGTGGAAAGGAATCCAACCAGGAACCATGAGGTTGCAGGTTCGATCCCAGGCCTTCCACAGTGGGTTTAGGATCTGGTGGCATCACCTTGCGCTGCGGTGTAGGTTGCAGACGCAGCTTGGATCTGATGGTGCTTGTGACTGTGGCATACACCCCAGCAGTTGTAGGTCTGATTCGGCCCCTAGCCCGGGAACCTCCATATGATGGGGGGAGGGGGGGGGGGGAGGCTGCAGCCAAAGCCCAAGGAAGAAAGACAATCAGAATGTTGCGTGGAACTCCTGGAGACTTAACAACCACCACCAGTCATGACCATGGCTGTCAACCGACACCAGAGCCAAAGAAATGTCGGATCAAATAGGAACCTGCCACTTACACCAGTACTCACCACAATGCAGGACCACAAAAACAAAGGAACAAGAAACCAAAACTAAATAATTGCCCAGGAGCAGCAGGTGCAGGAAAAGCATGCTGACTCTCACCCCCCAGAAGCCAGAGGTAACCTATTTATCACCCCACACGCACACACCTCAGCACCACCAGCACCAGCACCCCCCCCCCCCACCCCAGGATCGAATCTGCATCCTCGTGGGTGCTCCTCAGCTTTGTTACCAATGAGCCACAATGGGATCTCCCCAATCCAGGTTTTTATGTTTCTTTTTTTTTTTTTTTTCCCCTTGCTTTCTTCGGGTGGCACTCACGGCACACGGAGGTTCCCAGGCTAGGGAATCAGAGCTTGAGCCACTGGCCTACACCACAGACACAGCAACACCAGGTCCGATCTGTGTCTGCAACCTACACCACAGTTCAGGGCAATGCCAGATCTTTCACCCACTGAGCGAGGCCAGGGATCAAACCAGCACTCTCATGGATGCTACTCAGATTCCTACCTGCTGAGTCACAATGGGAACTCCACTAAATACATAAATTTTTTCAAAGAGAGAGAGAGAGGGAGAGTGTGTGTGTGTGTGTGTGTGTGTGTGTGTGTGTGTGTGAGAGAGAGAGAGAGAGAGGTCTGGTATCACTTGGGGAAAAATAAAATTATGCTTGGAGAAAAATACCTGTCCCTAGAGATCATTCACAATGGCTTGTTCTGCCTGTTCATTTCTCTCTTTCTTCCCTTTTCTTTTTTCCTTCCTTTTCTTTTCCTTTCGCATCTGTCTGTGCCGTGTGTGTGTGTGTGTGTGTGTGTGTGTGTGTGTGTGTGTGTGTGTGTGTGTGTGTGTGTGTGTGTAGTCTTCTTTTAGGGCTTCACATGTGCCATTTTGTAGGTTCCCAGGTTAGGGGTCAATGCTAGTCGGGTTCGTTTCCACCGAGCCACAACGGGAATTCCTGCCTTGTGCTTCTTTATCTTTGCTCTGTTACTAGGTGCTAGGGATTCCTTTTTGTTAAGTCCAGTCACTTAAATAAGGGTGTTTGCAGGGTTGCCTAAAGCATCAAAAATGTATTTTCTCATTAAATATTGGAATGTGGGGAGTTCCTGTTGTGGCTCAGTGGTAACAAACCCGACTAGTATCCATGTATGCCGGTTCGACCCCTGGTTTGGGAACTTCCGTATGCCACAGTTATGGCTCTAAAAAATCCTCTCTCTCTCTCTCTCTCTCTCTCTCTCTCTCTCGATAATATACACATACACACACACATCCATACGTACATACCTATGTACACATATACATATACATTGGAATTTGGTCTGCCATCGATGAGATGCTCCCTCTTTGTGTGTTGTTCATTTTGTTTTTTGTTTTTTAGGAGTGCACCCTCGGGATATGGAAGTTCCCTGGGCTAGGGGTTGAAGAATCGGAGCTGTAGCTGCTGGCCTGCACCTCAGCCAGAGCTATGCCCTGCCAGATCACCCGATCTGAGCTGAGTGGCCACGTCTGTCACCTACACCTACCTCCCCCTGAATGAAGACGTATTTTCAATACATCTCAAGTGGAGAAAAACTTGCTAAAAATCACTTTATTTGTCATGGAAACCATATCTTCTAGCAGACATGGCACAAAAGCCAGTGTTTATGGTCATCACACCACAGACATCAGAATTCCAAGCTTCTAGGGGTTTCTTGGGGGTGGGGTGGGGTGTGTCCCCAGGGCCTGTGGAAGTTCCATGCCCACCCCTCTGCCACCACCCAGGGATCCTTCGCCCTGGGTGGGTGGGGGGAGGGAGAGGGTATCTCAGCAGAAACGATCTTATCTTACGGGGTTTATGGATGGCTAGAAGCATGTGGTTCTGTTCATCTCATGCTTGAGGTTTCGGTTTTTGCCCTCCTACCTACCCAATGGTCGGCAGATGGAATTCTTCTGGTTTTCTCTGGCCATCCCTCTCCTCGAACTCACGGGTCCAGTTTTTCTCCCACATTTGACTTTTCCGGGAGATCCACAAAAGGAAGCGCCAACCCTTGACATCCACCGACAAGAGATCACCACCCTCTGCCCCTCTTTAGCCCCTTCTCATCCTCATGCCTGCCTGCACACATCGGAGACATTTCCAAGTGCCCAGGAGGATCCTTGGACCCTGACACCTCGAAATCTTCCCTGAGCAGCAGTGCTCGGGACTCAGACCTGGGGTTTATCACGGGCTCCAACCACGACCTTTGGTTTTCCTGGGCTGGGAGATCGGTTTCATGAGATGGAACCGGCTGCGGATTCAGCTTCTGGATCTGGACTGTGAAACGTTGTACAAGACTTTTTTCAAGGCATGACTGTAGGGGAACAAAACCTTGCGGCCCGCCCCCCGCCACATCCCAGATGTCACATGAGCACGGGGAGGAATTCTGTGGAGCTGGAAACAACCATGACCCAAAAGAACACAGGAAGGAATTCCTGTCATGGCGGGGCAGAAACGAATCGGACTAGGAATCACGAGGTGGCAGGTTTGATCCCTGGCCTCGCTCAGGGGTTTAAGGATCTGGCATTTTTCCGCGAGCTGTGGCATAAGGTCTCAGATGTGGCTCGGATCCCGCCGTTGCTGTGGCTGTGGCTCAGGCTAGCAGATGCAGCTCCGATTCAACACCAAGCGTGGGCGCGCGCGCGCGCGCGGGGGGTGGGGGGGAGGCGGGGAGGGAAGCAAACCTCCTAAGAACGACGAAAGTGCAGTTAGGAAACAGAAAATGATGATCCCGGAAGTCCACTTGAATGTGGTTGGGAGACATGCGTAGGACCACACCGCCACCGTGTGAGAGACCAGTGCAAGACAGCTGAACAATACAAAGCGGGGTGGGGGGTGGGGTGCTTGGCGGGGGTTGGAGGAGGAGGAGGAGGAGGAGGAGGTGGGGGGAGACGGCGGCACTGGTGCTGGGCAAAGGTGCCTCTGGGCGAGGACTTTGGTGACCATATTCTCATGGCAGGCTTGAGAGCCCAAAAGATGACATGGTGGAGGCTGAAGTTAAGTTTGGTCAAAAGGAAAACAACCATGAGAAAAGATGCATCCACCCACACCTAGAAAAGATATCGTGCCAGGAATGGGAGCCCTGTTCCAATGGCTCTTCCTGGGATTGTGGGAAATGAATCGATAGCAAGAAGATGCTTTCACATCCATGTCTTCAATGACTCCTGTACTAAGTGCGTCGTGGTTTTGCCAGTTTGGCAGAGTTGTGGAATGTCATCCGGCAATTGCATCTCCCCTGCCCAACCAGCAAGATGGAGTTGTTCTTTTTTTTTTTTTTTTTTTTTTTTCCTGCTGCACTGCCTTTCCTGTGCCAGGGATCGAACTTGAGGCTCAGCTGTGACCTAGGCACAGCGGGAACTCCAAGATGGATTTCTTTTTCCTTCTTTTTCTTTCCTTCCTTCCTTTCTTCCTTTCTTTCTTTTCTCTCTCTCTCTTTCTTTTTCTTTTCTTTCTTTCTTTCTCTTTCCTTCCTTCCTTTCTTCCTTTCTTTCTCCTTTCTTTTTCTTTCTTTCTTTCTTTCTTTCTTTCTTTCTTTCTTTCTTTCTTTCTTTCTTTCTTTCTTTCTTTCTCTCTCTCTATCTTTCTCTTTCCTTCCTTTCTTTCTTTCTCTTTCTTTCTTTCTTTCTTTCTTTCTTTCTTTCTTTCTTTCTTTCTTTCTTTCTTTCTTTCTCTCTCTCTCTCTCTCTCTCTCTCTCTTTCTGGTTTTTTTTGGGGGGGAGCCACACCCGCAGCACATGGAGGTTCCCAGGCTAGGGGTCAATTCGGAGCCTTACCTGCCGGCCTACACCACAGGCACAGCCACGCGGGATCCGAGCCGCGTCTGTGACGGACACCACAGCTCACGGCAATGCCAGATCCTTAACCCAACAAGTGAGCCAGGGATCAAACCTGCAACCTCATGGTTCCTGGTCGGATTTGTTTCCACTACCCCAGGATGGCAATCCTGAGACTTGCAAAGTTTATTGTTTGTTTCGGGTTTTCTCCACCCCCTCTCCCTCCCGTTTCAGCTTTATGTTTTACTTTTTGGCCACACCCACGGGCAGCAAGTGGAAGTTTTTCCTGAGGCAGAGATGGAACCTGCACCACACAGGGGCAACCAGAGCCACCGCGTTGAGAAAGCAGGAGCCTTGACCCTGTTGGTCGTGGGCTTCCTTCTTCTTCTTCTTCTTCTGTTGTTGTTTTTTGGGTTTTTTTTGGGGGGGGGTTGTTTTCCTTTTTTTGTTTTGTTTTGTTTTGTTTTGGATGAGATTTCAGTTCACCCCCCCCCCCCAACACACACACACACTCATAGTGTTGCGTTGTACTTTCCCTCCATTGTGGTTGGTCAGTCATGCTGAAATCCATGTTTCTATGACCTGACCACCAGAGCATTTGCCCCAGGCAGCCATTTGTTCTCTTTGGACTTTGTCTCAGTCTATGCAGAGAGAGATTTTCATTTCCACTTTCCTAGGATCGACTGTATCCTTCTCTCCCTTCCTAAGCTTCTGGGCTTTGCTTGTCTGCTTTTGACAGACCGTCTCCGTCGGTAAGGGTGGCAGGTAAACCGACTCCTGCGTTGTCGTTCTCCGAGAGCTTGCCCGGTTTCGTTTTTGCCAGTCCCCGCCTACCCTCCCACCCTCCCTCTCTCCCTCCCTCCTCCAGCTCCGTGCAGGGAGGTGGGGTGGGGGTGGGGGAGAGAAGAGAAGGTGGAGGGGAACCTGAGATCTCTCTCGCTAGTGCCACCCTCACCGCGCCGGCTTCTCTCTGGAATTCCCAAGCCCAGGAAGGGACATGCTTGGGGGAGCGAGCGCGGCTCCTTCTAGGCAACAGCGAGAACCTCTTCCCAGCTCCTTCCCCGCCGCCGCCGCCGCCGCCGCCGCCGCCGCCGCCGCCGCCGCCCCCCTCTTTCCATCTGCTGCCATCACGCCACGCAGTGCCTTGCCAGGAGGCAGCTCCGCGAGGCAAGCTTCGCGGTCGTGCAGGACGCCTGGCGCCTCGGCCCCGGGAAGAGCTCGGGCATTTGGGTGGCCGGCGCTGTGTCGTTGTGTCGCCGCCGGCCGGCCGGCCTTCCGGATCTGTCCCGGTGACGTTGGTGGCGGTTGTCGCGTGCCATCTAGTGTCCGCTTTTATATCGTCCCTTCCCTCTGCAGCTTTGGGGACCTTCGCGAGGGATGTGACTCAGCCATCCGGCCTGAGTCAGAGTTCCGGGAGGCTGGCGACACTGGCGGCGACAGCTCCGGTGGCTCAGAGGCCTGGGAGTGTCCCTCTCTCACCGGAGATTGGGCCTGCAGGCCTGTGAGGGAGTGACTGTCACCGCGCTCCCCAGGCAGGCTCTGGGGCCGCCTGGCCGGGTCGACCAGCATCCGCTCTTGCCGCTCCGGCCCCGGGGACCGACCAGGCCTGGGCCGGGCCGCCTCCCTAGCGAGGGGAGAGGGTGTGCGGCGCCCGGGACTGCCTGTGCTCGGGTGGCCTGGCCTTGTCCCGGGTCGCCCTTTGGAGCGTGAATGACTCCCGCCTGCGGTCCCTCCAGCCTCTCATCCCCGAAGTGAGGAGCGGCCCGGGTTGTGCGCTGAGGGCGTTGGAGGGCGCGACAGGCTCGGTGGCCGGCACGCTTGTTTCCCGGTCGTCATGCCGGCATGGGCCCCTCCCCGCCTGCCCCCCGACTGATGGCTACCGCCGGCCCGTGCGGAGTCGTACTCACGAGGTCTAGACCGGCACAAGACGTGAGGGGTGGAGCGGAAAGGGTGGCTCGGGCCCCGGCGCCTTCCTTCGCGGGGTCCGTTCGTCGGAGGCGCCTCCGTGGAAACATTTTTTTTTCCAAGTCCTGATGGATCCGGAGACGGTGGACGGTACCCCGCCGGCCCCCTGCTCCCGGGTGTGGCCGGGAAGGGTGCACCTGGGCCTGAGGCGTGCCCATGTAGGGTCCCGGTCGTTGGACAAGACTTCGTTTCCCACGCTCTCATTTCCCGCCCCCCGCCCTCGGAGTGTTTCCCTGTCGGTCGGTCGATCGGTCGGGAGGTGGGGACCGGCCTGAGCTGGATGGTGTGTCCTGGATTTTGGGGGAGCCAAGTCCCCGTCTGGAGCTCCGGACAGACCGATACCTGCCCGCGTGGGCAAGCCGGGAAGGGCTTCCCCGGCTGGCCGGCCGGCTCCACCTCCTTCATGTCCCTGTCCCTTCCTTGCGGTCACGCTCCCCGGGTCGACCAGATGGCTCTGAGAGCGCTGGGTCTGGCGACTCTAGGGCAGGGCTGGGGGACAAGTGTCCGGATGGGGGTTCCGGGGATACCCCCACGTCCTGTGGGTGGGCCCCGCTGCTGGGCATGGACATTTTTCGCGGCCGAAATACGCCTTTTCTGTCACCAGGTAGATGCTGACACGATCCTCTTCAGCGCCTGTCGCTGGAGACCTTGGGCCTCTGGATGCACGTGGGGGGCTTTGGGCTTTCGGCTGCTGTCCAAGGCCTGACCCTGCCCTTTGCACCCCGCGTGGGGGCCGCTCGCCTGGGCCTGTGCGCCGGCTCTCACTTGTGCATCCAGCTGGCCCGTGCTGCGGTGTCTCCTCCGGTCTCTGGCTGACCCGAGGGCGGCAGGGCGCGTGGCCCTGTGGGGTCTTCTACCCTGTGTGCCTCCCTGCTGCGGGCACCCGGCGGCTCGGCTGGGACAACCCCACCCTGTTGGCTCCGTGCCACGTGTCAGGCGTTCTCCCTCCCGGGGTTGTCAGCCGCTGTCTCTCCCCTGAGAGAGGAAGGGGAGGAGGAGGAGGAGGAGGGGGTGCCGGTGAAGCTGAAGCAGGCCCCCGTGGTGATTGTCTTTGCTGGCCCTCCCTCCCCTCTTCTGGGCTCTTCCCTGGCTCTGCCAGGACTGATCGATGTGGTGATGTGGCGCTCTCCTGGGCTTGGGCTTAAGCCGCGCCAGATGAGGGACGGCCGCTCATGGTGAGCTGGGCCGCGCCTCTCATTCTGTCGCGGGCCCCTCGCTGCTCCTCCCCCACCTGCGGGTGGTGTGGGGGAAGGCAGGGGTGCGGCCTCCAGCCTGACCTCTGGTCTCCCGCCCTGCTGCCTTCGGGTGTCAGTCGGGGGGGGGGGGCCTGGGTCCTTTGGGACGCAGCAGGCATTCTCGCTTTGCCGCCTTGGCGTGTGCCTTGCGAGCGGTCCCTCCCCAAAGTGGGGGGGAGGCCTCCCTCGCTGCCATGCTTCGCATCCCTGCGGGTGCGTGAGCGTGCCTCCCCTGGTCCTCTGTGGTGCCCCTGGAGTACTCCGGGTTGCCTGTCAGATGCCCGAGGCCGAGCGGTGGTGTCGTTTTCCTCTCCCAGCGGTGAGTCCCCTCGGGTCCCCACTGTGGTGGTGGCGTGCCCCACGAGCAGCTTCCTAAAGCTCAGGGGAGGGGGTCGAGACGGTAAGGCAGGGGAAGCTTGTGTCCCCTCCCCGGGAGGGGCTCAGGTGGACCCCTTGTCATGGGTCTCCCTCACTGTGTGCCAGTGAGGGCAGCCCTTGGCCCTTGAGCGGCACGCCCCATGCTTCTCCCTTGACCGGGAAGGCTGCATGTGGTCGTGAGAGCGACCGCGGTGGGCCGGGAGATGTGAAGGGGGGGTCCCCGTCTGGCTTTCCGGACGTGGCACCCCTCCACCCACGTGGAAAAGTCTGAAAGGCAAGCCTGGTGGCAGCACAGACTCTTGCTCTCCCGGCTCTGACCGTGGACGCTCACATGGGCTGTGTGCTTTACCCATACCGCAGACCCCCCCCCTTCTGACTTCCCACTTTTTGGGAGTGTTCCCACTCCCGTGGGTCCCCGAAGGGGCGAACGATGGTGTGGGGGGCACGACGCGCCCTCGGTGAGAAAGCCTTCTCTAGCGATCTGAGAGGGGGGCCTTGGGGTACCTGGACCCCCCAGCCGCCGCCCCTCTGAAGTGTGCAAGGCAGTAGCTGCCGGTGCTACTTGCCACAGCGTGTGGGCAAGAGCCGCCCTCGCGCGAGGGGTGCGCTGGCCCCCGCGGTGGGGGCCAAGCGCTGCTCTTTTGCCTAATGCGGCCTGTACCTCCCCCCTCCGAGTTGGGGGAGGGTCACGCCGGGCCGGGCCGGGTTTTGGCATCCAGCGCCGGGCTGTGTGCTGCGTGGGCACGTGGTGCCCCTCCCCTTGGAAGGGGAAGTGGAGGAGGGGGATGCGCCCCGTCCCCCGGCGGCCTCTGCCCCTGCCTCCCCCGCTGCGAGCCGCCTGTCGGTTCTTCCCGCACTCGCCTGGGGTCGCAGCTGGTGGTGTGGAGGTGGTGAGCGAGCATGGTTCGGGCCGCCTCGCTCAGGAGCGTTTCCCCCAGGCGTCAGGCCCTGGAGGGTGGACTAGGTGAAGGACGGATGAGATGAGGGTGGAAAGATGGACGGATGGGTGAGATGAGGCGGACGAGCCCCCCCCCCACGTGGCAGGGGGGGGGAAGCCTTTGCACATGGGGCCCTGGTGGTGGGGCCGGGTCGTGGAGTGCTCTGGGGCGACTGAGGCCGCCTGGTGTCCCAGGTGTCATGGGACTGCCCTCGTGTGTGTGGTGGTGTGACCCCGTGCTGGTTTGCCTGGCGTGCCTGGGTCCTTTCTCCTCTCCCTGGGCAGGCACCCGCGTCCCTGCCTCACAGCCCTTGCCCCGTGTGCATTGCCGCCCTTCCCCGGTGCTGCCGGCCCTCCCCCTGCCCCGAACAGGTGACCGCCCTGCCTTGCCTGTGCCATGTCTCTCTCCCTCCCGCCCCCGTGTCAACCGGGGACCTGAAATGGCCTCACCTCGTGTGGGTGTCACCCCCTGGCCGCCGTGGCCGGGCGGGTGTCCCTGGGTGATGTGCTTCTCGGGTGTCCCCCTGTGCGCGGGGGGGTGGGGGAAGAGGGTTGGGCACGGCGGGTGCGTGTGGGGTGTGGGGGGTGGTCGTCGGTAGGTGCCTTGGGAGACTTGTTTCCACGGGGCCGGCTGTGGCTCGTCGGTGTCGTCGGTGGCGGTCGTGGGGCCCCCGCGAGGGGGGGGCCCCCAGGGGTTGAGGGGGAGGCCAGTCGGCGTCCTGGGTGTTGCGGCGGGACCGCCGTTGTGCTGGAGGCCTCTGGCGGTGAGACCCCGTGTCGTGCCCTGGCAGCCGACTCGCATCTGGTTTTTGGGGATGGTCCCCGTGGCCCCCCCCCACCTCGTTGGAGGCCTGCGGCCGCCCCCTCCGCCACCGTCCCTTTGTGGCATCTCTCTCGATGCCGGCCGCTCCCACGTTCGCCCTCCTCGCTCCCGCTCGTCTGTCTGACCTCCCGTCTGTCTGGTCCCCATCTGCCGACCCCCGGACCGGCGTCCTGGTGCGTCTCGCTTTCCTGGGCCCGCTGCGGCCCCGCTCCGTGCCCGCCGCCGCTTCCTTGCCCCGCCTGTCCGCCGGTGTCGTTGCGTGTGGTCGAGGGGTGGCCTTCTGCCACCCCCCACCCCCTGCCGCGTGCC
>NC_139392.1:40752500-40770000 GCF_054392235.1 Sus scrofa
TGGTGACAATGGATGCCCTGGCTGCCGTTCGGAAATGAAAGGTGAAGGCCAAGGTCCACGGTCCGTGGTCGGCGTGGTTCGTCTTCAAGGCCACGGATGAAGAAACGGGCTCCAGGAGGAAAGAGTCCAGGCCTTATGCCTGCCCTGCCTGGAGAATCCATGTCGCCACACAGCGATCCATCCCGATGCGTTCGTTGGTCCTGCGACGCCCCCTGCCGTAAGCTGCTTTTTATAGTCTCCGAAAAGGTCCGCCAGATGGCTCCCGGGGTGGGCCTGGGACGACCAAGTTCGGGGCCGGAAGAGGCCACTTCCAAGTGGGGGAGGAGTTACAAGTGGGTGGCAGACCTGAAGATAACCTGGAGGGGAGGAAAAAGGAGGGGAACCGTGACCGACCGAGCGAGCCGGAGGGGAGGGGAGGGGAGGGGAGGGGAGGGACGATGGGATGGCACCATCGGGAGTCCTGCTCAAAGAATTGGAGCCTCCTTGAGACATGCGACCACATCCATCATTCCAGAGGGAATGGAAGCGTCTTCCCCATGGTTGTACAATGATACATGTCCTTCAGAGTCCCTGAGAAAAAAAGGAATACAAGGCAAGATTTTGTCCGTGGAGGGAAGGGGGGGGGGGGGAGAACAGAGGCTCCAGACTTTGGATCTCTTGGCACAGGGGCCTCCTGCGCCGTATGGAAAGGACTGTTCCTAGGGTGCTCTCAGAATGGGATTTCTGGGTCCCACGAACCTTGTGTGTTGGACAAAGAGGCAGAAAGAGGGGTTCCCGGCTGGAAAGCCCAAACCACAGCTCTTCAGATGGGTAGGGAAGGGCAGACAGACTTCCGGCCCCAAGCAGTGATCTGGACCTCCAGAGGCCTTAGGACGACTTCACTGAGAACACGCAGAATACGACCCAGCCACAGCGTCCTCTATACCTAGCTCTGTTTCACTTTCTCTGTCTCTCTCCCCTCCTCCTCTTTCTCCCTCTGATTCTGCCTCTCACTGTCTGCCTATCCTCCGTCCCTCCCTGTCTGTCTCTGTCTCTCTCCCTCACAAGCACACCAAAGCGGGTCCCCCCCCCCCCCCCGGAAAGGACGGATGTGAGACGGACACCCTCTTCTTCCCGTCTTGAAAGCAGGAGAAAAACCTTCCTCTAGAAGCCCAAGTTCAAAGCCAGCTGTTTCAAGGAACGTCTGCCTCTGGCAAGGGGGAGGGGGAGGGCGAGGGGGAGGGCGAGGGGGCGGCCTGGAGGCAGCCTGGAGCACCCACGGCATGCATTCAGAAACCTCGTGCATCTCTCTTCCGGTGCTATCTTTTGGGGGCACGTGGTACTCTTGGGCAAGTCCTCCGAACGATAGTGGAAACAAACATCTGTCTTCTCTCCCACACCTGATGAATGCAGACAGACACACTGGAAGAGCACCCACCCCCCCTTTTCCCCCAAAGGACTCTTGTCACTGTACAGACGGGGGGGGGGGGGGGGGGGGCGGCACGGGGGTGTCACACGCAGTCTTGGTGGCTCGTCTATGTTTCCAATCCGCCCAGGCAGTGCAGGCGGCCACCACTGCTGCTGCCACCTCTCACCGATCGTTCATCCTGTCCGTCAGTGCTATGACAGCACTAAGCTCTTCAGGGAGAAAATGCTCCCTGCCTTTCCTCTCGGAGGGCACACTGAGGGCACCCACTCCCATTAACAAAGTTTATTCACCTTGACAGGAAGAAAAGAGCTTGGGGTTTCTCACACCGCTGCAGATGACACTTTCCTACCGACTCTGGAATTCTCTTGCTCATTCTCCGGTGGGCCCGCCCCCCCCATTTCAGGAGAGGGTGTTTGGTTCTGGGTTGGGGTGCGTGTGTGTGCGCGCGTGTGTGTGTGCGTGTGGGTGTGTGTGTCTGGGTGTGTCTGTGTCTTGCTTTTTCATTTTATTGGAATACAGTTGACTGACAAAGTTGTATGAACTTACAGGGTTGTTTCTGGGTGTTCGTCATGGCAGTGAAAGGAAACACCAGGATTTCCCTAGAAAGCCATCCCGTTCACCTGATCGGTGGCGTGAAGGACATTCACATCCTCCTTGAGTTTCGCATTTGAAAGTGAGGGGCGGGTGCGTGCAGCAGGTCCCCCCCCACCCCACCCCGCGCCCCGAACGTGCCTCCCGCAGTGGCACTAGGAGTGTGTGCAATGAAAGGGACAGGACACCAGACACCAGAGGACCATTCTGACCCTCCTTTCCTTCTCTCTTCGGAAAGCAGGAAATAAATCTCTTGGGTGAAAGAAAAGTGTGCTCCCTGCCACGAAATTTGGGGGGGGGGGGTGTCGGGTTGGCGATAAGGACTTCACTGCTCCCATGGCTCCTGCAATGTTCACGAATCCTCCAAATCCTCAAGGCAAGATGGTTCACAACCAATACATGAGCGAGCTGTCAGAGACACCAGGGACTGAAACACTCCGTATTAGGGAGGGGTCCTCACTCACTTTCATGCAAAGGCAGCGACAACAGCAGCCTTTTCAAAGATGGCTGCAGGCAAGAGGGTGGGGGAGATGATGGAGAAAGTGGTGGTGGCGGCGGCGGCGGCGGCGGCGGCGGCGGCGTGGCAGACTTGGATCACGTCCATTATGTTCATTCAACAAACAGTCGGGGCGACGGGAGAATGGCCGCTTGGTGGTCTGTGTTTCTCCAGGCTCCCTGACCCACTCCCTGCCCCACACCCCCAACCCCCCACACCCCCTTGGACATGGGCAGGAAGGTTTCTAGAGAAGGCAGTGCCTGACCTGCCGGCTCTGTCACCCTGGGGGGAGAACATTTCGGAGAGTCGCCAGAGGCTTCAGACTTCCTACCCCTCTCCCTCCCCCACTCTGAACCCTGGTAACTAGACTTCATTCAACCGACACTTAGGATGGGTCATCCAACTGTTCTCTCATGAAGGAAGGAAGGAAGGAAGGAAGGTGGGTCGGTGGGTAGGTGGGTGTGTTTTCTGCGTGGGGTGAAGCCTTCCCTCCCTCGATGCAAGCCTGATATCCTCACCTGTCACAGAGACTGGACCCCTAAAAAACTACTGTGTCCGGTTTTCTCCCATTTAGGGGGTTCCAGAGTGTGTGTGCGTGCGTGCGCGTGTGCGTGCGTGCGTGCGCGTGCGTGTGCGTGTGCGTGTGCGTGTGTGTGTGTGTGTGTGTGTGTTTTGAGGGCCACACCCACGGCATATGGAGGTTCCCAGATGACGGATCGAATCGGAGGCTTTAGCTGCTGGCCTCCTACACCACAGAAACAGGAATGCCAGGTCCGAGCCGCGTCTGGGACCAACACCACAGCTCACGGCAACACTGGATCCTTTACCCACTGAGCGAGGTGGACAGGGATCGAACCTGCAACCTCATGGTTCCTGGTCGGATTCATTTCCACTGCGCCATGGCGGGAACTCTGCTTTGTGGTTTTGGCGTTTGGATTCCAGAAGGTGGCGTAGGGGTCCCTGTTCGTCATCTATTGGATAGAGACTCGTGTGTGTATATGTTCATCCCATCCTCCTCATGGATCCCTCTCCCCCGCCCTCATGATTTCTTTTTCCCCCTCTGCTTTTTAGGGCTGCCCTCGTGGCATATGGAAGTTCCCAAGCGAGGGGTTGAATCGGAGCTACGGCTGCTGGCCTACGCCACAGGCACAGCCATGTGGGATCCGAGCCGCGTCTGCGACCGACACCACAGCTCACGGCACTGCCTGCCGGATCCTTACCGCCCCCCTGAGCGAGGCCAGGGATCGAACCCACACCCTTCCCTGCAAAGGTTCCTCGTCGGATGCGCTTCCATGGTGCCACGACAGGAACTCCCCCGTGATGGTTTTTTTTCACGCTGGTGTTCCCACCAACAAGGAAGGAATGGCCCAATATTCTGGAATCACCTAGAGGGGAAAAGACGCTGAAAAAGAAAGAACGGAGGGATAGATGGATGTAGATGGATCACTGAATCCCCTTGACTGTACACCTGAAACGAACACAACATTGTAAGCAAGCCCACTGTACGCCGAGCTAAAGCAACAACAACAACCAACAACCACAACAAACTTACATCTTAAAAAAAAAAAAAAAAAAAAAAAAGAAGATGTCCCCTGCAGTTCCCATCAGGGCTCAGCGGTAATGAACCCGACTAGGATCCGTGAGGATGTGGGTTCGATCCCTCCCCTGGCCTCGCTTGGTGGGTTAAGGATCCCGTGTTGCTGTGGCGGTGGGGTAGGCCCGCAGCTACAGTTCTGATTCGACCGTGAGTCTGGGAACTTCCATAGGGCTGGGGCGTGGGCGTTAAAAAAAGATATACTATATGCATACTATATACATATGTAGGAGTTCCCGTCATGGCTGGACGAATCCGACTAGGAGGCCTGAGGGTGCGGGTTCGATCCCTGGCCTCGCTCGTTGGGTTCAGGATCGGGTGTTGCCGTGAGCTCTGGTGTAGGTCGCAGACAGGGCTCGGATCCCGCGTTGTGCTGGCTCTGGTGTAGGCCGGTGGCTACGGCTCCGATTGGACCCCTAGCCTGGGAACCTCCATGTGCCATGGGTGCAGCCCTAGAAACAGAAAATAACTACGTGTGTGTGTCTGTGTGTGTGTGTGTGTGTCTGTGTGTGTGTGTGTGTGTGTGTGTGTGTGTGTGCGTGTGTCTGTGTGTGTCTGTGTGTGTGTGTATACAGATAGATATAGATATACAGATATAGATATAGATATATCACCTACCTAAAGGCCCAGGACTAGAGAAAGCATTGGGTCATTAGGATCTAAGAATCTTCTCCCCGCCCCCCAAATCCATCCATCCAACCCACCCTCCCTCCCTCTCTCCATCTTTCACTTTTCCTGATAAAGACAAAGGGACAAAAATTGTTTGTTTGTTTGTTTCTTTGTTTGTTCGTTTCTTTCTCAAAAGATGTACATCTACTTTGTAACTTATACCTCTGTCAGAGGGATGGAGAATCCTTGACCTTTTCCTCCCTACCCAAATCCTTCCAGAAGTCAGAAACTCAGTGGCTGGAAAACTGGACTGGATCCTGAAGTTTTTCCAGTTGCCTTCCATCTCTGGCTACAACTCTCTTCATGAGCGTTTCCCATTTTCTCCCACCCTTTGGACCTGGCATCCTTGTGGATGAGAACACGTATCGCTTGTCCCGAGGCCCTGAAAACGGAAGCTAGTGGAGTCCCTCGATGAACACATCAGAGAAATGGTCTCTGAGAGTGTCTCTGAGAGTGAAACCATCACCCTGTGTTCATTTCTCTAAGAGCCCCTCGGAAAGTTGGCCCCAACACCTGACGGCATTCTCAGAGGGGCCTTTCAAAAGACTGAAGGGGCGTTCCCGTCATGGCTCCGTGGTTAACGAATCCGACTAGGAACCGTGAGGTTGCGGGTTCGATCCCTGCCCTCACTCAGTGGGTTAAGGATCCAGCGTTGCCGTGAGCTGTGGTGTCGGTCGCAGACACGGCTCGGATCCCACGTTGCTGTGGCTCTGGCGTAGGCTGGCAGCTATGGCTCCGATTCGACCCCTAGCCTGGGAACCTCCATATGCCATGGGAGCGGCCCAAGAAATGGCAAAAAGACAAAACAAACAAACAAACAAACAAACCGACAAAACAAAAGACTGAAGGGACTTTCCCCTCTCCCTCTCTCTTCCCTCTGTCTCACTCACTGTCTCTGTCTGTCTCTCTGTGTCTCTCTCACACGCACACGCACACACACACAGAGTCACCGGCTCCGTTCTTCATATGTAACAGTTTGAAAGTTCCAGGAAAGGTTGGCAGCCCAAACCGGCCTTGGTACTCCAGCTCCAATTAAGTCTCAGAGACAGAGTTTTGGGGTGAAGCATAAAGAACAGCTTTATTGCTTTGCCAGGCTAAGGAGGCCACAGCAGGCTAAGGACCTCAAAACTGTGTCCTCCCTTGAGAGGGGATAGCAAGGGGTTCTATAGGTTTAGCTTAATGGTAGGCATGGGGGTGGCGGAGCTGTCTAGAAGCATCAGGGTGCTTGCATTCTTCTCCCTGGATAGGAGATTAGGATAGACCATTTCAAAGTCATCAAGGCTGGAGTCAGGTGGTCCATGGAATGTTTCCAGTGTCTTTGGGGTTATGGCATTTTGACCTTCTCTCTGGAGTGAAGATTGCTCATCCACGGGGCGGGCGTGGGGCGGGGGGTGGGGGGGGGTCGCAATCCTTAGGGAGTGTTTCAAGGGTAGAGAAAACACCAGGTTCACTACAACTCTGACTCGACAGTAGTCATTAGTCATAAGTTCGTGGGCCAAGGCAAGCCATAACCTAACGGAGACTATTTCAAAGTAGCTTTTAGCTGTAACAATGTCTCTGGCTCCAACACACCAGCACTCCGGGGCTTGAGCTTGGTTTCAGTTTCAGAGGAGGGAACTCTGGCTCCAAGGATTAACCCCTTCGTTCCTTTGGTTTCTGTGGGCCTGGTTCGGGGAGCCCATCCACATCACCGCCTTTTGAGAGGCCATCTGACAACTGTTTCACCAAAGCGACGTCATCTCAAAACAAGGAAACCAGTTCCATGAAATGGAGGATCTCTCCCTCCCTCTCCCTCCCTCTCCTTCTCACTCTCCTCTACCCACAGCTCATGGCAACGTGGGATTCGTAACCCAGTGAGCGAGGCTGAGCATGGAACCTGCCACCTCATGGTTCCTAGTTGCATTTATTTCCACTTCTGCACCACGATGGGACCTCCCCAGCACAGTTTTTCACACGTGAAGTTTCCCGGGACGTCTCGGAGGAGGCGGACCCCAAACGTGTCTCCATGCCCTATGTGGGTGATTCCTGTGAGGTAAAATGACTTAAGGACCGGCCCACACAAAAGGGACACTCTGGCCCTCCTTTCTGGCCCCCAGACAGCAGGAGATGAAAATCTCCTCCTCGTGCAAAGGAAGATGGCAAGTGAAGATGTCCATTCCCACACCAAGGCCAACATGCTCCAGAAGTTTTGCGGGGTTTCCCGGGTTGGGAAATGGCGGGGGCTCCTTTGGCCTGACACGAGGCGAGTTTCGTGCACACATCCTCCCCCACCCCCCTCCATGCAGTCTGCGAGGGGCAGCCTGAGGGTAGGGAAATTGGGGAAAGGGGGGAAAAAAAACACTTTCCCTAAAGAGAAGCTCCAGGAAAAGTCACCACCTCTGACTTGACTGGAGAGTTTCTGCATTTGAATGAAGTGATTGAACCCAGGCCCTGAGGCCTGGATCTTCCTGATCTCCCCTCCCCCCCTTCCCGGGCGTGAGTCCAGGCGATTTGGGAAGCGAGAGGCGGCGCAGCAGGGATGGCGGCCGGGGGTGGGGGGTGGGGCGGGCAGCTGGGGCCGGGAGTGGGGGGGTGCGGGACTAATGAACCAGCGCCTGCCTGCATGCCTGCCTGCCTGCCTGCCTGCCTGCCTGCCTGCCTGCTTGCCTGCCTGCCTGAACGAGCCCCTCCCCTCCCCCCCCACCCCCTCCCCACACCCACCCGCCTGAGGGCAGGGATGGGGCCTGAGAGCTAAGGGAAACTTCTTTGCTAGCTACTTGTCAGGGAGTGATCCCAGCTCAAAGTCCCTTTGCTTATTTCGGAACAAGGTCTGAGTCTCAGCTAGTACAGAGTTTCTGAATGTCTCGGCACATGGACTGGCCTGCACCAAACAAGCAGACAGGAAGAAAAATGAACACACAGAAATCCAGCTGGTCTCCTTCTCCCAGAGTCTCTCTTGGAGAAATTACCTTAAGCTCAGTGACTTTGCCCCGTCTCCCTCTGGTGCAAAGCCATCCCTGGAGGAGCCAGGTCTTACATGAGCAGGGCAGGGCAGGGCAGCACCACCCAGGTGAGCTGGAGAGTGGAGAGTCAAGTTGATAGATACCCCAAATGTGGCTGGCCAGGGGTCTGGGCTAGCATTCCGTGTGAACTCACACACCCAGGCACCTAGCACCGATTTCCCCATGTTCTTCCGACCCTGATTCTCACTCTTCTTCTGTCCCCCCCCCCCCCCCTTCCTTCGGCTTTTTGCCTTTTCTAGGGCCGCTCCTGCGGCATATGGAAGTTCCCCTGCCAGGGGTCCAATCGGAGCTGTAGCCGCTGGCCTGCACCAGACCCACAGCAACGCGGGATCTGAGCCACGTCTGCAACCTGCACCACAGCTCACGGCAATGCTGGATCCTTAACCCACTGAGCAAGGCCAGGGATGGAACCTGCAACCTCATGGTTCCTAGTCAGATTCATTAACCACTGAGCCACAATGGGAACTCTGACTCTCCCTCTTCCCTGCCTGATACCTTAAGAGCCTGATCGTTTGTGGGGAAATGAAATCCCAGCTGGCAAGAGCCACCTTATCTTCCCAGCACACGAGAAAAGAATAGGCGCAGGCTCACATCCATCTTATGTTTCTATGCCTTGCCCTGGCCCCACCGTTTCAGAAAGCTGTGTCCCTCCACCTGTCAAAAGCCAAAGCCCAGGAGTTCCCGTCGTGGAATAGTGGAAAGGAATCCAACCAGGAACCATGAGGTTGCAGGTTCGATCCCAGGCCTTCCACAGTGGGTTTAGGATCTGGTGGCATCACCTTGCGCTGCGGTGTAGGTTGCAGACGCAGCTTGGATCTGATGGTGCTTGTGACTGTGGCATACACCCCAGCAGTTGTAGGTCTGATTCGGCCCCTAGCCCGGGAACCTCCATATGATGGGGGGAGGGGGGGGGGGGAGGCTGCAGCCAAAGCCCAAGGAAGAAAGACAATCAGAATGTTGCGTGGAACTCCTGGAGACTTAACAACCACCACCAGTCATGACCATGGCTGTCAACCGACACCAGAGCCAAAGAAATGTCGGATCAAATAGGAACCTGCCACTTACACCAGTACTCACCACAATGCAGGACCACAAAAACAAAGGAACAAGAAACCAAAACTAAATAATTGCCCAGGAGCAGCAGGTGCAGGAAAAGCATGCTGACTCTCACCCCCCAGAAGCCAGAGGTAACCTATTTATCACCCCACACGCACACACCTCAGCACCACCAGCACCAGCACCCCCCCCCCCCACCCCAGGATCGAATCTGCATCCTCGTGGGTGCTCCTCAGCTTTGTTACCAATGAGCCACAATGGGATCTCCCCAATCCAGGTTTTTATGTTTCTTTTTTTTTTTTTTTTCCCCTTGCTTTCTTCGGGTGGCACTCACGGCACACGGAGGTTCCCAGGCTAGGGAATCAGAGCTTGAGCCACTGGCCTACACCACAGACACAGCAACACCAGGTCCGATCTGTGTCTGCAACCTACACCACAGTTCAGGGCAATGCCAGATCTTTCACCCACTGAGCGAGGCCAGGGATCAAACCAGCACTCTCATGGATGCTACTCAGATTCCTACCTGCTGAGTCACAATGGGAACTCCACTAAATACATAAATTTTTTCAAAGAGAGAGAGAGAGGGAGAGTGTGTGTGTGTGTGTGTGTGTGTGTGTGTGTGTGTGTGAGAGAGAGAGAGAGAGAGGTCTGGTATCACTTGGGGAAAAATAAAATTATGCTTGGAGAAAAATACCTGTCCCTAGAGATCATTCACAATGGCTTGTTCTGCCTGTTCATTTCTCTCTTTCTTCCCTTTTCTTTTTTCCTTCCTTTTCTTTTCCTTTCGCATCTGTCTGTGCCGTGTGTGTGTGTGTGTGTGTGTGTGTGTGTGTGTGTGTGTGTGTGTGTGTGTGTGTGTGTGTGTGTAGTCTTCTTTTAGGGCTTCACATGTGCCATTTTGTAGGTTCCCAGGTTAGGGGTCAATGCTAGTCGGGTTCGTTTCCACCGAGCCACAACGGGAATTCCTGCCTTGTGCTTCTTTATCTTTGCTCTGTTACTAGGTGCTAGGGATTCCTTTTTGTTAAGTCCAGTCACTTAAATAAGGGTGTTTGCAGGGTTGCCTAAAGCATCAAAAATGTATTTTCTCATTAAATATTGGAATGTGGGGAGTTCCTGTTGTGGCTCAGTGGTAACAAACCCGACTAGTATCCATGTATGCCGGTTCGACCCCTGGTTTGGGAACTTCCGTATGCCACAGTTATGGCTCTAAAAAATCCTCTCTCTCTCTCTCTCTCTCTCTCTCTCTCTCTCGATAATATACACATACACACACACATCCATACGTACATACCTATGTACACATATACATATACATTGGAATTTGGTCTGCCATCGATGAGATGCTCCCTCTTTGTGTGTTGTTCATTTTGTTTTTTGTTTTTTAGGAGTGCACCCTCGGGATATGGAAGTTCCCTGGGCTAGGGGTTGAAGAATCGGAGCTGTAGCTGCTGGCCTGCACCTCAGCCAGAGCTATGCCCTGCCAGATCACCCGATCTGAGCTGAGTGGCCACGTCTGTCACCTACACCTACCTCCCCCTGAATGAAGACGTATTTTCAATACATCTCAAGTGGAGAAAAACTTGCTAAAAATCACTTTATTTGTCATGGAAACCATATCTTCTAGCAGACATGGCACAAAAGCCAGTGTTTATGGTCATCACACCACAGACATCAGAATTCCAAGCTTCTAGGGGTTTCTTGGGGGTGGGGTGGGGTGTGTCCCCAGGGCCTGTGGAAGTTCCATGCCCACCCCTCTGCCACCACCCAGGGATCCTTCGCCCTGGGTGGGTGGGGGGAGGGAGAGGGTATCTCAGCAGAAACGATCTTATCTTACGGGGTTTATGGATGGCTAGAAGCATGTGGTTCTGTTCATCTCATGCTTGAGGTTTCGGTTTTTGCCCTCCTACCTACCCAATGGTCGGCAGATGGAATTCTTCTGGTTTTCTCTGGCCATCCCTCTCCTCGAACTCACGGGTCCAGTTTTTCTCCCACATTTGACTTTTCCGGGAGATCCACAAAAGGAAGCGCCAACCCTTGACATCCACCGACAAGAGATCACCACCCTCTGCCCCTCTTTAGCCCCTTCTCATCCTCATGCCTGCCTGCACACATCGGAGACATTTCCAAGTGCCCAGGAGGATCCTTGGACCCTGACACCTCGAAATCTTCCCTGAGCAGCAGTGCTCGGGACTCAGACCTGGGGTTTATCACGGGCTCCAACCACGACCTTTGGTTTTCCTGGGCTGGGAGATCGGTTTCATGAGATGGAACCGGCTGCGGATTCAGCTTCTGGATCTGGACTGTGAAACGTTGTACAAGACTTTTTTCAAGGCATGACTGTAGGGGAACAAAACCTTGCGGCCCGCCCCCCGCCACATCCCAGATGTCACATGAGCACGGGGAGGAATTCTGTGGAGCTGGAAACAACCATGACCCAAAAGAACACAGGAAGGAATTCCTGTCATGGCGGGGCAGAAACGAATCGGACTAGGAATCACGAGGTGGCAGGTTTGATCCCTGGCCTCGCTCAGGGGTTTAAGGATCTGGCATTTTTCCGCGAGCTGTGGCATAAGGTCTCAGATGTGGCTCGGATCCCGCCGTTGCTGTGGCTGTGGCTCAGGCTAGCAGATGCAGCTCCGATTCAACACCAAGCGTGGGCGCGCGCGCGCGCGCGGGGGGTGGGGGGGAGGCGGGGAGGGAAGCAAACCTCCTAAGAACGACGAAAGTGCAGTTAGGAAACAGAAAATGATGATCCCGGAAGTCCACTTGAATGTGGTTGGGAGACATGCGTAGGACCACACCGCCACCGTGTGAGAGACCAGTGCAAGACAGCTGAACAATACAAAGCGGGGTGGGGGGTGGGGTGCTTGGCGGGGGTTGGAGGAGGAGGAGGAGGAGGAGGAGGTGGGGGGAGACGGCGGCACTGGTGCTGGGCAAAGGTGCCTCTGGGCGAGGACTTTGGTGACCATATTCTCATGGCAGGCTTGAGAGCCCAAAAGATGACATGGTGGAGGCTGAAGTTAAGTTTGGTCAAAAGGAAAACAACCATGAGAAAAGATGCATCCACCCACACCTAGAAAAGATATCGTGCCAGGAATGGGAGCCCTGTTCCAATGGCTCTTCCTGGGATTGTGGGAAATGAATCGATAGCAAGAAGATGCTTTCACATCCATGTCTTCAATGACTCCTGTACTAAGTGCGTCGTGGTTTTGCCAGTTTGGCAGAGTTGTGGAATGTCATCCGGCAATTGCATCTCCCCTGCCCAACCAGCAAGATGGAGTTGTTCTTTTTTTTTTTTTTTTTTTTTTTTCCTGCTGCACTGCCTTTCCTGTGCCAGGGATCGAACTTGAGGCTCAGCTGTGACCTAGGCACAGCGGGAACTCCAAGATGGATTTCTTTTTCCTTCTTTTTCTTTCCTTCCTTCCTTTCTTCCTTTCTTTCTTTTCTCTCTCTCTCTTTCTTTTTCTTTTCTTTCTTTCTTTCTCTTTCCTTCCTTCCTTTCTTCCTTTCTTTCTCCTTTCTTTTTCTTTCTTTCTTTCTTTCTTTCTTTCTTTCTTTCTTTCTTTCTTTCTTTCTTTCTTTCTTTCTTTCTCTCTCTCTATCTTTCTCTTTCCTTCCTTTCTTTCTTTCTCTTTCTTTCTTTCTTTCTTTCTTTCTTTCTTTCTTTCTTTCTTTCTTTCTTTCTTTCTTTCTCTCTCTCTCTCTCTCTCTCTCTCTCTTTCTGGTTTTTTTTGGGGGGGAGCCACACCCGCAGCACATGGAGGTTCCCAGGCTAGGGGTCAATTCGGAGCCTTACCTGCCGGCCTACACCACAGGCACAGCCACGCGGGATCCGAGCCGCGTCTGTGACGGACACCACAGCTCACGGCAATGCCAGATCCTTAACCCAACAAGTGAGCCAGGGATCAAACCTGCAACCTCATGGTTCCTGGTCGGATTTGTTTCCACTACCCCAGGATGGCAATCCTGAGACTTGCAAAGTTTATTGTTTGTTTCGGGTTTTCTCCACCCCCTCTCCCTCCCGTTTCAGCTTTATGTTTTACTTTTTGGCCACACCCACGGGCAGCAAGTGGAAGTTTTTCCTGAGGCAGAGATGGAACCTGCACCACACAGGGGCAACCAGAGCCACCGCGTTGAGAAAGCAGGAGCCTTGACCCTGTTGGTCGTGGGCTTCCTTCTTCTTCTTCTTCTTCTGTTGTTGTTTTTTGGGTTTTTTTTGGGGGGGGGTTGTTTTCCTTTTTTTGTTTTGTTTTGTTTTGTTTTGGATGAGATTTCAGTTCACCCCCCCCCCCCAACACACACACACACTCATAGTGTTGCGTTGTACTTTCCCTCCATTGTGGTTGGTCAGTCATGCTGAAATCCATGTTTCTATGACCTGACCACCAGAGCATTTGCCCCAGGCAGCCATTTGTTCTCTTTGGACTTTGTCTCAGTCTATGCAGAGAGAGATTTTCATTTCCACTTTCCTAGGATCGACTGTATCCTTCTCTCCCTTCCTAAGCTTCTGGGCTTTGCTTGTCTGCTTTTGACAGACCGTCTCCGTCGGTAAGGGTGGCAGGTAAACCGACTCCTGCGTTGTCGTTCTCCGAGAGCTTGCCCGGTTTCGTTTTTGCCAGTCCCCGCCTACCCTCCCACCCTCCCTCTCTCCCTCCCTCCTCCAGCTCCGTGCAGGGAGGTGGGGTGGGGGTGGGGGAGAGAAGAGAAGGTGGAGGGGAACCTGAGATCTCTCTCGCTAGTGCCACCCTCACCGCGCCGGCTTCTCTCTGGAATTCCCAAGCCCAGGAAGGGACATGCTTGGGGGAGCGAGCGCGGCTCCTTCTAGGCAACAGCGAGAACCTCTTCCCAGCTCCTTCCCCGCCGCCGCCGCCGCCGCCGCCGCCGCCGCCGCCGCCGCCGCCCCCCTCTTTCCATCTGCTGCCATCACGCCACGCAGTGCCTTGCCAGGAGGCAGCTCCGCGAGGCAAGCTTCGCGGTCGTGCAGGACGCCTGGCGCCTCGGCCCCGGGAAGAGCTCGGGCATTTGGGTGGCCGGCGCTGTGTCGTTGTGTCGCCGCCGGCCGGCCGGCCTTCCGGATCTGTCCCGGTGACGTTGGTGGCGGTTGTCGCGTGCCATCTAGTGTCCGCTTTTATATCGTCCCTTCCCTCTGCAGCTTTGGGGACCTTCGCGAGGGATGTGACTCAGCCATCCGGCCTGAGTCAGAGTTCCGGGAGGCTGGCGACACTGGCGGCGACAGCTCCGGTGGCTCAGAGGCCTGGGAGTGTCCCTCTCTCACCGGAGATTGGGCCTGCAGGCCTGTGAGGGAGTGACTGTCACCGCGCTCCCCAGGCAGGCTCTGGGGCCGCCTGGCCGGGTCGACCAGCATCCGCTCTTGCCGCTCCGGCCCCGGGGACCGACCAGGCCTGGGCCGGGCCGCCTCCCTAGCGAGGGGAGAGGGTGTGCGGCGCCCGGGACTGCCTGTGCTCGGGTGGCCTGGCCTTGTCCCGGGTCGCCCTTTGGAGCGTGAATGACTCCCGCCTGCGGTCCCTCCAGCCTCTCATCCCCGAAGTGAGGAGCGGCCCGGGTTGTGCGCTGAGGGCGTTGGAGGGCGCGACAGGCTCGGTGGCCGGCACGCTTGTTTCCCGGTCGTCATGCCGGCATGGGCCCCTCCCCGCCTGCCCCCCGACTGATGGCTACCGCCGGCCCGTGCGGAGTCGTACTCACGAGGTCTAGACCGGCACAAGACGTGAGGGGTGGAGCGGAAAGGGTGGCTCGGGCCCCGGCGCCTTCCTTCGCGGGGTCCGTTCGTCGGAGGCGCCTCCGTGGAAACATTTTTTTTTCCAAGTCCTGATGGATCCGGAGACGGTGGACGGTACCCCGCCGGCCCCCTGCTCCCGGGTGTGGCCGGGAAGGGTGCACCTGGGCCTGAGGCGTGCCCATGTAGGGTCCCGGTCGTTGGACAAGACTTCGTTTCCCACGCTCTCATTTCCCGCCCCCCGCCCTCGGAGTGTTTCCCTGTCGGTCGGTCGATCGGTCGGGAGGTGGGGACCGGCCTGAGCTGGATGGTGTGTCCTGGATTTTGGGGGAGCCAAGTCCCCGTCTGGAGCTCCGGACAGACCGATACCTGCCCGCGTGGGCAAGCCGGGAAGGGCTTCCCCGGCTGGCCGGCCGGCTCCACCTCCTTCATGTCCCTGTCCCTTCCTTGCGGTCACGCTCCCCGGGTCGACCAGATGGCTCTGAGAGCGCTGGGTCTGGCGACTCTAGGGCAGGGCTGGGGGACAAGTGTCCGGATGGGGGTTCCGGGGATACCCCCACGTCCTGTGGGTGGGCCCCGCTGCTGGGCATGGACATTTTTCGCGGCCGAAATACGCCTTTTCTGTCACCAGGTAGATGCTGACACGATCCTCTTCAGCGCCTGTCGCTGGAGACCTTGGGCCTCTGGATGCACGTGGGGGGCTTTGGGCTTTCGGCTGCTGTCCAAGGCCTGACCCTGCCCTTTGCACCCCGCGTGGGGGCCGCTCGCCTGGGCCTGTGCGCCGGCTCTCACTTGTGCATCCAGCTGGCCCGTGCTGCGGTGTCTCCTCCGGTCTCTGGCTGACCCGAGGGCGGCAGGGCGCGTGGCCCTGTGGGGTCTTCTACCCTGTGTGCCTCCCTGCTGCGGGCACCCGGCGGCTCGGCTGGGACAACCCCACCCTGTTGGCTCCGTGCCACGTGTCAGGCGTTCTCCCTCCCGGGGTTGTCAGCCGCTGTCTCTCCCCTGAGAGAGGAAGGGGAGGAGGAGGAGGAGGAGGGGGTGCCGGTGAAGCTGAAGCAGGCCCCCGTGGTGATTGTCTTTGCTGGCCCTCCCTCCCCTCTTCTGGGCTCTTCCCTGGCTCTGCCAGGACTGATCGATGTGGTGATGTGGCGCTCTCCTGGGCTTGGGCTTAAGCCGCGCCAGATGAGGGACGGCCGCTCATGGTGAGCTGGGCCGCGCCTCTCATTCTGTCGCGGGCCCCTCGCTGCTCCTCCCCCACCTGCGGGTGGTGTGGGGGAAGGCAGGGGTGCGGCCTCCAGCCTGACCTCTGGTCTCCCGCCCTGCTGCCTTCGGGTGTCAGTCGGGGGGGGGGGGCCTGGGTCCTTTGGGACGCAGCAGGCATTCTCGCTTTGCCGCCTTGGCGTGTGCCTTGCGAGCGGTCCCTCCCCAAAGTGGGGGGGAGGCCTCCCTCGCTGCCATGCTTCGCATCCCTGCGGGTGCGTGAGCGTGCCTCCCCTGGTCCTCTGTGGTGCCCCTGGAGTACTCCGGGTTGCCTGTCAGATGCCCGAGGCCGAGCGGTGGTGTCGTTTTCCTCTCCCAGCGGTGAGTCCCCTCGGGTCCCCACTGTGGTGGTGGCGTGCCCCACGAGCAGCTTCCTAAAGCTCAGGGGAGGGGGTCGAGACGGTAAGGCAGGGGAAGCTTGTGTCCCCTCCCCGGGAGGGGCTCAGGTGGACCCCTTGTCATGGGTCTCCCTCACTGTGTGCCAGTGAGGGCAGCCCTTGGCCCTTGAGCGGCACGCCCCATGCTTCTCCCTTGACCGGGAAGGCTGCATGTGGTCGTGAGAGCGACCGCGGTGGGCCGGGAGATGTGAAGGGGGGGTCCCCGTCTGGCTTTCCGGACGTGGCACCCCTCCACCCACGTGGAAAAGTCTGAAAGGCAAGCCTGGTGGCAGCACAGACTCTTGCTCTCCCGGCTCTGACCGTGGACGCTCACATGGGCTGTGTGCTTTACCCATACCGCAGACCCCCCCCCTTCTGACTTCCCACTTTTTGGGAGTGTTCCCACTCCCGTGGGTCCCCGAAGGGGCGAACGATGGTGTGGGGGGCACGACGCGCCCTCGGTGAGAAAGCCTTCTCTAGCGATCTGAGAGGGGGGCCTTGGGGTACCTGGACCCCCCAGCCGCCGCCCCTCTGAAGTGTGCAAGGCAGTAGCTGCCGGTGCTACTTGCCACAGCGTGTGGGCAAGAGCCGCCCTCGCGCGAGGGGTGCGCTGGCCCCCGCGGTGGGGGCCAAGCGCTGCTCTTTTGCCTAATGCGGCCTGTACCTCCCCCCTCCGAGTTGGGGGAGGGTCACGCCGGGCCGGGCCGGGTTTTGGCATCCAGCGCCGGGCTGTGTGCTGCGTGGGCACGTGGTGCCCCTCCCCTTGGAAGGGGAAGTGGAGGAGGGGGATGCGCCCCGTCCCCCGGCGGCCTCTGCCCCTGCCTCCCCCGCTGCGAGCCGCCTGTCGGTTCTTCCCGCACTCGCCTGGGGTCGCAGCTGGTGGTGTGGAGGTGGTGAGCGAGCATGGTTCGGGCCGCCTCGCTCAGGAGCGTTTCCCCCAGGCGTCAGGCCCTGGAGGGTGGACTAGGTGAAGGACGGATGAGATGAGGGTGGAAAGATGGACGGATGGGTGAGATGAGGCGGACGAGCCCCCCCCCCACGTGGCAGGGGGGGGGAAGCCTTTGCACATGGGGCCCTGGTGGTGGGGCCGGGTCGTGGAGTGCTCTGGGGCGACTGAGGCCGCCTGGTGTCCCAGGTGTCATGGGACTGCCCTCGTGTGTGTGGTGGTGTGACCCCGTGCTGGTTTGCCTGGCGTGCCTGGGTCCTTTCTCCTCTCCCTGGGCAGGCACCCGCGTCCCTGCCTCACAGCCCTTGCCCCGTGTGCATTGCCGCCCTTCCCCGGTGCTGCCGGCCCTCCCCCTGCCCCGAACAGG
>NC_139392.1:40782500-40800000 GCF_054392235.1 Sus scrofa
CGGGCCCGGGTCCGTGTGGCCCTCGATGGGATCCCTGGGGTTGTCTTGATGCCGGGGCCGTCCGTCCGTCTCTGCCAACTCACTCGCTGGGGTCGTGTCTGCACCGCGTTGACTGCCTCTCTCCGGGGCCTGAGTCTCCCGGACAGGGTGTGTCGTTTTGTGTTCGATGTTTTCTGAGCTTCCCCTCTGGCCTAGTGATTTCCTTCTTCTCTATTGAAATCAAACACGTCCCAGCACTTGGGTGCATAGCATTTTATTTGGCCCGCGCCGCCCCGCCGCCCTTGCCGCGACAACGTTGCTGTCCCTGTATTAGGACGGTGAGGAGGTTCTTGTTGGTCTTCGGATGGCCGCACCCACGGTCTATGGAGCTTCCCAGGCTAGGGGTCGAACTGGTGTTACGGCTGCTGGCCTACGCCCGAGCCGCAGCCGTGCCGGATCTGAGCCTCGTCTCAACCCCCTGCGTGAGGCGAAGGATGGAGCCCGCAACCTCATGGTCCCTAGTCAGATTCGTTTCCTCTGTGCCACGAGGGAAAGTCCTGAATCAACGATGCACGGATTTAGGACGCTATGGAGGGATGCATTGGCCGGCCCCAGGTCATATGGGGTTCCGGAGCCAGGGATCCGATCCAAGTCCCAGCTGTGGCAACGTGATTACTTGAAAGAGGACCCTTTAAAGCCGGGGTGGGGGTGGCGGGAGGGGATGACACTGCATGCCATGGAGGCGCTCACCTGTCCTTTTTGTGGACACCTTTTCCGCGGTGGTGACAATGGATGCCCTGGCTGCCGTTCGGAAATGAAAGGTGAAGGCCAAGGTCCACGGTCCGTGGTCGGCGTGGTTCGTCTTCAAGGCCACGGATGAAGAAACGGGCTCCAGGAGGAAAGAGTCCAGGCCTTATGCCTGCCCTGCCTGGAGAATCCATGTCGCCACACAGCGATCCATCCCGATGCGTTCGTTGGTCCTGCGACGCCCCCTGCCGTAAGCTGCTTTTTATAGTCTCCGAAAAGGTCCGCCAGATGGCTCCCGGGGTGGGCCTGGGACGACCAAGTTCGGGGCCGGAAGAGGCCACTTCCAAGTGGGGGAGGAGTTACAAGTGGGTGGCAGACCTGAAGATAACCTGGAGGGGAGGAAAAAGGAGGGGAACCGTGACCGACCGAGCGAGCCGGAGGGGAGGGGAGGGGAGGGGAGGGGAGGGACGATGGGATGGCACCATCGGGAGTCCTGCTCAAAGAATTGGAGCCTCCTTGAGACATGCGACCACATCCATCATTCCAGAGGGAATGGAAGCGTCTTCCCCATGGTTGTACAATGATACATGTCCTTCAGAGTCCCTGAGAAAAAAAGGAATACAAGGCAAGATTTTGTCCGTGGAGGGAAGGGGGGGGGGGGGAGAACAGAGGCTCCAGACTTTGGATCTCTTGGCACAGGGGCCTCCTGCGCCGTATGGAAAGGACTGTTCCTAGGGTGCTCTCAGAATGGGATTTCTGGGTCCCACGAACCTTGTGTGTTGGACAAAGAGGCAGAAAGAGGGGTTCCCGGCTGGAAAGCCCAAACCACAGCTCTTCAGATGGGTAGGGAAGGGCAGACAGACTTCCGGCCCCAAGCAGTGATCTGGACCTCCAGAGGCCTTAGGACGACTTCACTGAGAACACGCAGAATACGACCCAGCCACAGCGTCCTCTATACCTAGCTCTGTTTCACTTTCTCTGTCTCTCTCCCCTCCTCCTCTTTCTCCCTCTGATTCTGCCTCTCACTGTCTGCCTATCCTCCGTCCCTCCCTGTCTGTCTCTGTCTCTCTCCCTCACAAGCACACCAAAGCGGGTCCCCCCCCCCCCCCCGGAAAGGACGGATGTGAGACGGACACCCTCTTCTTCCCGTCTTGAAAGCAGGAGAAAAACCTTCCTCTAGAAGCCCAAGTTCAAAGCCAGCTGTTTCAAGGAACGTCTGCCTCTGGCAAGGGGGAGGGGGAGGGCGAGGGGGAGGGCGAGGGGGCGGCCTGGAGGCAGCCTGGAGCACCCACGGCATGCATTCAGAAACCTCGTGCATCTCTCTTCCGGTGCTATCTTTTGGGGGCACGTGGTACTCTTGGGCAAGTCCTCCGAACGATAGTGGAAACAAACATCTGTCTTCTCTCCCACACCTGATGAATGCAGACAGACACACTGGAAGAGCACCCACCCCCCCTTTTCCCCCAAAGGACTCTTGTCACTGTACAGACGGGGGGGGGGGGGGGGGGGGCGGCACGGGGGTGTCACACGCAGTCTTGGTGGCTCGTCTATGTTTCCAATCCGCCCAGGCAGTGCAGGCGGCCACCACTGCTGCTGCCACCTCTCACCGATCGTTCATCCTGTCCGTCAGTGCTATGACAGCACTAAGCTCTTCAGGGAGAAAATGCTCCCTGCCTTTCCTCTCGGAGGGCACACTGAGGGCACCCACTCCCATTAACAAAGTTTATTCACCTTGACAGGAAGAAAAGAGCTTGGGGTTTCTCACACCGCTGCAGATGACACTTTCCTACCGACTCTGGAATTCTCTTGCTCATTCTCCGGTGGGCCCGCCCCCCCCATTTCAGGAGAGGGTGTTTGGTTCTGGGTTGGGGTGCGTGTGTGTGCGCGCGTGTGTGTGTGCGTGTGGGTGTGTGTGTCTGGGTGTGTCTGTGTCTTGCTTTTTCATTTTATTGGAATACAGTTGACTGACAAAGTTGTATGAACTTACAGGGTTGTTTCTGGGTGTTCGTCATGGCAGTGAAAGGAAACACCAGGATTTCCCTAGAAAGCCATCCCGTTCACCTGATCGGTGGCGTGAAGGACATTCACATCCTCCTTGAGTTTCGCATTTGAAAGTGAGGGGCGGGTGCGTGCAGCAGGTCCCCCCCCACCCCACCCCGCGCCCCGAACGTGCCTCCCGCAGTGGCACTAGGAGTGTGTGCAATGAAAGGGACAGGACACCAGACACCAGAGGACCATTCTGACCCTCCTTTCCTTCTCTCTTCGGAAAGCAGGAAATAAATCTCTTGGGTGAAAGAAAAGTGTGCTCCCTGCCACGAAATTTGGGGGGGGGGGGTGTCGGGTTGGCGATAAGGACTTCACTGCTCCCATGGCTCCTGCAATGTTCACGAATCCTCCAAATCCTCAAGGCAAGATGGTTCACAACCAATACATGAGCGAGCTGTCAGAGACACCAGGGACTGAAACACTCCGTATTAGGGAGGGGTCCTCACTCACTTTCATGCAAAGGCAGCGACAACAGCAGCCTTTTCAAAGATGGCTGCAGGCAAGAGGGTGGGGGAGATGATGGAGAAAGTGGTGGTGGCGGCGGCGGCGGCGGCGGCGGCGGCGGCGTGGCAGACTTGGATCACGTCCATTATGTTCATTCAACAAACAGTCGGGGCGACGGGAGAATGGCCGCTTGGTGGTCTGTGTTTCTCCAGGCTCCCTGACCCACTCCCTGCCCCACACCCCCAACCCCCCACACCCCCTTGGACATGGGCAGGAAGGTTTCTAGAGAAGGCAGTGCCTGACCTGCCGGCTCTGTCACCCTGGGGGGAGAACATTTCGGAGAGTCGCCAGAGGCTTCAGACTTCCTACCCCTCTCCCTCCCCCACTCTGAACCCTGGTAACTAGACTTCATTCAACCGACACTTAGGATGGGTCATCCAACTGTTCTCTCATGAAGGAAGGAAGGAAGGAAGGAAGGTGGGTCGGTGGGTAGGTGGGTGTGTTTTCTGCGTGGGGTGAAGCCTTCCCTCCCTCGATGCAAGCCTGATATCCTCACCTGTCACAGAGACTGGACCCCTAAAAAACTACTGTGTCCGGTTTTCTCCCATTTAGGGGGTTCCAGAGTGTGTGTGCGTGCGTGCGCGTGTGCGTGCGTGCGTGCGCGTGCGTGTGCGTGTGCGTGTGCGTGTGTGTGTGTGTGTGTGTGTGTTTTGAGGGCCACACCCACGGCATATGGAGGTTCCCAGATGACGGATCGAATCGGAGGCTTTAGCTGCTGGCCTCCTACACCACAGAAACAGGAATGCCAGGTCCGAGCCGCGTCTGGGACCAACACCACAGCTCACGGCAACACTGGATCCTTTACCCACTGAGCGAGGTGGACAGGGATCGAACCTGCAACCTCATGGTTCCTGGTCGGATTCATTTCCACTGCGCCATGGCGGGAACTCTGCTTTGTGGTTTTGGCGTTTGGATTCCAGAAGGTGGCGTAGGGGTCCCTGTTCGTCATCTATTGGATAGAGACTCGTGTGTGTATATGTTCATCCCATCCTCCTCATGGATCCCTCTCCCCCGCCCTCATGATTTCTTTTTCCCCCTCTGCTTTTTAGGGCTGCCCTCGTGGCATATGGAAGTTCCCAAGCGAGGGGTTGAATCGGAGCTACGGCTGCTGGCCTACGCCACAGGCACAGCCATGTGGGATCCGAGCCGCGTCTGCGACCGACACCACAGCTCACGGCACTGCCTGCCGGATCCTTACCGCCCCCCTGAGCGAGGCCAGGGATCGAACCCACACCCTTCCCTGCAAAGGTTCCTCGTCGGATGCGCTTCCATGGTGCCACGACAGGAACTCCCCCGTGATGGTTTTTTTTCACGCTGGTGTTCCCACCAACAAGGAAGGAATGGCCCAATATTCTGGAATCACCTAGAGGGGAAAAGACGCTGAAAAAGAAAGAACGGAGGGATAGATGGATGTAGATGGATCACTGAATCCCCTTGACTGTACACCTGAAACGAACACAACATTGTAAGCAAGCCCACTGTACGCCGAGCTAAAGCAACAACAACAACCAACAACCACAACAAACTTACATCTTAAAAAAAAAAAAAAAAAAAAAAAAGAAGATGTCCCCTGCAGTTCCCATCAGGGCTCAGCGGTAATGAACCCGACTAGGATCCGTGAGGATGTGGGTTCGATCCCTCCCCTGGCCTCGCTTGGTGGGTTAAGGATCCCGTGTTGCTGTGGCGGTGGGGTAGGCCCGCAGCTACAGTTCTGATTCGACCGTGAGTCTGGGAACTTCCATAGGGCTGGGGCGTGGGCGTTAAAAAAAGATATACTATATGCATACTATATACATATGTAGGAGTTCCCGTCATGGCTGGACGAATCCGACTAGGAGGCCTGAGGGTGCGGGTTCGATCCCTGGCCTCGCTCGTTGGGTTCAGGATCGGGTGTTGCCGTGAGCTCTGGTGTAGGTCGCAGACAGGGCTCGGATCCCGCGTTGTGCTGGCTCTGGTGTAGGCCGGTGGCTACGGCTCCGATTGGACCCCTAGCCTGGGAACCTCCATGTGCCATGGGTGCAGCCCTAGAAACAGAAAATAACTACGTGTGTGTGTCTGTGTGTGTGTGTGTGTGTCTGTGTGTGTGTGTGTGTGTGTGTGTGTGTGTGTGCGTGTGTCTGTGTGTGTCTGTGTGTGTGTGTATACAGATAGATATAGATATACAGATATAGATATAGATATATCACCTACCTAAAGGCCCAGGACTAGAGAAAGCATTGGGTCATTAGGATCTAAGAATCTTCTCCCCGCCCCCCAAATCCATCCATCCAACCCACCCTCCCTCCCTCTCTCCATCTTTCACTTTTCCTGATAAAGACAAAGGGACAAAAATTGTTTGTTTGTTTGTTTCTTTGTTTGTTCGTTTCTTTCTCAAAAGATGTACATCTACTTTGTAACTTATACCTCTGTCAGAGGGATGGAGAATCCTTGACCTTTTCCTCCCTACCCAAATCCTTCCAGAAGTCAGAAACTCAGTGGCTGGAAAACTGGACTGGATCCTGAAGTTTTTCCAGTTGCCTTCCATCTCTGGCTACAACTCTCTTCATGAGCGTTTCCCATTTTCTCCCACCCTTTGGACCTGGCATCCTTGTGGATGAGAACACGTATCGCTTGTCCCGAGGCCCTGAAAACGGAAGCTAGTGGAGTCCCTCGATGAACACATCAGAGAAATGGTCTCTGAGAGTGTCTCTGAGAGTGAAACCATCACCCTGTGTTCATTTCTCTAAGAGCCCCTCGGAAAGTTGGCCCCAACACCTGACGGCATTCTCAGAGGGGCCTTTCAAAAGACTGAAGGGGCGTTCCCGTCATGGCTCCGTGGTTAACGAATCCGACTAGGAACCGTGAGGTTGCGGGTTCGATCCCTGCCCTCACTCAGTGGGTTAAGGATCCAGCGTTGCCGTGAGCTGTGGTGTCGGTCGCAGACACGGCTCGGATCCCACGTTGCTGTGGCTCTGGCGTAGGCTGGCAGCTATGGCTCCGATTCGACCCCTAGCCTGGGAACCTCCATATGCCATGGGAGCGGCCCAAGAAATGGCAAAAAGACAAAACAAACAAACAAACAAACAAACCGACAAAACAAAAGACTGAAGGGACTTTCCCCTCTCCCTCTCTCTTCCCTCTGTCTCACTCACTGTCTCTGTCTGTCTCTCTGTGTCTCTCTCACACGCACACGCACACACACACAGAGTCACCGGCTCCGTTCTTCATATGTAACAGTTTGAAAGTTCCAGGAAAGGTTGGCAGCCCAAACCGGCCTTGGTACTCCAGCTCCAATTAAGTCTCAGAGACAGAGTTTTGGGGTGAAGCATAAAGAACAGCTTTATTGCTTTGCCAGGCTAAGGAGGCCACAGCAGGCTAAGGACCTCAAAACTGTGTCCTCCCTTGAGAGGGGATAGCAAGGGGTTCTATAGGTTTAGCTTAATGGTAGGCATGGGGGTGGCGGAGCTGTCTAGAAGCATCAGGGTGCTTGCATTCTTCTCCCTGGATAGGAGATTAGGATAGACCATTTCAAAGTCATCAAGGCTGGAGTCAGGTGGTCCATGGAATGTTTCCAGTGTCTTTGGGGTTATGGCATTTTGACCTTCTCTCTGGAGTGAAGATTGCTCATCCACGGGGCGGGCGTGGGGCGGGGGGTGGGGGGGGGTCGCAATCCTTAGGGAGTGTTTCAAGGGTAGAGAAAACACCAGGTTCACTACAACTCTGACTCGACAGTAGTCATTAGTCATAAGTTCGTGGGCCAAGGCAAGCCATAACCTAACGGAGACTATTTCAAAGTAGCTTTTAGCTGTAACAATGTCTCTGGCTCCAACACACCAGCACTCCGGGGCTTGAGCTTGGTTTCAGTTTCAGAGGAGGGAACTCTGGCTCCAAGGATTAACCCCTTCGTTCCTTTGGTTTCTGTGGGCCTGGTTCGGGGAGCCCATCCACATCACCGCCTTTTGAGAGGCCATCTGACAACTGTTTCACCAAAGCGACGTCATCTCAAAACAAGGAAACCAGTTCCATGAAATGGAGGATCTCTCCCTCCCTCTCCCTCCCTCTCCTTCTCACTCTCCTCTACCCACAGCTCATGGCAACGTGGGATTCGTAACCCAGTGAGCGAGGCTGAGCATGGAACCTGCCACCTCATGGTTCCTAGTTGCATTTATTTCCACTTCTGCACCACGATGGGACCTCCCCAGCACAGTTTTTCACACGTGAAGTTTCCCGGGACGTCTCGGAGGAGGCGGACCCCAAACGTGTCTCCATGCCCTATGTGGGTGATTCCTGTGAGGTAAAATGACTTAAGGACCGGCCCACACAAAAGGGACACTCTGGCCCTCCTTTCTGGCCCCCAGACAGCAGGAGATGAAAATCTCCTCCTCGTGCAAAGGAAGATGGCAAGTGAAGATGTCCATTCCCACACCAAGGCCAACATGCTCCAGAAGTTTTGCGGGGTTTCCCGGGTTGGGAAATGGCGGGGGCTCCTTTGGCCTGACACGAGGCGAGTTTCGTGCACACATCCTCCCCCACCCCCCTCCATGCAGTCTGCGAGGGGCAGCCTGAGGGTAGGGAAATTGGGGAAAGGGGGGAAAAAAAACACTTTCCCTAAAGAGAAGCTCCAGGAAAAGTCACCACCTCTGACTTGACTGGAGAGTTTCTGCATTTGAATGAAGTGATTGAACCCAGGCCCTGAGGCCTGGATCTTCCTGATCTCCCCTCCCCCCCTTCCCGGGCGTGAGTCCAGGCGATTTGGGAAGCGAGAGGCGGCGCAGCAGGGATGGCGGCCGGGGGTGGGGGGTGGGGCGGGCAGCTGGGGCCGGGAGTGGGGGGGTGCGGGACTAATGAACCAGCGCCTGCCTGCATGCCTGCCTGCCTGCCTGCCTGCCTGCCTGCCTGCCTGCTTGCCTGCCTGCCTGAACGAGCCCCTCCCCTCCCCCCCCACCCCCTCCCCACACCCACCCGCCTGAGGGCAGGGATGGGGCCTGAGAGCTAAGGGAAACTTCTTTGCTAGCTACTTGTCAGGGAGTGATCCCAGCTCAAAGTCCCTTTGCTTATTTCGGAACAAGGTCTGAGTCTCAGCTAGTACAGAGTTTCTGAATGTCTCGGCACATGGACTGGCCTGCACCAAACAAGCAGACAGGAAGAAAAATGAACACACAGAAATCCAGCTGGTCTCCTTCTCCCAGAGTCTCTCTTGGAGAAATTACCTTAAGCTCAGTGACTTTGCCCCGTCTCCCTCTGGTGCAAAGCCATCCCTGGAGGAGCCAGGTCTTACATGAGCAGGGCAGGGCAGGGCAGCACCACCCAGGTGAGCTGGAGAGTGGAGAGTCAAGTTGATAGATACCCCAAATGTGGCTGGCCAGGGGTCTGGGCTAGCATTCCGTGTGAACTCACACACCCAGGCACCTAGCACCGATTTCCCCATGTTCTTCCGACCCTGATTCTCACTCTTCTTCTGTCCCCCCCCCCCCCCCTTCCTTCGGCTTTTTGCCTTTTCTAGGGCCGCTCCTGCGGCATATGGAAGTTCCCCTGCCAGGGGTCCAATCGGAGCTGTAGCCGCTGGCCTGCACCAGACCCACAGCAACGCGGGATCTGAGCCACGTCTGCAACCTGCACCACAGCTCACGGCAATGCTGGATCCTTAACCCACTGAGCAAGGCCAGGGATGGAACCTGCAACCTCATGGTTCCTAGTCAGATTCATTAACCACTGAGCCACAATGGGAACTCTGACTCTCCCTCTTCCCTGCCTGATACCTTAAGAGCCTGATCGTTTGTGGGGAAATGAAATCCCAGCTGGCAAGAGCCACCTTATCTTCCCAGCACACGAGAAAAGAATAGGCGCAGGCTCACATCCATCTTATGTTTCTATGCCTTGCCCTGGCCCCACCGTTTCAGAAAGCTGTGTCCCTCCACCTGTCAAAAGCCAAAGCCCAGGAGTTCCCGTCGTGGAATAGTGGAAAGGAATCCAACCAGGAACCATGAGGTTGCAGGTTCGATCCCAGGCCTTCCACAGTGGGTTTAGGATCTGGTGGCATCACCTTGCGCTGCGGTGTAGGTTGCAGACGCAGCTTGGATCTGATGGTGCTTGTGACTGTGGCATACACCCCAGCAGTTGTAGGTCTGATTCGGCCCCTAGCCCGGGAACCTCCATATGATGGGGGGAGGGGGGGGGGGGAGGCTGCAGCCAAAGCCCAAGGAAGAAAGACAATCAGAATGTTGCGTGGAACTCCTGGAGACTTAACAACCACCACCAGTCATGACCATGGCTGTCAACCGACACCAGAGCCAAAGAAATGTCGGATCAAATAGGAACCTGCCACTTACACCAGTACTCACCACAATGCAGGACCACAAAAACAAAGGAACAAGAAACCAAAACTAAATAATTGCCCAGGAGCAGCAGGTGCAGGAAAAGCATGCTGACTCTCACCCCCCAGAAGCCAGAGGTAACCTATTTATCACCCCACACGCACACACCTCAGCACCACCAGCACCAGCACCCCCCCCCCCCACCCCAGGATCGAATCTGCATCCTCGTGGGTGCTCCTCAGCTTTGTTACCAATGAGCCACAATGGGATCTCCCCAATCCAGGTTTTTATGTTTCTTTTTTTTTTTTTTTTCCCCTTGCTTTCTTCGGGTGGCACTCACGGCACACGGAGGTTCCCAGGCTAGGGAATCAGAGCTTGAGCCACTGGCCTACACCACAGACACAGCAACACCAGGTCCGATCTGTGTCTGCAACCTACACCACAGTTCAGGGCAATGCCAGATCTTTCACCCACTGAGCGAGGCCAGGGATCAAACCAGCACTCTCATGGATGCTACTCAGATTCCTACCTGCTGAGTCACAATGGGAACTCCACTAAATACATAAATTTTTTCAAAGAGAGAGAGAGAGGGAGAGTGTGTGTGTGTGTGTGTGTGTGTGTGTGTGTGTGTGTGAGAGAGAGAGAGAGAGAGGTCTGGTATCACTTGGGGAAAAATAAAATTATGCTTGGAGAAAAATACCTGTCCCTAGAGATCATTCACAATGGCTTGTTCTGCCTGTTCATTTCTCTCTTTCTTCCCTTTTCTTTTTTCCTTCCTTTTCTTTTCCTTTCGCATCTGTCTGTGCCGTGTGTGTGTGTGTGTGTGTGTGTGTGTGTGTGTGTGTGTGTGTGTGTGTGTGTGTGTGTGTGTGTAGTCTTCTTTTAGGGCTTCACATGTGCCATTTTGTAGGTTCCCAGGTTAGGGGTCAATGCTAGTCGGGTTCGTTTCCACCGAGCCACAACGGGAATTCCTGCCTTGTGCTTCTTTATCTTTGCTCTGTTACTAGGTGCTAGGGATTCCTTTTTGTTAAGTCCAGTCACTTAAATAAGGGTGTTTGCAGGGTTGCCTAAAGCATCAAAAATGTATTTTCTCATTAAATATTGGAATGTGGGGAGTTCCTGTTGTGGCTCAGTGGTAACAAACCCGACTAGTATCCATGTATGCCGGTTCGACCCCTGGTTTGGGAACTTCCGTATGCCACAGTTATGGCTCTAAAAAATCCTCTCTCTCTCTCTCTCTCTCTCTCTCTCTCTCTCGATAATATACACATACACACACACATCCATACGTACATACCTATGTACACATATACATATACATTGGAATTTGGTCTGCCATCGATGAGATGCTCCCTCTTTGTGTGTTGTTCATTTTGTTTTTTGTTTTTTAGGAGTGCACCCTCGGGATATGGAAGTTCCCTGGGCTAGGGGTTGAAGAATCGGAGCTGTAGCTGCTGGCCTGCACCTCAGCCAGAGCTATGCCCTGCCAGATCACCCGATCTGAGCTGAGTGGCCACGTCTGTCACCTACACCTACCTCCCCCTGAATGAAGACGTATTTTCAATACATCTCAAGTGGAGAAAAACTTGCTAAAAATCACTTTATTTGTCATGGAAACCATATCTTCTAGCAGACATGGCACAAAAGCCAGTGTTTATGGTCATCACACCACAGACATCAGAATTCCAAGCTTCTAGGGGTTTCTTGGGGGTGGGGTGGGGTGTGTCCCCAGGGCCTGTGGAAGTTCCATGCCCACCCCTCTGCCACCACCCAGGGATCCTTCGCCCTGGGTGGGTGGGGGGAGGGAGAGGGTATCTCAGCAGAAACGATCTTATCTTACGGGGTTTATGGATGGCTAGAAGCATGTGGTTCTGTTCATCTCATGCTTGAGGTTTCGGTTTTTGCCCTCCTACCTACCCAATGGTCGGCAGATGGAATTCTTCTGGTTTTCTCTGGCCATCCCTCTCCTCGAACTCACGGGTCCAGTTTTTCTCCCACATTTGACTTTTCCGGGAGATCCACAAAAGGAAGCGCCAACCCTTGACATCCACCGACAAGAGATCACCACCCTCTGCCCCTCTTTAGCCCCTTCTCATCCTCATGCCTGCCTGCACACATCGGAGACATTTCCAAGTGCCCAGGAGGATCCTTGGACCCTGACACCTCGAAATCTTCCCTGAGCAGCAGTGCTCGGGACTCAGACCTGGGGTTTATCACGGGCTCCAACCACGACCTTTGGTTTTCCTGGGCTGGGAGATCGGTTTCATGAGATGGAACCGGCTGCGGATTCAGCTTCTGGATCTGGACTGTGAAACGTTGTACAAGACTTTTTTCAAGGCATGACTGTAGGGGAACAAAACCTTGCGGCCCGCCCCCCGCCACATCCCAGATGTCACATGAGCACGGGGAGGAATTCTGTGGAGCTGGAAACAACCATGACCCAAAAGAACACAGGAAGGAATTCCTGTCATGGCGGGGCAGAAACGAATCGGACTAGGAATCACGAGGTGGCAGGTTTGATCCCTGGCCTCGCTCAGGGGTTTAAGGATCTGGCATTTTTCCGCGAGCTGTGGCATAAGGTCTCAGATGTGGCTCGGATCCCGCCGTTGCTGTGGCTGTGGCTCAGGCTAGCAGATGCAGCTCCGATTCAACACCAAGCGTGGGCGCGCGCGCGCGCGCGGGGGGTGGGGGGGAGGCGGGGAGGGAAGCAAACCTCCTAAGAACGACGAAAGTGCAGTTAGGAAACAGAAAATGATGATCCCGGAAGTCCACTTGAATGTGGTTGGGAGACATGCGTAGGACCACACCGCCACCGTGTGAGAGACCAGTGCAAGACAGCTGAACAATACAAAGCGGGGTGGGGGGTGGGGTGCTTGGCGGGGGTTGGAGGAGGAGGAGGAGGAGGAGGAGGTGGGGGGAGACGGCGGCACTGGTGCTGGGCAAAGGTGCCTCTGGGCGAGGACTTTGGTGACCATATTCTCATGGCAGGCTTGAGAGCCCAAAAGATGACATGGTGGAGGCTGAAGTTAAGTTTGGTCAAAAGGAAAACAACCATGAGAAAAGATGCATCCACCCACACCTAGAAAAGATATCGTGCCAGGAATGGGAGCCCTGTTCCAATGGCTCTTCCTGGGATTGTGGGAAATGAATCGATAGCAAGAAGATGCTTTCACATCCATGTCTTCAATGACTCCTGTACTAAGTGCGTCGTGGTTTTGCCAGTTTGGCAGAGTTGTGGAATGTCATCCGGCAATTGCATCTCCCCTGCCCAACCAGCAAGATGGAGTTGTTCTTTTTTTTTTTTTTTTTTTTTTTTCCTGCTGCACTGCCTTTCCTGTGCCAGGGATCGAACTTGAGGCTCAGCTGTGACCTAGGCACAGCGGGAACTCCAAGATGGATTTCTTTTTCCTTCTTTTTCTTTCCTTCCTTCCTTTCTTCCTTTCTTTCTTTTCTCTCTCTCTCTTTCTTTTTCTTTTCTTTCTTTCTTTCTCTTTCCTTCCTTCCTTTCTTCCTTTCTTTCTCCTTTCTTTTTCTTTCTTTCTTTCTTTCTTTCTTTCTTTCTTTCTTTCTTTCTTTCTTTCTTTCTTTCTTTCTTTCTCTCTCTCTATCTTTCTCTTTCCTTCCTTTCTTTCTTTCTCTTTCTTTCTTTCTTTCTTTCTTTCTTTCTTTCTTTCTTTCTTTCTTTCTTTCTTTCTTTCTCTCTCTCTCTCTCTCTCTCTCTCTCTTTCTGGTTTTTTTTGGGGGGGAGCCACACCCGCAGCACATGGAGGTTCCCAGGCTAGGGGTCAATTCGGAGCCTTACCTGCCGGCCTACACCACAGGCACAGCCACGCGGGATCCGAGCCGCGTCTGTGACGGACACCACAGCTCACGGCAATGCCAGATCCTTAACCCAACAAGTGAGCCAGGGATCAAACCTGCAACCTCATGGTTCCTGGTCGGATTTGTTTCCACTACCCCAGGATGGCAATCCTGAGACTTGCAAAGTTTATTGTTTGTTTCGGGTTTTCTCCACCCCCTCTCCCTCCCGTTTCAGCTTTATGTTTTACTTTTTGGCCACACCCACGGGCAGCAAGTGGAAGTTTTTCCTGAGGCAGAGATGGAACCTGCACCACACAGGGGCAACCAGAGCCACCGCGTTGAGAAAGCAGGAGCCTTGACCCTGTTGGTCGTGGGCTTCCTTCTTCTTCTTCTTCTTCTGTTGTTGTTTTTTGGGTTTTTTTTGGGGGGGGGTTGTTTTCCTTTTTTTGTTTTGTTTTGTTTTGTTTTGGATGAGATTTCAGTTCACCCCCCCCCCCCAACACACACACACACTCATAGTGTTGCGTTGTACTTTCCCTCCATTGTGGTTGGTCAGTCATGCTGAAATCCATGTTTCTATGACCTGACCACCAGAGCATTTGCCCCAGGCAGCCATTTGTTCTCTTTGGACTTTGTCTCAGTCTATGCAGAGAGAGATTTTCATTTCCACTTTCCTAGGATCGACTGTATCCTTCTCTCCCTTCCTAAGCTTCTGGGCTTTGCTTGTCTGCTTTTGACAGACCGTCTCCGTCGGTAAGGGTGGCAGGTAAACCGACTCCTGCGTTGTCGTTCTCCGAGAGCTTGCCCGGTTTCGTTTTTGCCAGTCCCCGCCTACCCTCCCACCCTCCCTCTCTCCCTCCCTCCTCCAGCTCCGTGCAGGGAGGTGGGGTGGGGGTGGGGGAGAGAAGAGAAGGTGGAGGGGAACCTGAGATCTCTCTCGCTAGTGCCACCCTCACCGCGCCGGCTTCTCTCTGGAATTCCCAAGCCCAGGAAGGGACATGCTTGGGGGAGCGAGCGCGGCTCCTTCTAGGCAACAGCGAGAACCTCTTCCCAGCTCCTTCCCCGCCGCCGCCGCCGCCGCCGCCGCCGCCGCCGCCGCCGCCGCCCCCCTCTTTCCATCTGCTGCCATCACGCCACGCAGTGCCTTGCCAGGAGGCAGCTCCGCGAGGCAAGCTTCGCGGTCGTGCAGGACGCCTGGCGCCTCGGCCCCGGGAAGAGCTCGGGCATTTGGGTGGCCGGCGCTGTGTCGTTGTGTCGCCGCCGGCCGGCCGGCCTTCCGGATCTGTCCCGGTGACGTTGGTGGCGGTTGTCGCGTGCCATCTAGTGTCCGCTTTTATATCGTCCCTTCCCTCTGCAGCTTTGGGGACCTTCGCGAGGGATGTGACTCAGCCATCCGGCCTGAGTCAGAGTTCCGGGAGGCTGGCGACACTGGCGGCGACAGCTCCGGTGGCTCAGAGGCCTGGGAGTGTCCCTCTCTCACCGGAGATTGGGCCTGCAGGCCTGTGAGGGAGTGACTGTCACCGCGCTCCCCAGGCAGGCTCTGGGGCCGCCTGGCCGGGTCGACCAGCATCCGCTCTTGCCGCTCCGGCCCCGGGGACCGACCAGGCCTGGGCCGGGCCGCCTCCCTAGCGAGGGGAGAGGGTGTGCGGCGCCCGGGACTGCCTGTGCTCGGGTGGCCTGGCCTTGTCCCGGGTCGCCCTTTGGAGCGTGAATGACTCCCGCCTGCGGTCCCTCCAGCCTCTCATCCCCGAAGTGAGGAGCGGCCCGGGTTGTGCGCTGAGGGCGTTGGAGGGCGCGACAGGCTCGGTGGCCGGCACGCTTGTTTCCCGGTCGTCATGCCGGCATGGGCCCCTCCCCGCCTGCCCCCCGACTGATGGCTACCGCCGGCCCGTGCGGAGTCGTACTCACGAGGTCTAGACCGGCACAAGACGTGAGGGGTGGAGCGGAAAGGGTGGCTCGGGCCCCGGCGCCTTCCTTCGCGGGGTCCGTTCGTCGGAGGCGCCTCCGTGGAAACATTTTTTTTTCCAAGTCCTGATGGATCCGGAGACGGTGGACGGTACCCCGCCGGCCCCCTGCTCCCGGGTGTGGCCGGGAAGGGTGCACCTGGGCCTGAGGCGTGCCCATGTAGGGTCCCGGTCGTTGGACAAGACTTCGTTTCCCACGCTCTCATTTCCCGCCCCCCGCCCTCGGAGTGTTTCCCTGTCGGTCGGTCGATCGGTCGGGAGGTGGGGACCGGCCTGAGCTGGATGGTGTGTCCTGGATTTTGGGGGAGCCAAGTCCCCGTCTGGAGCTCCGGACAGACCGATACCTGCCCGCGTGGGCAAGCCGGGAAGGGCTTCCCCGGCTGGCCGGCCGGCTCCACCTCCTTCATGTCCCTGTCCCTTCCTTGCGGTCACGCTCCCCGGGTCGACCAGATGGCTCTGAGAGCGCTGGGTCTGGCGACTCTAGGGCAGGGCTGGGGGACAAGTGTCCGGATGGGGGTTCCGGGGATACCCCCACGTCCTGTGGGTGGGCCCCGCTGCTGGGCATGGACATTTTTCGCGGCCGAAATACGCCTTTTCTGTCACCAGGTAGATGCTGACACGATCCTCTTCAGCGCCTGTCGCTGGAGACCTTGGGCCTCTGGATGCACGTGGGGGGCTTTGGGCTTTCGGCTGCTGTCCAAGGCCTGACCCTGCCCTTTGCACCCCGCGTGGGGGCCGCTCGCCTGGGCCTGTGCGCCGGCTCTCACTTGTGCATCCAGCTGGCCCGTGCTGCGGTGTCTCCTCCGGTCTCTGGCTGACCCGAGGGCGGCAGGGCGCGTGGCCCTGTGGGGTCTTCTACCCTGTGTGCCTCCCTGCTGCGGGCACCCGGCGGCTCGGCTGGGACAACCCCACCCTGTTGGCTCCGTGCCACGTGTCAGGCGTTCTCCCTCCCGGGGTTGTCAGCCGCTGTCTCTCCCCTGAGAGAGGAAGGGGAGGAGGAGGAGGAGGAGGGGGTGCCGGTGAAGCTGAAGCAGGCCCCCGTGGTGATTGTCTTTGCTGGCCCTCCCTCCCCTCTTCTGGGCTCTTCCCTGGCTCTGCCAGGACTGATCGATGTGGTGATGTGGCGCTCTCCTGGGCTTGGGCTTAAGCCGCGCCAGATGAGGGACGGCCGCTCATGGTGAGCTGGGCCGCGCCTCTCATTCTGTCGCGGGCCCCTCGCTGCTCCTCCCCCACCTGCGGGTGGTGTGGGGGAAGGCAGGGGTGCGGCCTCCAGCCTGACCTCTGGTCTCCCGCCCTGCTGCCTTCGGGTGTCAGTCGGGGGGGGGGGGCCTGGGTCCTTTGGGACGCAGCAGGCATTCTCGCTTTGCCGCCTTGGCGTGTGCCTTGCGAGCGGTCCCTCCCCAAAGTGGGGGGGAGGCCTCCCTCGCTGCCATGCTTCGCATCCCTGCGGGTGCGTGAGCGTGCCTCCCCTGGTCCTCTGTGGTGCCCCTGGAGTACTCCGGGTTGCCTGTCAGATGCCCGAGGCCGAGCGGTGGTGTCGTTTTCCTCTCCCAGCGGTGAGTCCCCTCGGGTCCCCACTGTGGTGGTGGCGTGCCCCACGAGCAGCTTCCTAAAGCTCAGGGGAGGGGGTCGAGACGGTAAGGCAGGGGAAGCTTGTGTCCCCTCCCCGGGAGGGGCTCAGGTGGACCCCTTGTCATGGGTCTCCCTCACTGTGTGCCAGTGAGGGCAGCCCTTGGCCCTTGAGCGGCACGCCCCATGCTTCTCCCTTGACCGGGAAGGCTGCATGTGGTCGTGAGAGCGACCGCGGTGGGCCGGGAGATGTGAAGGGGGGGTCCCCGTCTGGCTTTCCGGACGTGGCACCCCTCCACCCACGTGGAAAAGTCTGAAAGGCAAGCCTGGTGGCAGCACAGACTCTTGCTCTCCCGGCTCTGACCGTGGACGCTCACATGGGCTGTGTGCTTTACCCATACCGCAGACCCCCCCCCTTCTGACTTCCCACTTTTTGGGAGTGTTCCCACTCCCGTGGGTCCCCGAAGGGGCGAACGATGGTGTGGGGGGCACGACGCGCCCTCGGTGAGAAAGCCTTCTCTAGCGATCTGAGAGGGGGGCCTTGGGGTACCTGGACCCCCCAGCCGCCGCCCCTCTGAAGTGTGCAAGGCAGTAGCT
>NC_139392.1:40815000-40832500 GCF_054392235.1 Sus scrofa
CTGCCTCTCACTGTCTGCCTATCCTCCGTCCCTCCCTGTCTGTCTCTGTCTCTCTCCCTCACAAGCACACCAAAGCGGGTCCCCCCCCCCCCCCCGGAAAGGACGGATGTGAGACGGACACCCTCTTCTTCCCGTCTTGAAAGCAGGAGAAAAACCTTCCTCTAGAAGCCCAAGTTCAAAGCCAGCTGTTTCAAGGAACGTCTGCCTCTGGCAAGGGGGAGGGGGAGGGCGAGGGGGAGGGCGAGGGGGCGGCCTGGAGGCAGCCTGGAGCACCCACGGCATGCATTCAGAAACCTCGTGCATCTCTCTTCCGGTGCTATCTTTTGGGGGCACGTGGTACTCTTGGGCAAGTCCTCCGAACGATAGTGGAAACAAACATCTGTCTTCTCTCCCACACCTGATGAATGCAGACAGACACACTGGAAGAGCACCCACCCCCCCTTTTCCCCCAAAGGACTCTTGTCACTGTACAGACGGGGGGGGGGGGGGGGGGGGCGGCACGGGGGTGTCACACGCAGTCTTGGTGGCTCGTCTATGTTTCCAATCCGCCCAGGCAGTGCAGGCGGCCACCACTGCTGCTGCCACCTCTCACCGATCGTTCATCCTGTCCGTCAGTGCTATGACAGCACTAAGCTCTTCAGGGAGAAAATGCTCCCTGCCTTTCCTCTCGGAGGGCACACTGAGGGCACCCACTCCCATTAACAAAGTTTATTCACCTTGACAGGAAGAAAAGAGCTTGGGGTTTCTCACACCGCTGCAGATGACACTTTCCTACCGACTCTGGAATTCTCTTGCTCATTCTCCGGTGGGCCCGCCCCCCCCATTTCAGGAGAGGGTGTTTGGTTCTGGGTTGGGGTGCGTGTGTGTGCGCGCGTGTGTGTGTGCGTGTGGGTGTGTGTGTCTGGGTGTGTCTGTGTCTTGCTTTTTCATTTTATTGGAATACAGTTGACTGACAAAGTTGTATGAACTTACAGGGTTGTTTCTGGGTGTTCGTCATGGCAGTGAAAGGAAACACCAGGATTTCCCTAGAAAGCCATCCCGTTCACCTGATCGGTGGCGTGAAGGACATTCACATCCTCCTTGAGTTTCGCATTTGAAAGTGAGGGGCGGGTGCGTGCAGCAGGTCCCCCCCCACCCCACCCCGCGCCCCGAACGTGCCTCCCGCAGTGGCACTAGGAGTGTGTGCAATGAAAGGGACAGGACACCAGACACCAGAGGACCATTCTGACCCTCCTTTCCTTCTCTCTTCGGAAAGCAGGAAATAAATCTCTTGGGTGAAAGAAAAGTGTGCTCCCTGCCACGAAATTTGGGGGGGGGGGGTGTCGGGTTGGCGATAAGGACTTCACTGCTCCCATGGCTCCTGCAATGTTCACGAATCCTCCAAATCCTCAAGGCAAGATGGTTCACAACCAATACATGAGCGAGCTGTCAGAGACACCAGGGACTGAAACACTCCGTATTAGGGAGGGGTCCTCACTCACTTTCATGCAAAGGCAGCGACAACAGCAGCCTTTTCAAAGATGGCTGCAGGCAAGAGGGTGGGGGAGATGATGGAGAAAGTGGTGGTGGCGGCGGCGGCGGCGGCGGCGGCGGCGGCGTGGCAGACTTGGATCACGTCCATTATGTTCATTCAACAAACAGTCGGGGCGACGGGAGAATGGCCGCTTGGTGGTCTGTGTTTCTCCAGGCTCCCTGACCCACTCCCTGCCCCACACCCCCAACCCCCCACACCCCCTTGGACATGGGCAGGAAGGTTTCTAGAGAAGGCAGTGCCTGACCTGCCGGCTCTGTCACCCTGGGGGGAGAACATTTCGGAGAGTCGCCAGAGGCTTCAGACTTCCTACCCCTCTCCCTCCCCCACTCTGAACCCTGGTAACTAGACTTCATTCAACCGACACTTAGGATGGGTCATCCAACTGTTCTCTCATGAAGGAAGGAAGGAAGGAAGGAAGGTGGGTCGGTGGGTAGGTGGGTGTGTTTTCTGCGTGGGGTGAAGCCTTCCCTCCCTCGATGCAAGCCTGATATCCTCACCTGTCACAGAGACTGGACCCCTAAAAAACTACTGTGTCCGGTTTTCTCCCATTTAGGGGGTTCCAGAGTGTGTGTGCGTGCGTGCGCGTGTGCGTGCGTGCGTGCGCGTGCGTGTGCGTGTGCGTGTGCGTGTGTGTGTGTGTGTGTGTGTGTTTTGAGGGCCACACCCACGGCATATGGAGGTTCCCAGATGACGGATCGAATCGGAGGCTTTAGCTGCTGGCCTCCTACACCACAGAAACAGGAATGCCAGGTCCGAGCCGCGTCTGGGACCAACACCACAGCTCACGGCAACACTGGATCCTTTACCCACTGAGCGAGGTGGACAGGGATCGAACCTGCAACCTCATGGTTCCTGGTCGGATTCATTTCCACTGCGCCATGGCGGGAACTCTGCTTTGTGGTTTTGGCGTTTGGATTCCAGAAGGTGGCGTAGGGGTCCCTGTTCGTCATCTATTGGATAGAGACTCGTGTGTGTATATGTTCATCCCATCCTCCTCATGGATCCCTCTCCCCCGCCCTCATGATTTCTTTTTCCCCCTCTGCTTTTTAGGGCTGCCCTCGTGGCATATGGAAGTTCCCAAGCGAGGGGTTGAATCGGAGCTACGGCTGCTGGCCTACGCCACAGGCACAGCCATGTGGGATCCGAGCCGCGTCTGCGACCGACACCACAGCTCACGGCACTGCCTGCCGGATCCTTACCGCCCCCCTGAGCGAGGCCAGGGATCGAACCCACACCCTTCCCTGCAAAGGTTCCTCGTCGGATGCGCTTCCATGGTGCCACGACAGGAACTCCCCCGTGATGGTTTTTTTTCACGCTGGTGTTCCCACCAACAAGGAAGGAATGGCCCAATATTCTGGAATCACCTAGAGGGGAAAAGACGCTGAAAAAGAAAGAACGGAGGGATAGATGGATGTAGATGGATCACTGAATCCCCTTGACTGTACACCTGAAACGAACACAACATTGTAAGCAAGCCCACTGTACGCCGAGCTAAAGCAACAACAACAACCAACAACCACAACAAACTTACATCTTAAAAAAAAAAAAAAAAAAAAAAAAGAAGATGTCCCCTGCAGTTCCCATCAGGGCTCAGCGGTAATGAACCCGACTAGGATCCGTGAGGATGTGGGTTCGATCCCTCCCCTGGCCTCGCTTGGTGGGTTAAGGATCCCGTGTTGCTGTGGCGGTGGGGTAGGCCCGCAGCTACAGTTCTGATTCGACCGTGAGTCTGGGAACTTCCATAGGGCTGGGGCGTGGGCGTTAAAAAAAGATATACTATATGCATACTATATACATATGTAGGAGTTCCCGTCATGGCTGGACGAATCCGACTAGGAGGCCTGAGGGTGCGGGTTCGATCCCTGGCCTCGCTCGTTGGGTTCAGGATCGGGTGTTGCCGTGAGCTCTGGTGTAGGTCGCAGACAGGGCTCGGATCCCGCGTTGTGCTGGCTCTGGTGTAGGCCGGTGGCTACGGCTCCGATTGGACCCCTAGCCTGGGAACCTCCATGTGCCATGGGTGCAGCCCTAGAAACAGAAAATAACTACGTGTGTGTGTCTGTGTGTGTGTGTGTGTGTCTGTGTGTGTGTGTGTGTGTGTGTGTGTGTGTGTGCGTGTGTCTGTGTGTGTCTGTGTGTGTGTGTATACAGATAGATATAGATATACAGATATAGATATAGATATATCACCTACCTAAAGGCCCAGGACTAGAGAAAGCATTGGGTCATTAGGATCTAAGAATCTTCTCCCCGCCCCCCAAATCCATCCATCCAACCCACCCTCCCTCCCTCTCTCCATCTTTCACTTTTCCTGATAAAGACAAAGGGACAAAAATTGTTTGTTTGTTTGTTTCTTTGTTTGTTCGTTTCTTTCTCAAAAGATGTACATCTACTTTGTAACTTATACCTCTGTCAGAGGGATGGAGAATCCTTGACCTTTTCCTCCCTACCCAAATCCTTCCAGAAGTCAGAAACTCAGTGGCTGGAAAACTGGACTGGATCCTGAAGTTTTTCCAGTTGCCTTCCATCTCTGGCTACAACTCTCTTCATGAGCGTTTCCCATTTTCTCCCACCCTTTGGACCTGGCATCCTTGTGGATGAGAACACGTATCGCTTGTCCCGAGGCCCTGAAAACGGAAGCTAGTGGAGTCCCTCGATGAACACATCAGAGAAATGGTCTCTGAGAGTGTCTCTGAGAGTGAAACCATCACCCTGTGTTCATTTCTCTAAGAGCCCCTCGGAAAGTTGGCCCCAACACCTGACGGCATTCTCAGAGGGGCCTTTCAAAAGACTGAAGGGGCGTTCCCGTCATGGCTCCGTGGTTAACGAATCCGACTAGGAACCGTGAGGTTGCGGGTTCGATCCCTGCCCTCACTCAGTGGGTTAAGGATCCAGCGTTGCCGTGAGCTGTGGTGTCGGTCGCAGACACGGCTCGGATCCCACGTTGCTGTGGCTCTGGCGTAGGCTGGCAGCTATGGCTCCGATTCGACCCCTAGCCTGGGAACCTCCATATGCCATGGGAGCGGCCCAAGAAATGGCAAAAAGACAAAACAAACAAACAAACAAACAAACCGACAAAACAAAAGACTGAAGGGACTTTCCCCTCTCCCTCTCTCTTCCCTCTGTCTCACTCACTGTCTCTGTCTGTCTCTCTGTGTCTCTCTCACACGCACACGCACACACACACAGAGTCACCGGCTCCGTTCTTCATATGTAACAGTTTGAAAGTTCCAGGAAAGGTTGGCAGCCCAAACCGGCCTTGGTACTCCAGCTCCAATTAAGTCTCAGAGACAGAGTTTTGGGGTGAAGCATAAAGAACAGCTTTATTGCTTTGCCAGGCTAAGGAGGCCACAGCAGGCTAAGGACCTCAAAACTGTGTCCTCCCTTGAGAGGGGATAGCAAGGGGTTCTATAGGTTTAGCTTAATGGTAGGCATGGGGGTGGCGGAGCTGTCTAGAAGCATCAGGGTGCTTGCATTCTTCTCCCTGGATAGGAGATTAGGATAGACCATTTCAAAGTCATCAAGGCTGGAGTCAGGTGGTCCATGGAATGTTTCCAGTGTCTTTGGGGTTATGGCATTTTGACCTTCTCTCTGGAGTGAAGATTGCTCATCCACGGGGCGGGCGTGGGGCGGGGGGTGGGGGGGGGTCGCAATCCTTAGGGAGTGTTTCAAGGGTAGAGAAAACACCAGGTTCACTACAACTCTGACTCGACAGTAGTCATTAGTCATAAGTTCGTGGGCCAAGGCAAGCCATAACCTAACGGAGACTATTTCAAAGTAGCTTTTAGCTGTAACAATGTCTCTGGCTCCAACACACCAGCACTCCGGGGCTTGAGCTTGGTTTCAGTTTCAGAGGAGGGAACTCTGGCTCCAAGGATTAACCCCTTCGTTCCTTTGGTTTCTGTGGGCCTGGTTCGGGGAGCCCATCCACATCACCGCCTTTTGAGAGGCCATCTGACAACTGTTTCACCAAAGCGACGTCATCTCAAAACAAGGAAACCAGTTCCATGAAATGGAGGATCTCTCCCTCCCTCTCCCTCCCTCTCCTTCTCACTCTCCTCTACCCACAGCTCATGGCAACGTGGGATTCGTAACCCAGTGAGCGAGGCTGAGCATGGAACCTGCCACCTCATGGTTCCTAGTTGCATTTATTTCCACTTCTGCACCACGATGGGACCTCCCCAGCACAGTTTTTCACACGTGAAGTTTCCCGGGACGTCTCGGAGGAGGCGGACCCCAAACGTGTCTCCATGCCCTATGTGGGTGATTCCTGTGAGGTAAAATGACTTAAGGACCGGCCCACACAAAAGGGACACTCTGGCCCTCCTTTCTGGCCCCCAGACAGCAGGAGATGAAAATCTCCTCCTCGTGCAAAGGAAGATGGCAAGTGAAGATGTCCATTCCCACACCAAGGCCAACATGCTCCAGAAGTTTTGCGGGGTTTCCCGGGTTGGGAAATGGCGGGGGCTCCTTTGGCCTGACACGAGGCGAGTTTCGTGCACACATCCTCCCCCACCCCCCTCCATGCAGTCTGCGAGGGGCAGCCTGAGGGTAGGGAAATTGGGGAAAGGGGGGAAAAAAAACACTTTCCCTAAAGAGAAGCTCCAGGAAAAGTCACCACCTCTGACTTGACTGGAGAGTTTCTGCATTTGAATGAAGTGATTGAACCCAGGCCCTGAGGCCTGGATCTTCCTGATCTCCCCTCCCCCCCTTCCCGGGCGTGAGTCCAGGCGATTTGGGAAGCGAGAGGCGGCGCAGCAGGGATGGCGGCCGGGGGTGGGGGGTGGGGCGGGCAGCTGGGGCCGGGAGTGGGGGGGTGCGGGACTAATGAACCAGCGCCTGCCTGCATGCCTGCCTGCCTGCCTGCCTGCCTGCCTGCCTGCCTGCTTGCCTGCCTGCCTGAACGAGCCCCTCCCCTCCCCCCCCACCCCCTCCCCACACCCACCCGCCTGAGGGCAGGGATGGGGCCTGAGAGCTAAGGGAAACTTCTTTGCTAGCTACTTGTCAGGGAGTGATCCCAGCTCAAAGTCCCTTTGCTTATTTCGGAACAAGGTCTGAGTCTCAGCTAGTACAGAGTTTCTGAATGTCTCGGCACATGGACTGGCCTGCACCAAACAAGCAGACAGGAAGAAAAATGAACACACAGAAATCCAGCTGGTCTCCTTCTCCCAGAGTCTCTCTTGGAGAAATTACCTTAAGCTCAGTGACTTTGCCCCGTCTCCCTCTGGTGCAAAGCCATCCCTGGAGGAGCCAGGTCTTACATGAGCAGGGCAGGGCAGGGCAGCACCACCCAGGTGAGCTGGAGAGTGGAGAGTCAAGTTGATAGATACCCCAAATGTGGCTGGCCAGGGGTCTGGGCTAGCATTCCGTGTGAACTCACACACCCAGGCACCTAGCACCGATTTCCCCATGTTCTTCCGACCCTGATTCTCACTCTTCTTCTGTCCCCCCCCCCCCCCCTTCCTTCGGCTTTTTGCCTTTTCTAGGGCCGCTCCTGCGGCATATGGAAGTTCCCCTGCCAGGGGTCCAATCGGAGCTGTAGCCGCTGGCCTGCACCAGACCCACAGCAACGCGGGATCTGAGCCACGTCTGCAACCTGCACCACAGCTCACGGCAATGCTGGATCCTTAACCCACTGAGCAAGGCCAGGGATGGAACCTGCAACCTCATGGTTCCTAGTCAGATTCATTAACCACTGAGCCACAATGGGAACTCTGACTCTCCCTCTTCCCTGCCTGATACCTTAAGAGCCTGATCGTTTGTGGGGAAATGAAATCCCAGCTGGCAAGAGCCACCTTATCTTCCCAGCACACGAGAAAAGAATAGGCGCAGGCTCACATCCATCTTATGTTTCTATGCCTTGCCCTGGCCCCACCGTTTCAGAAAGCTGTGTCCCTCCACCTGTCAAAAGCCAAAGCCCAGGAGTTCCCGTCGTGGAATAGTGGAAAGGAATCCAACCAGGAACCATGAGGTTGCAGGTTCGATCCCAGGCCTTCCACAGTGGGTTTAGGATCTGGTGGCATCACCTTGCGCTGCGGTGTAGGTTGCAGACGCAGCTTGGATCTGATGGTGCTTGTGACTGTGGCATACACCCCAGCAGTTGTAGGTCTGATTCGGCCCCTAGCCCGGGAACCTCCATATGATGGGGGGAGGGGGGGGGGGGAGGCTGCAGCCAAAGCCCAAGGAAGAAAGACAATCAGAATGTTGCGTGGAACTCCTGGAGACTTAACAACCACCACCAGTCATGACCATGGCTGTCAACCGACACCAGAGCCAAAGAAATGTCGGATCAAATAGGAACCTGCCACTTACACCAGTACTCACCACAATGCAGGACCACAAAAACAAAGGAACAAGAAACCAAAACTAAATAATTGCCCAGGAGCAGCAGGTGCAGGAAAAGCATGCTGACTCTCACCCCCCAGAAGCCAGAGGTAACCTATTTATCACCCCACACGCACACACCTCAGCACCACCAGCACCAGCACCCCCCCCCCCCACCCCAGGATCGAATCTGCATCCTCGTGGGTGCTCCTCAGCTTTGTTACCAATGAGCCACAATGGGATCTCCCCAATCCAGGTTTTTATGTTTCTTTTTTTTTTTTTTTTCCCCTTGCTTTCTTCGGGTGGCACTCACGGCACACGGAGGTTCCCAGGCTAGGGAATCAGAGCTTGAGCCACTGGCCTACACCACAGACACAGCAACACCAGGTCCGATCTGTGTCTGCAACCTACACCACAGTTCAGGGCAATGCCAGATCTTTCACCCACTGAGCGAGGCCAGGGATCAAACCAGCACTCTCATGGATGCTACTCAGATTCCTACCTGCTGAGTCACAATGGGAACTCCACTAAATACATAAATTTTTTCAAAGAGAGAGAGAGAGGGAGAGTGTGTGTGTGTGTGTGTGTGTGTGTGTGTGTGTGTGTGAGAGAGAGAGAGAGAGAGGTCTGGTATCACTTGGGGAAAAATAAAATTATGCTTGGAGAAAAATACCTGTCCCTAGAGATCATTCACAATGGCTTGTTCTGCCTGTTCATTTCTCTCTTTCTTCCCTTTTCTTTTTTCCTTCCTTTTCTTTTCCTTTCGCATCTGTCTGTGCCGTGTGTGTGTGTGTGTGTGTGTGTGTGTGTGTGTGTGTGTGTGTGTGTGTGTGTGTGTGTGTGTGTAGTCTTCTTTTAGGGCTTCACATGTGCCATTTTGTAGGTTCCCAGGTTAGGGGTCAATGCTAGTCGGGTTCGTTTCCACCGAGCCACAACGGGAATTCCTGCCTTGTGCTTCTTTATCTTTGCTCTGTTACTAGGTGCTAGGGATTCCTTTTTGTTAAGTCCAGTCACTTAAATAAGGGTGTTTGCAGGGTTGCCTAAAGCATCAAAAATGTATTTTCTCATTAAATATTGGAATGTGGGGAGTTCCTGTTGTGGCTCAGTGGTAACAAACCCGACTAGTATCCATGTATGCCGGTTCGACCCCTGGTTTGGGAACTTCCGTATGCCACAGTTATGGCTCTAAAAAATCCTCTCTCTCTCTCTCTCTCTCTCTCTCTCTCTCTCGATAATATACACATACACACACACATCCATACGTACATACCTATGTACACATATACATATACATTGGAATTTGGTCTGCCATCGATGAGATGCTCCCTCTTTGTGTGTTGTTCATTTTGTTTTTTGTTTTTTAGGAGTGCACCCTCGGGATATGGAAGTTCCCTGGGCTAGGGGTTGAAGAATCGGAGCTGTAGCTGCTGGCCTGCACCTCAGCCAGAGCTATGCCCTGCCAGATCACCCGATCTGAGCTGAGTGGCCACGTCTGTCACCTACACCTACCTCCCCCTGAATGAAGACGTATTTTCAATACATCTCAAGTGGAGAAAAACTTGCTAAAAATCACTTTATTTGTCATGGAAACCATATCTTCTAGCAGACATGGCACAAAAGCCAGTGTTTATGGTCATCACACCACAGACATCAGAATTCCAAGCTTCTAGGGGTTTCTTGGGGGTGGGGTGGGGTGTGTCCCCAGGGCCTGTGGAAGTTCCATGCCCACCCCTCTGCCACCACCCAGGGATCCTTCGCCCTGGGTGGGTGGGGGGAGGGAGAGGGTATCTCAGCAGAAACGATCTTATCTTACGGGGTTTATGGATGGCTAGAAGCATGTGGTTCTGTTCATCTCATGCTTGAGGTTTCGGTTTTTGCCCTCCTACCTACCCAATGGTCGGCAGATGGAATTCTTCTGGTTTTCTCTGGCCATCCCTCTCCTCGAACTCACGGGTCCAGTTTTTCTCCCACATTTGACTTTTCCGGGAGATCCACAAAAGGAAGCGCCAACCCTTGACATCCACCGACAAGAGATCACCACCCTCTGCCCCTCTTTAGCCCCTTCTCATCCTCATGCCTGCCTGCACACATCGGAGACATTTCCAAGTGCCCAGGAGGATCCTTGGACCCTGACACCTCGAAATCTTCCCTGAGCAGCAGTGCTCGGGACTCAGACCTGGGGTTTATCACGGGCTCCAACCACGACCTTTGGTTTTCCTGGGCTGGGAGATCGGTTTCATGAGATGGAACCGGCTGCGGATTCAGCTTCTGGATCTGGACTGTGAAACGTTGTACAAGACTTTTTTCAAGGCATGACTGTAGGGGAACAAAACCTTGCGGCCCGCCCCCCGCCACATCCCAGATGTCACATGAGCACGGGGAGGAATTCTGTGGAGCTGGAAACAACCATGACCCAAAAGAACACAGGAAGGAATTCCTGTCATGGCGGGGCAGAAACGAATCGGACTAGGAATCACGAGGTGGCAGGTTTGATCCCTGGCCTCGCTCAGGGGTTTAAGGATCTGGCATTTTTCCGCGAGCTGTGGCATAAGGTCTCAGATGTGGCTCGGATCCCGCCGTTGCTGTGGCTGTGGCTCAGGCTAGCAGATGCAGCTCCGATTCAACACCAAGCGTGGGCGCGCGCGCGCGCGCGGGGGGTGGGGGGGAGGCGGGGAGGGAAGCAAACCTCCTAAGAACGACGAAAGTGCAGTTAGGAAACAGAAAATGATGATCCCGGAAGTCCACTTGAATGTGGTTGGGAGACATGCGTAGGACCACACCGCCACCGTGTGAGAGACCAGTGCAAGACAGCTGAACAATACAAAGCGGGGTGGGGGGTGGGGTGCTTGGCGGGGGTTGGAGGAGGAGGAGGAGGAGGAGGAGGTGGGGGGAGACGGCGGCACTGGTGCTGGGCAAAGGTGCCTCTGGGCGAGGACTTTGGTGACCATATTCTCATGGCAGGCTTGAGAGCCCAAAAGATGACATGGTGGAGGCTGAAGTTAAGTTTGGTCAAAAGGAAAACAACCATGAGAAAAGATGCATCCACCCACACCTAGAAAAGATATCGTGCCAGGAATGGGAGCCCTGTTCCAATGGCTCTTCCTGGGATTGTGGGAAATGAATCGATAGCAAGAAGATGCTTTCACATCCATGTCTTCAATGACTCCTGTACTAAGTGCGTCGTGGTTTTGCCAGTTTGGCAGAGTTGTGGAATGTCATCCGGCAATTGCATCTCCCCTGCCCAACCAGCAAGATGGAGTTGTTCTTTTTTTTTTTTTTTTTTTTTTTTCCTGCTGCACTGCCTTTCCTGTGCCAGGGATCGAACTTGAGGCTCAGCTGTGACCTAGGCACAGCGGGAACTCCAAGATGGATTTCTTTTTCCTTCTTTTTCTTTCCTTCCTTCCTTTCTTCCTTTCTTTCTTTTCTCTCTCTCTCTTTCTTTTTCTTTTCTTTCTTTCTTTCTCTTTCCTTCCTTCCTTTCTTCCTTTCTTTCTCCTTTCTTTTTCTTTCTTTCTTTCTTTCTTTCTTTCTTTCTTTCTTTCTTTCTTTCTTTCTTTCTTTCTTTCTTTCTCTCTCTCTATCTTTCTCTTTCCTTCCTTTCTTTCTTTCTCTTTCTTTCTTTCTTTCTTTCTTTCTTTCTTTCTTTCTTTCTTTCTTTCTTTCTTTCTTTCTCTCTCTCTCTCTCTCTCTCTCTCTCTTTCTGGTTTTTTTTGGGGGGGAGCCACACCCGCAGCACATGGAGGTTCCCAGGCTAGGGGTCAATTCGGAGCCTTACCTGCCGGCCTACACCACAGGCACAGCCACGCGGGATCCGAGCCGCGTCTGTGACGGACACCACAGCTCACGGCAATGCCAGATCCTTAACCCAACAAGTGAGCCAGGGATCAAACCTGCAACCTCATGGTTCCTGGTCGGATTTGTTTCCACTACCCCAGGATGGCAATCCTGAGACTTGCAAAGTTTATTGTTTGTTTCGGGTTTTCTCCACCCCCTCTCCCTCCCGTTTCAGCTTTATGTTTTACTTTTTGGCCACACCCACGGGCAGCAAGTGGAAGTTTTTCCTGAGGCAGAGATGGAACCTGCACCACACAGGGGCAACCAGAGCCACCGCGTTGAGAAAGCAGGAGCCTTGACCCTGTTGGTCGTGGGCTTCCTTCTTCTTCTTCTTCTTCTGTTGTTGTTTTTTGGGTTTTTTTTGGGGGGGGGTTGTTTTCCTTTTTTTGTTTTGTTTTGTTTTGTTTTGGATGAGATTTCAGTTCACCCCCCCCCCCCAACACACACACACACTCATAGTGTTGCGTTGTACTTTCCCTCCATTGTGGTTGGTCAGTCATGCTGAAATCCATGTTTCTATGACCTGACCACCAGAGCATTTGCCCCAGGCAGCCATTTGTTCTCTTTGGACTTTGTCTCAGTCTATGCAGAGAGAGATTTTCATTTCCACTTTCCTAGGATCGACTGTATCCTTCTCTCCCTTCCTAAGCTTCTGGGCTTTGCTTGTCTGCTTTTGACAGACCGTCTCCGTCGGTAAGGGTGGCAGGTAAACCGACTCCTGCGTTGTCGTTCTCCGAGAGCTTGCCCGGTTTCGTTTTTGCCAGTCCCCGCCTACCCTCCCACCCTCCCTCTCTCCCTCCCTCCTCCAGCTCCGTGCAGGGAGGTGGGGTGGGGGTGGGGGAGAGAAGAGAAGGTGGAGGGGAACCTGAGATCTCTCTCGCTAGTGCCACCCTCACCGCGCCGGCTTCTCTCTGGAATTCCCAAGCCCAGGAAGGGACATGCTTGGGGGAGCGAGCGCGGCTCCTTCTAGGCAACAGCGAGAACCTCTTCCCAGCTCCTTCCCCGCCGCCGCCGCCGCCGCCGCCGCCGCCGCCGCCGCCGCCGCCCCCCTCTTTCCATCTGCTGCCATCACGCCACGCAGTGCCTTGCCAGGAGGCAGCTCCGCGAGGCAAGCTTCGCGGTCGTGCAGGACGCCTGGCGCCTCGGCCCCGGGAAGAGCTCGGGCATTTGGGTGGCCGGCGCTGTGTCGTTGTGTCGCCGCCGGCCGGCCGGCCTTCCGGATCTGTCCCGGTGACGTTGGTGGCGGTTGTCGCGTGCCATCTAGTGTCCGCTTTTATATCGTCCCTTCCCTCTGCAGCTTTGGGGACCTTCGCGAGGGATGTGACTCAGCCATCCGGCCTGAGTCAGAGTTCCGGGAGGCTGGCGACACTGGCGGCGACAGCTCCGGTGGCTCAGAGGCCTGGGAGTGTCCCTCTCTCACCGGAGATTGGGCCTGCAGGCCTGTGAGGGAGTGACTGTCACCGCGCTCCCCAGGCAGGCTCTGGGGCCGCCTGGCCGGGTCGACCAGCATCCGCTCTTGCCGCTCCGGCCCCGGGGACCGACCAGGCCTGGGCCGGGCCGCCTCCCTAGCGAGGGGAGAGGGTGTGCGGCGCCCGGGACTGCCTGTGCTCGGGTGGCCTGGCCTTGTCCCGGGTCGCCCTTTGGAGCGTGAATGACTCCCGCCTGCGGTCCCTCCAGCCTCTCATCCCCGAAGTGAGGAGCGGCCCGGGTTGTGCGCTGAGGGCGTTGGAGGGCGCGACAGGCTCGGTGGCCGGCACGCTTGTTTCCCGGTCGTCATGCCGGCATGGGCCCCTCCCCGCCTGCCCCCCGACTGATGGCTACCGCCGGCCCGTGCGGAGTCGTACTCACGAGGTCTAGACCGGCACAAGACGTGAGGGGTGGAGCGGAAAGGGTGGCTCGGGCCCCGGCGCCTTCCTTCGCGGGGTCCGTTCGTCGGAGGCGCCTCCGTGGAAACATTTTTTTTTCCAAGTCCTGATGGATCCGGAGACGGTGGACGGTACCCCGCCGGCCCCCTGCTCCCGGGTGTGGCCGGGAAGGGTGCACCTGGGCCTGAGGCGTGCCCATGTAGGGTCCCGGTCGTTGGACAAGACTTCGTTTCCCACGCTCTCATTTCCCGCCCCCCGCCCTCGGAGTGTTTCCCTGTCGGTCGGTCGATCGGTCGGGAGGTGGGGACCGGCCTGAGCTGGATGGTGTGTCCTGGATTTTGGGGGAGCCAAGTCCCCGTCTGGAGCTCCGGACAGACCGATACCTGCCCGCGTGGGCAAGCCGGGAAGGGCTTCCCCGGCTGGCCGGCCGGCTCCACCTCCTTCATGTCCCTGTCCCTTCCTTGCGGTCACGCTCCCCGGGTCGACCAGATGGCTCTGAGAGCGCTGGGTCTGGCGACTCTAGGGCAGGGCTGGGGGACAAGTGTCCGGATGGGGGTTCCGGGGATACCCCCACGTCCTGTGGGTGGGCCCCGCTGCTGGGCATGGACATTTTTCGCGGCCGAAATACGCCTTTTCTGTCACCAGGTAGATGCTGACACGATCCTCTTCAGCGCCTGTCGCTGGAGACCTTGGGCCTCTGGATGCACGTGGGGGGCTTTGGGCTTTCGGCTGCTGTCCAAGGCCTGACCCTGCCCTTTGCACCCCGCGTGGGGGCCGCTCGCCTGGGCCTGTGCGCCGGCTCTCACTTGTGCATCCAGCTGGCCCGTGCTGCGGTGTCTCCTCCGGTCTCTGGCTGACCCGAGGGCGGCAGGGCGCGTGGCCCTGTGGGGTCTTCTACCCTGTGTGCCTCCCTGCTGCGGGCACCCGGCGGCTCGGCTGGGACAACCCCACCCTGTTGGCTCCGTGCCACGTGTCAGGCGTTCTCCCTCCCGGGGTTGTCAGCCGCTGTCTCTCCCCTGAGAGAGGAAGGGGAGGAGGAGGAGGAGGAGGGGGTGCCGGTGAAGCTGAAGCAGGCCCCCGTGGTGATTGTCTTTGCTGGCCCTCCCTCCCCTCTTCTGGGCTCTTCCCTGGCTCTGCCAGGACTGATCGATGTGGTGATGTGGCGCTCTCCTGGGCTTGGGCTTAAGCCGCGCCAGATGAGGGACGGCCGCTCATGGTGAGCTGGGCCGCGCCTCTCATTCTGTCGCGGGCCCCTCGCTGCTCCTCCCCCACCTGCGGGTGGTGTGGGGGAAGGCAGGGGTGCGGCCTCCAGCCTGACCTCTGGTCTCCCGCCCTGCTGCCTTCGGGTGTCAGTCGGGGGGGGGGGGCCTGGGTCCTTTGGGACGCAGCAGGCATTCTCGCTTTGCCGCCTTGGCGTGTGCCTTGCGAGCGGTCCCTCCCCAAAGTGGGGGGGAGGCCTCCCTCGCTGCCATGCTTCGCATCCCTGCGGGTGCGTGAGCGTGCCTCCCCTGGTCCTCTGTGGTGCCCCTGGAGTACTCCGGGTTGCCTGTCAGATGCCCGAGGCCGAGCGGTGGTGTCGTTTTCCTCTCCCAGCGGTGAGTCCCCTCGGGTCCCCACTGTGGTGGTGGCGTGCCCCACGAGCAGCTTCCTAAAGCTCAGGGGAGGGGGTCGAGACGGTAAGGCAGGGGAAGCTTGTGTCCCCTCCCCGGGAGGGGCTCAGGTGGACCCCTTGTCATGGGTCTCCCTCACTGTGTGCCAGTGAGGGCAGCCCTTGGCCCTTGAGCGGCACGCCCCATGCTTCTCCCTTGACCGGGAAGGCTGCATGTGGTCGTGAGAGCGACCGCGGTGGGCCGGGAGATGTGAAGGGGGGGTCCCCGTCTGGCTTTCCGGACGTGGCACCCCTCCACCCACGTGGAAAAGTCTGAAAGGCAAGCCTGGTGGCAGCACAGACTCTTGCTCTCCCGGCTCTGACCGTGGACGCTCACATGGGCTGTGTGCTTTACCCATACCGCAGACCCCCCCCCTTCTGACTTCCCACTTTTTGGGAGTGTTCCCACTCCCGTGGGTCCCCGAAGGGGCGAACGATGGTGTGGGGGGCACGACGCGCCCTCGGTGAGAAAGCCTTCTCTAGCGATCTGAGAGGGGGGCCTTGGGGTACCTGGACCCCCCAGCCGCCGCCCCTCTGAAGTGTGCAAGGCAGTAGCTGCCGGTGCTACTTGCCACAGCGTGTGGGCAAGAGCCGCCCTCGCGCGAGGGGTGCGCTGGCCCCCGCGGTGGGGGCCAAGCGCTGCTCTTTTGCCTAATGCGGCCTGTACCTCCCCCCTCCGAGTTGGGGGAGGGTCACGCCGGGCCGGGCCGGGTTTTGGCATCCAGCGCCGGGCTGTGTGCTGCGTGGGCACGTGGTGCCCCTCCCCTTGGAAGGGGAAGTGGAGGAGGGGGATGCGCCCCGTCCCCCGGCGGCCTCTGCCCCTGCCTCCCCCGCTGCGAGCCGCCTGTCGGTTCTTCCCGCACTCGCCTGGGGTCGCAGCTGGTGGTGTGGAGGTGGTGAGCGAGCATGGTTCGGGCCGCCTCGCTCAGGAGCGTTTCCCCCAGGCGTCAGGCCCTGGAGGGTGGACTAGGTGAAGGACGGATGAGATGAGGGTGGAAAGATGGACGGATGGGTGAGATGAGGCGGACGAGCCCCCCCCCCACGTGGCAGGGGGGGGGAAGCCTTTGCACATGGGGCCCTGGTGGTGGGGCCGGGTCGTGGAGTGCTCTGGGGCGACTGAGGCCGCCTGGTGTCCCAGGTGTCATGGGACTGCCCTCGTGTGTGTGGTGGTGTGACCCCGTGCTGGTTTGCCTGGCGTGCCTGGGTCCTTTCTCCTCTCCCTGGGCAGGCACCCGCGTCCCTGCCTCACAGCCCTTGCCCCGTGTGCATTGCCGCCCTTCCCCGGTGCTGCCGGCCCTCCCCCTGCCCCGAACAGGTGACCGCCCTGCCTTGCCTGTGCCATGTCTCTCTCCCTCCCGCCCCCGTGTCAACCGGGGACCTGAAATGGCCTCACCTCGTGTGGGTGTCACCCCCTGGCCGCCGTGGCCGGGCGGGTGTCCCTGGGTGATGTGCTTCTCGGGTGTCCCCCTGTGCGCGGGGGGGTGGGGGAAGAGGGTTGGGCACGGCGGGTGCGTGTGGGGTGTGGGGGGTGGTCGTCGGTAGGTGCCTTGGGAGACTTGTTTCCACGGGGCCGGCTGTGGCTCGTCGGTGTCGTCGGTGGCGGTCGTGGGGCCCCCGCGAGGGGGGGGCCCCCAGGGGTTGAGGGGGAGGCCAGTCGGCGTCCTGGGTGTTGCGGCGGGACCGCCGTTGTGCTGGAGGCCTCTGGCGGTGAGACCCCGTGTCGTGCCCTGGCAGCCGACTCGCATCTGGTTTTTGGGGATGGTCCCCGTGGCCCCCCCCCACCTCGTTGGAGGCCTGCGGCCGCCCCCTCCGCCACCGTCCCTTTGTGGCATCTCTCTCGATGCCGGCCGCTCCCACGTTCGCCCTCCTCGCTCCCGCTCGTCTGTCTGACCTCCCGTCTGTCTGGTCCCCATCTGCCGACCCCCGGACCGGCGTCCTGGTGCGTCTCGCTTTCCTGGGCCCGCTGCGGCCCCGCTCCGTGCCCGCCGCCGCTTCCTTGCCCCGCCTGTCCGCCGGTGTCGTTGCGTGTGGTCGAGGGGTGGCCTTCTGCCACCCCCCACCCCCTGCCGCGTGCCCCTCCCTCCCGGCTCTGCTGAGCTCACCTGAGCGCGAGTCGGGACCCGGCTAGCCGCTGCGGGCCGGCCGTCATAGCCGTGCCGCTCCTGGGTGGGTGGGGGGGAGGGGCCTTGGGCCTTGGCCCTCGTTGCCACCCCTCTCCTGTCCGCTCGAGCGAGGGCGCGCGCGTGTCGGCCGGTCCCGACGTGACTGCTCGGTGCCCCGGGCCGTCGAGGGGGAGGT
>NC_139392.1:40845000-40862500 GCF_054392235.1 Sus scrofa
TGCTTTTTATAGTCTCCGAAAAGGTCCGCCAGATGGCTCCCGGGGTGGGCCTGGGACGACCAAGTTCGGGGCCGGAAGAGGCCACTTCCAAGTGGGGGAGGAGTTACAAGTGGGTGGCAGACCTGAAGATAACCTGGAGGGGAGGAAAAAGGAGGGGAACCGTGACCGACCGAGCGAGCCGGAGGGGAGGGGAGGGGAGGGGAGGGGAGGGACGATGGGATGGCACCATCGGGAGTCCTGCTCAAAGAATTGGAGCCTCCTTGAGACATGCGACCACATCCATCATTCCAGAGGGAATGGAAGCGTCTTCCCCATGGTTGTACAATGATACATGTCCTTCAGAGTCCCTGAGAAAAAAAGGAATACAAGGCAAGATTTTGTCCGTGGAGGGAAGGGGGGGGGGGGGAGAACAGAGGCTCCAGACTTTGGATCTCTTGGCACAGGGGCCTCCTGCGCCGTATGGAAAGGACTGTTCCTAGGGTGCTCTCAGAATGGGATTTCTGGGTCCCACGAACCTTGTGTGTTGGACAAAGAGGCAGAAAGAGGGGTTCCCGGCTGGAAAGCCCAAACCACAGCTCTTCAGATGGGTAGGGAAGGGCAGACAGACTTCCGGCCCCAAGCAGTGATCTGGACCTCCAGAGGCCTTAGGACGACTTCACTGAGAACACGCAGAATACGACCCAGCCACAGCGTCCTCTATACCTAGCTCTGTTTCACTTTCTCTGTCTCTCTCCCCTCCTCCTCTTTCTCCCTCTGATTCTGCCTCTCACTGTCTGCCTATCCTCCGTCCCTCCCTGTCTGTCTCTGTCTCTCTCCCTCACAAGCACACCAAAGCGGGTCCCCCCCCCCCCCCCGGAAAGGACGGATGTGAGACGGACACCCTCTTCTTCCCGTCTTGAAAGCAGGAGAAAAACCTTCCTCTAGAAGCCCAAGTTCAAAGCCAGCTGTTTCAAGGAACGTCTGCCTCTGGCAAGGGGGAGGGGGAGGGCGAGGGGGAGGGCGAGGGGGCGGCCTGGAGGCAGCCTGGAGCACCCACGGCATGCATTCAGAAACCTCGTGCATCTCTCTTCCGGTGCTATCTTTTGGGGGCACGTGGTACTCTTGGGCAAGTCCTCCGAACGATAGTGGAAACAAACATCTGTCTTCTCTCCCACACCTGATGAATGCAGACAGACACACTGGAAGAGCACCCACCCCCCCTTTTCCCCCAAAGGACTCTTGTCACTGTACAGACGGGGGGGGGGGGGGGGGGGGCGGCACGGGGGTGTCACACGCAGTCTTGGTGGCTCGTCTATGTTTCCAATCCGCCCAGGCAGTGCAGGCGGCCACCACTGCTGCTGCCACCTCTCACCGATCGTTCATCCTGTCCGTCAGTGCTATGACAGCACTAAGCTCTTCAGGGAGAAAATGCTCCCTGCCTTTCCTCTCGGAGGGCACACTGAGGGCACCCACTCCCATTAACAAAGTTTATTCACCTTGACAGGAAGAAAAGAGCTTGGGGTTTCTCACACCGCTGCAGATGACACTTTCCTACCGACTCTGGAATTCTCTTGCTCATTCTCCGGTGGGCCCGCCCCCCCCATTTCAGGAGAGGGTGTTTGGTTCTGGGTTGGGGTGCGTGTGTGTGCGCGCGTGTGTGTGTGCGTGTGGGTGTGTGTGTCTGGGTGTGTCTGTGTCTTGCTTTTTCATTTTATTGGAATACAGTTGACTGACAAAGTTGTATGAACTTACAGGGTTGTTTCTGGGTGTTCGTCATGGCAGTGAAAGGAAACACCAGGATTTCCCTAGAAAGCCATCCCGTTCACCTGATCGGTGGCGTGAAGGACATTCACATCCTCCTTGAGTTTCGCATTTGAAAGTGAGGGGCGGGTGCGTGCAGCAGGTCCCCCCCCACCCCACCCCGCGCCCCGAACGTGCCTCCCGCAGTGGCACTAGGAGTGTGTGCAATGAAAGGGACAGGACACCAGACACCAGAGGACCATTCTGACCCTCCTTTCCTTCTCTCTTCGGAAAGCAGGAAATAAATCTCTTGGGTGAAAGAAAAGTGTGCTCCCTGCCACGAAATTTGGGGGGGGGGGGTGTCGGGTTGGCGATAAGGACTTCACTGCTCCCATGGCTCCTGCAATGTTCACGAATCCTCCAAATCCTCAAGGCAAGATGGTTCACAACCAATACATGAGCGAGCTGTCAGAGACACCAGGGACTGAAACACTCCGTATTAGGGAGGGGTCCTCACTCACTTTCATGCAAAGGCAGCGACAACAGCAGCCTTTTCAAAGATGGCTGCAGGCAAGAGGGTGGGGGAGATGATGGAGAAAGTGGTGGTGGCGGCGGCGGCGGCGGCGGCGGCGGCGGCGTGGCAGACTTGGATCACGTCCATTATGTTCATTCAACAAACAGTCGGGGCGACGGGAGAATGGCCGCTTGGTGGTCTGTGTTTCTCCAGGCTCCCTGACCCACTCCCTGCCCCACACCCCCAACCCCCCACACCCCCTTGGACATGGGCAGGAAGGTTTCTAGAGAAGGCAGTGCCTGACCTGCCGGCTCTGTCACCCTGGGGGGAGAACATTTCGGAGAGTCGCCAGAGGCTTCAGACTTCCTACCCCTCTCCCTCCCCCACTCTGAACCCTGGTAACTAGACTTCATTCAACCGACACTTAGGATGGGTCATCCAACTGTTCTCTCATGAAGGAAGGAAGGAAGGAAGGAAGGTGGGTCGGTGGGTAGGTGGGTGTGTTTTCTGCGTGGGGTGAAGCCTTCCCTCCCTCGATGCAAGCCTGATATCCTCACCTGTCACAGAGACTGGACCCCTAAAAAACTACTGTGTCCGGTTTTCTCCCATTTAGGGGGTTCCAGAGTGTGTGTGCGTGCGTGCGCGTGTGCGTGCGTGCGTGCGCGTGCGTGTGCGTGTGCGTGTGCGTGTGTGTGTGTGTGTGTGTGTGTTTTGAGGGCCACACCCACGGCATATGGAGGTTCCCAGATGACGGATCGAATCGGAGGCTTTAGCTGCTGGCCTCCTACACCACAGAAACAGGAATGCCAGGTCCGAGCCGCGTCTGGGACCAACACCACAGCTCACGGCAACACTGGATCCTTTACCCACTGAGCGAGGTGGACAGGGATCGAACCTGCAACCTCATGGTTCCTGGTCGGATTCATTTCCACTGCGCCATGGCGGGAACTCTGCTTTGTGGTTTTGGCGTTTGGATTCCAGAAGGTGGCGTAGGGGTCCCTGTTCGTCATCTATTGGATAGAGACTCGTGTGTGTATATGTTCATCCCATCCTCCTCATGGATCCCTCTCCCCCGCCCTCATGATTTCTTTTTCCCCCTCTGCTTTTTAGGGCTGCCCTCGTGGCATATGGAAGTTCCCAAGCGAGGGGTTGAATCGGAGCTACGGCTGCTGGCCTACGCCACAGGCACAGCCATGTGGGATCCGAGCCGCGTCTGCGACCGACACCACAGCTCACGGCACTGCCTGCCGGATCCTTACCGCCCCCCTGAGCGAGGCCAGGGATCGAACCCACACCCTTCCCTGCAAAGGTTCCTCGTCGGATGCGCTTCCATGGTGCCACGACAGGAACTCCCCCGTGATGGTTTTTTTTCACGCTGGTGTTCCCACCAACAAGGAAGGAATGGCCCAATATTCTGGAATCACCTAGAGGGGAAAAGACGCTGAAAAAGAAAGAACGGAGGGATAGATGGATGTAGATGGATCACTGAATCCCCTTGACTGTACACCTGAAACGAACACAACATTGTAAGCAAGCCCACTGTACGCCGAGCTAAAGCAACAACAACAACCAACAACCACAACAAACTTACATCTTAAAAAAAAAAAAAAAAAAAAAAAAGAAGATGTCCCCTGCAGTTCCCATCAGGGCTCAGCGGTAATGAACCCGACTAGGATCCGTGAGGATGTGGGTTCGATCCCTCCCCTGGCCTCGCTTGGTGGGTTAAGGATCCCGTGTTGCTGTGGCGGTGGGGTAGGCCCGCAGCTACAGTTCTGATTCGACCGTGAGTCTGGGAACTTCCATAGGGCTGGGGCGTGGGCGTTAAAAAAAGATATACTATATGCATACTATATACATATGTAGGAGTTCCCGTCATGGCTGGACGAATCCGACTAGGAGGCCTGAGGGTGCGGGTTCGATCCCTGGCCTCGCTCGTTGGGTTCAGGATCGGGTGTTGCCGTGAGCTCTGGTGTAGGTCGCAGACAGGGCTCGGATCCCGCGTTGTGCTGGCTCTGGTGTAGGCCGGTGGCTACGGCTCCGATTGGACCCCTAGCCTGGGAACCTCCATGTGCCATGGGTGCAGCCCTAGAAACAGAAAATAACTACGTGTGTGTGTCTGTGTGTGTGTGTGTGTGTCTGTGTGTGTGTGTGTGTGTGTGTGTGTGTGTGTGCGTGTGTCTGTGTGTGTCTGTGTGTGTGTGTATACAGATAGATATAGATATACAGATATAGATATAGATATATCACCTACCTAAAGGCCCAGGACTAGAGAAAGCATTGGGTCATTAGGATCTAAGAATCTTCTCCCCGCCCCCCAAATCCATCCATCCAACCCACCCTCCCTCCCTCTCTCCATCTTTCACTTTTCCTGATAAAGACAAAGGGACAAAAATTGTTTGTTTGTTTGTTTCTTTGTTTGTTCGTTTCTTTCTCAAAAGATGTACATCTACTTTGTAACTTATACCTCTGTCAGAGGGATGGAGAATCCTTGACCTTTTCCTCCCTACCCAAATCCTTCCAGAAGTCAGAAACTCAGTGGCTGGAAAACTGGACTGGATCCTGAAGTTTTTCCAGTTGCCTTCCATCTCTGGCTACAACTCTCTTCATGAGCGTTTCCCATTTTCTCCCACCCTTTGGACCTGGCATCCTTGTGGATGAGAACACGTATCGCTTGTCCCGAGGCCCTGAAAACGGAAGCTAGTGGAGTCCCTCGATGAACACATCAGAGAAATGGTCTCTGAGAGTGTCTCTGAGAGTGAAACCATCACCCTGTGTTCATTTCTCTAAGAGCCCCTCGGAAAGTTGGCCCCAACACCTGACGGCATTCTCAGAGGGGCCTTTCAAAAGACTGAAGGGGCGTTCCCGTCATGGCTCCGTGGTTAACGAATCCGACTAGGAACCGTGAGGTTGCGGGTTCGATCCCTGCCCTCACTCAGTGGGTTAAGGATCCAGCGTTGCCGTGAGCTGTGGTGTCGGTCGCAGACACGGCTCGGATCCCACGTTGCTGTGGCTCTGGCGTAGGCTGGCAGCTATGGCTCCGATTCGACCCCTAGCCTGGGAACCTCCATATGCCATGGGAGCGGCCCAAGAAATGGCAAAAAGACAAAACAAACAAACAAACAAACAAACCGACAAAACAAAAGACTGAAGGGACTTTCCCCTCTCCCTCTCTCTTCCCTCTGTCTCACTCACTGTCTCTGTCTGTCTCTCTGTGTCTCTCTCACACGCACACGCACACACACACAGAGTCACCGGCTCCGTTCTTCATATGTAACAGTTTGAAAGTTCCAGGAAAGGTTGGCAGCCCAAACCGGCCTTGGTACTCCAGCTCCAATTAAGTCTCAGAGACAGAGTTTTGGGGTGAAGCATAAAGAACAGCTTTATTGCTTTGCCAGGCTAAGGAGGCCACAGCAGGCTAAGGACCTCAAAACTGTGTCCTCCCTTGAGAGGGGATAGCAAGGGGTTCTATAGGTTTAGCTTAATGGTAGGCATGGGGGTGGCGGAGCTGTCTAGAAGCATCAGGGTGCTTGCATTCTTCTCCCTGGATAGGAGATTAGGATAGACCATTTCAAAGTCATCAAGGCTGGAGTCAGGTGGTCCATGGAATGTTTCCAGTGTCTTTGGGGTTATGGCATTTTGACCTTCTCTCTGGAGTGAAGATTGCTCATCCACGGGGCGGGCGTGGGGCGGGGGGTGGGGGGGGGTCGCAATCCTTAGGGAGTGTTTCAAGGGTAGAGAAAACACCAGGTTCACTACAACTCTGACTCGACAGTAGTCATTAGTCATAAGTTCGTGGGCCAAGGCAAGCCATAACCTAACGGAGACTATTTCAAAGTAGCTTTTAGCTGTAACAATGTCTCTGGCTCCAACACACCAGCACTCCGGGGCTTGAGCTTGGTTTCAGTTTCAGAGGAGGGAACTCTGGCTCCAAGGATTAACCCCTTCGTTCCTTTGGTTTCTGTGGGCCTGGTTCGGGGAGCCCATCCACATCACCGCCTTTTGAGAGGCCATCTGACAACTGTTTCACCAAAGCGACGTCATCTCAAAACAAGGAAACCAGTTCCATGAAATGGAGGATCTCTCCCTCCCTCTCCCTCCCTCTCCTTCTCACTCTCCTCTACCCACAGCTCATGGCAACGTGGGATTCGTAACCCAGTGAGCGAGGCTGAGCATGGAACCTGCCACCTCATGGTTCCTAGTTGCATTTATTTCCACTTCTGCACCACGATGGGACCTCCCCAGCACAGTTTTTCACACGTGAAGTTTCCCGGGACGTCTCGGAGGAGGCGGACCCCAAACGTGTCTCCATGCCCTATGTGGGTGATTCCTGTGAGGTAAAATGACTTAAGGACCGGCCCACACAAAAGGGACACTCTGGCCCTCCTTTCTGGCCCCCAGACAGCAGGAGATGAAAATCTCCTCCTCGTGCAAAGGAAGATGGCAAGTGAAGATGTCCATTCCCACACCAAGGCCAACATGCTCCAGAAGTTTTGCGGGGTTTCCCGGGTTGGGAAATGGCGGGGGCTCCTTTGGCCTGACACGAGGCGAGTTTCGTGCACACATCCTCCCCCACCCCCCTCCATGCAGTCTGCGAGGGGCAGCCTGAGGGTAGGGAAATTGGGGAAAGGGGGGAAAAAAAACACTTTCCCTAAAGAGAAGCTCCAGGAAAAGTCACCACCTCTGACTTGACTGGAGAGTTTCTGCATTTGAATGAAGTGATTGAACCCAGGCCCTGAGGCCTGGATCTTCCTGATCTCCCCTCCCCCCCTTCCCGGGCGTGAGTCCAGGCGATTTGGGAAGCGAGAGGCGGCGCAGCAGGGATGGCGGCCGGGGGTGGGGGGTGGGGCGGGCAGCTGGGGCCGGGAGTGGGGGGGTGCGGGACTAATGAACCAGCGCCTGCCTGCATGCCTGCCTGCCTGCCTGCCTGCCTGCCTGCCTGCCTGCTTGCCTGCCTGCCTGAACGAGCCCCTCCCCTCCCCCCCCACCCCCTCCCCACACCCACCCGCCTGAGGGCAGGGATGGGGCCTGAGAGCTAAGGGAAACTTCTTTGCTAGCTACTTGTCAGGGAGTGATCCCAGCTCAAAGTCCCTTTGCTTATTTCGGAACAAGGTCTGAGTCTCAGCTAGTACAGAGTTTCTGAATGTCTCGGCACATGGACTGGCCTGCACCAAACAAGCAGACAGGAAGAAAAATGAACACACAGAAATCCAGCTGGTCTCCTTCTCCCAGAGTCTCTCTTGGAGAAATTACCTTAAGCTCAGTGACTTTGCCCCGTCTCCCTCTGGTGCAAAGCCATCCCTGGAGGAGCCAGGTCTTACATGAGCAGGGCAGGGCAGGGCAGCACCACCCAGGTGAGCTGGAGAGTGGAGAGTCAAGTTGATAGATACCCCAAATGTGGCTGGCCAGGGGTCTGGGCTAGCATTCCGTGTGAACTCACACACCCAGGCACCTAGCACCGATTTCCCCATGTTCTTCCGACCCTGATTCTCACTCTTCTTCTGTCCCCCCCCCCCCCCCTTCCTTCGGCTTTTTGCCTTTTCTAGGGCCGCTCCTGCGGCATATGGAAGTTCCCCTGCCAGGGGTCCAATCGGAGCTGTAGCCGCTGGCCTGCACCAGACCCACAGCAACGCGGGATCTGAGCCACGTCTGCAACCTGCACCACAGCTCACGGCAATGCTGGATCCTTAACCCACTGAGCAAGGCCAGGGATGGAACCTGCAACCTCATGGTTCCTAGTCAGATTCATTAACCACTGAGCCACAATGGGAACTCTGACTCTCCCTCTTCCCTGCCTGATACCTTAAGAGCCTGATCGTTTGTGGGGAAATGAAATCCCAGCTGGCAAGAGCCACCTTATCTTCCCAGCACACGAGAAAAGAATAGGCGCAGGCTCACATCCATCTTATGTTTCTATGCCTTGCCCTGGCCCCACCGTTTCAGAAAGCTGTGTCCCTCCACCTGTCAAAAGCCAAAGCCCAGGAGTTCCCGTCGTGGAATAGTGGAAAGGAATCCAACCAGGAACCATGAGGTTGCAGGTTCGATCCCAGGCCTTCCACAGTGGGTTTAGGATCTGGTGGCATCACCTTGCGCTGCGGTGTAGGTTGCAGACGCAGCTTGGATCTGATGGTGCTTGTGACTGTGGCATACACCCCAGCAGTTGTAGGTCTGATTCGGCCCCTAGCCCGGGAACCTCCATATGATGGGGGGAGGGGGGGGGGGGAGGCTGCAGCCAAAGCCCAAGGAAGAAAGACAATCAGAATGTTGCGTGGAACTCCTGGAGACTTAACAACCACCACCAGTCATGACCATGGCTGTCAACCGACACCAGAGCCAAAGAAATGTCGGATCAAATAGGAACCTGCCACTTACACCAGTACTCACCACAATGCAGGACCACAAAAACAAAGGAACAAGAAACCAAAACTAAATAATTGCCCAGGAGCAGCAGGTGCAGGAAAAGCATGCTGACTCTCACCCCCCAGAAGCCAGAGGTAACCTATTTATCACCCCACACGCACACACCTCAGCACCACCAGCACCAGCACCCCCCCCCCCCACCCCAGGATCGAATCTGCATCCTCGTGGGTGCTCCTCAGCTTTGTTACCAATGAGCCACAATGGGATCTCCCCAATCCAGGTTTTTATGTTTCTTTTTTTTTTTTTTTTCCCCTTGCTTTCTTCGGGTGGCACTCACGGCACACGGAGGTTCCCAGGCTAGGGAATCAGAGCTTGAGCCACTGGCCTACACCACAGACACAGCAACACCAGGTCCGATCTGTGTCTGCAACCTACACCACAGTTCAGGGCAATGCCAGATCTTTCACCCACTGAGCGAGGCCAGGGATCAAACCAGCACTCTCATGGATGCTACTCAGATTCCTACCTGCTGAGTCACAATGGGAACTCCACTAAATACATAAATTTTTTCAAAGAGAGAGAGAGAGGGAGAGTGTGTGTGTGTGTGTGTGTGTGTGTGTGTGTGTGTGTGAGAGAGAGAGAGAGAGAGGTCTGGTATCACTTGGGGAAAAATAAAATTATGCTTGGAGAAAAATACCTGTCCCTAGAGATCATTCACAATGGCTTGTTCTGCCTGTTCATTTCTCTCTTTCTTCCCTTTTCTTTTTTCCTTCCTTTTCTTTTCCTTTCGCATCTGTCTGTGCCGTGTGTGTGTGTGTGTGTGTGTGTGTGTGTGTGTGTGTGTGTGTGTGTGTGTGTGTGTGTGTGTGTAGTCTTCTTTTAGGGCTTCACATGTGCCATTTTGTAGGTTCCCAGGTTAGGGGTCAATGCTAGTCGGGTTCGTTTCCACCGAGCCACAACGGGAATTCCTGCCTTGTGCTTCTTTATCTTTGCTCTGTTACTAGGTGCTAGGGATTCCTTTTTGTTAAGTCCAGTCACTTAAATAAGGGTGTTTGCAGGGTTGCCTAAAGCATCAAAAATGTATTTTCTCATTAAATATTGGAATGTGGGGAGTTCCTGTTGTGGCTCAGTGGTAACAAACCCGACTAGTATCCATGTATGCCGGTTCGACCCCTGGTTTGGGAACTTCCGTATGCCACAGTTATGGCTCTAAAAAATCCTCTCTCTCTCTCTCTCTCTCTCTCTCTCTCTCTCGATAATATACACATACACACACACATCCATACGTACATACCTATGTACACATATACATATACATTGGAATTTGGTCTGCCATCGATGAGATGCTCCCTCTTTGTGTGTTGTTCATTTTGTTTTTTGTTTTTTAGGAGTGCACCCTCGGGATATGGAAGTTCCCTGGGCTAGGGGTTGAAGAATCGGAGCTGTAGCTGCTGGCCTGCACCTCAGCCAGAGCTATGCCCTGCCAGATCACCCGATCTGAGCTGAGTGGCCACGTCTGTCACCTACACCTACCTCCCCCTGAATGAAGACGTATTTTCAATACATCTCAAGTGGAGAAAAACTTGCTAAAAATCACTTTATTTGTCATGGAAACCATATCTTCTAGCAGACATGGCACAAAAGCCAGTGTTTATGGTCATCACACCACAGACATCAGAATTCCAAGCTTCTAGGGGTTTCTTGGGGGTGGGGTGGGGTGTGTCCCCAGGGCCTGTGGAAGTTCCATGCCCACCCCTCTGCCACCACCCAGGGATCCTTCGCCCTGGGTGGGTGGGGGGAGGGAGAGGGTATCTCAGCAGAAACGATCTTATCTTACGGGGTTTATGGATGGCTAGAAGCATGTGGTTCTGTTCATCTCATGCTTGAGGTTTCGGTTTTTGCCCTCCTACCTACCCAATGGTCGGCAGATGGAATTCTTCTGGTTTTCTCTGGCCATCCCTCTCCTCGAACTCACGGGTCCAGTTTTTCTCCCACATTTGACTTTTCCGGGAGATCCACAAAAGGAAGCGCCAACCCTTGACATCCACCGACAAGAGATCACCACCCTCTGCCCCTCTTTAGCCCCTTCTCATCCTCATGCCTGCCTGCACACATCGGAGACATTTCCAAGTGCCCAGGAGGATCCTTGGACCCTGACACCTCGAAATCTTCCCTGAGCAGCAGTGCTCGGGACTCAGACCTGGGGTTTATCACGGGCTCCAACCACGACCTTTGGTTTTCCTGGGCTGGGAGATCGGTTTCATGAGATGGAACCGGCTGCGGATTCAGCTTCTGGATCTGGACTGTGAAACGTTGTACAAGACTTTTTTCAAGGCATGACTGTAGGGGAACAAAACCTTGCGGCCCGCCCCCCGCCACATCCCAGATGTCACATGAGCACGGGGAGGAATTCTGTGGAGCTGGAAACAACCATGACCCAAAAGAACACAGGAAGGAATTCCTGTCATGGCGGGGCAGAAACGAATCGGACTAGGAATCACGAGGTGGCAGGTTTGATCCCTGGCCTCGCTCAGGGGTTTAAGGATCTGGCATTTTTCCGCGAGCTGTGGCATAAGGTCTCAGATGTGGCTCGGATCCCGCCGTTGCTGTGGCTGTGGCTCAGGCTAGCAGATGCAGCTCCGATTCAACACCAAGCGTGGGCGCGCGCGCGCGCGCGGGGGGTGGGGGGGAGGCGGGGAGGGAAGCAAACCTCCTAAGAACGACGAAAGTGCAGTTAGGAAACAGAAAATGATGATCCCGGAAGTCCACTTGAATGTGGTTGGGAGACATGCGTAGGACCACACCGCCACCGTGTGAGAGACCAGTGCAAGACAGCTGAACAATACAAAGCGGGGTGGGGGGTGGGGTGCTTGGCGGGGGTTGGAGGAGGAGGAGGAGGAGGAGGAGGTGGGGGGAGACGGCGGCACTGGTGCTGGGCAAAGGTGCCTCTGGGCGAGGACTTTGGTGACCATATTCTCATGGCAGGCTTGAGAGCCCAAAAGATGACATGGTGGAGGCTGAAGTTAAGTTTGGTCAAAAGGAAAACAACCATGAGAAAAGATGCATCCACCCACACCTAGAAAAGATATCGTGCCAGGAATGGGAGCCCTGTTCCAATGGCTCTTCCTGGGATTGTGGGAAATGAATCGATAGCAAGAAGATGCTTTCACATCCATGTCTTCAATGACTCCTGTACTAAGTGCGTCGTGGTTTTGCCAGTTTGGCAGAGTTGTGGAATGTCATCCGGCAATTGCATCTCCCCTGCCCAACCAGCAAGATGGAGTTGTTCTTTTTTTTTTTTTTTTTTTTTTTTCCTGCTGCACTGCCTTTCCTGTGCCAGGGATCGAACTTGAGGCTCAGCTGTGACCTAGGCACAGCGGGAACTCCAAGATGGATTTCTTTTTCCTTCTTTTTCTTTCCTTCCTTCCTTTCTTCCTTTCTTTCTTTTCTCTCTCTCTCTTTCTTTTTCTTTTCTTTCTTTCTTTCTCTTTCCTTCCTTCCTTTCTTCCTTTCTTTCTCCTTTCTTTTTCTTTCTTTCTTTCTTTCTTTCTTTCTTTCTTTCTTTCTTTCTTTCTTTCTTTCTTTCTTTCTTTCTCTCTCTCTATCTTTCTCTTTCCTTCCTTTCTTTCTTTCTCTTTCTTTCTTTCTTTCTTTCTTTCTTTCTTTCTTTCTTTCTTTCTTTCTTTCTTTCTTTCTCTCTCTCTCTCTCTCTCTCTCTCTCTTTCTGGTTTTTTTTGGGGGGGAGCCACACCCGCAGCACATGGAGGTTCCCAGGCTAGGGGTCAATTCGGAGCCTTACCTGCCGGCCTACACCACAGGCACAGCCACGCGGGATCCGAGCCGCGTCTGTGACGGACACCACAGCTCACGGCAATGCCAGATCCTTAACCCAACAAGTGAGCCAGGGATCAAACCTGCAACCTCATGGTTCCTGGTCGGATTTGTTTCCACTACCCCAGGATGGCAATCCTGAGACTTGCAAAGTTTATTGTTTGTTTCGGGTTTTCTCCACCCCCTCTCCCTCCCGTTTCAGCTTTATGTTTTACTTTTTGGCCACACCCACGGGCAGCAAGTGGAAGTTTTTCCTGAGGCAGAGATGGAACCTGCACCACACAGGGGCAACCAGAGCCACCGCGTTGAGAAAGCAGGAGCCTTGACCCTGTTGGTCGTGGGCTTCCTTCTTCTTCTTCTTCTTCTGTTGTTGTTTTTTGGGTTTTTTTTGGGGGGGGGTTGTTTTCCTTTTTTTGTTTTGTTTTGTTTTGTTTTGGATGAGATTTCAGTTCACCCCCCCCCCCCAACACACACACACACTCATAGTGTTGCGTTGTACTTTCCCTCCATTGTGGTTGGTCAGTCATGCTGAAATCCATGTTTCTATGACCTGACCACCAGAGCATTTGCCCCAGGCAGCCATTTGTTCTCTTTGGACTTTGTCTCAGTCTATGCAGAGAGAGATTTTCATTTCCACTTTCCTAGGATCGACTGTATCCTTCTCTCCCTTCCTAAGCTTCTGGGCTTTGCTTGTCTGCTTTTGACAGACCGTCTCCGTCGGTAAGGGTGGCAGGTAAACCGACTCCTGCGTTGTCGTTCTCCGAGAGCTTGCCCGGTTTCGTTTTTGCCAGTCCCCGCCTACCCTCCCACCCTCCCTCTCTCCCTCCCTCCTCCAGCTCCGTGCAGGGAGGTGGGGTGGGGGTGGGGGAGAGAAGAGAAGGTGGAGGGGAACCTGAGATCTCTCTCGCTAGTGCCACCCTCACCGCGCCGGCTTCTCTCTGGAATTCCCAAGCCCAGGAAGGGACATGCTTGGGGGAGCGAGCGCGGCTCCTTCTAGGCAACAGCGAGAACCTCTTCCCAGCTCCTTCCCCGCCGCCGCCGCCGCCGCCGCCGCCGCCGCCGCCGCCGCCGCCCCCCTCTTTCCATCTGCTGCCATCACGCCACGCAGTGCCTTGCCAGGAGGCAGCTCCGCGAGGCAAGCTTCGCGGTCGTGCAGGACGCCTGGCGCCTCGGCCCCGGGAAGAGCTCGGGCATTTGGGTGGCCGGCGCTGTGTCGTTGTGTCGCCGCCGGCCGGCCGGCCTTCCGGATCTGTCCCGGTGACGTTGGTGGCGGTTGTCGCGTGCCATCTAGTGTCCGCTTTTATATCGTCCCTTCCCTCTGCAGCTTTGGGGACCTTCGCGAGGGATGTGACTCAGCCATCCGGCCTGAGTCAGAGTTCCGGGAGGCTGGCGACACTGGCGGCGACAGCTCCGGTGGCTCAGAGGCCTGGGAGTGTCCCTCTCTCACCGGAGATTGGGCCTGCAGGCCTGTGAGGGAGTGACTGTCACCGCGCTCCCCAGGCAGGCTCTGGGGCCGCCTGGCCGGGTCGACCAGCATCCGCTCTTGCCGCTCCGGCCCCGGGGACCGACCAGGCCTGGGCCGGGCCGCCTCCCTAGCGAGGGGAGAGGGTGTGCGGCGCCCGGGACTGCCTGTGCTCGGGTGGCCTGGCCTTGTCCCGGGTCGCCCTTTGGAGCGTGAATGACTCCCGCCTGCGGTCCCTCCAGCCTCTCATCCCCGAAGTGAGGAGCGGCCCGGGTTGTGCGCTGAGGGCGTTGGAGGGCGCGACAGGCTCGGTGGCCGGCACGCTTGTTTCCCGGTCGTCATGCCGGCATGGGCCCCTCCCCGCCTGCCCCCCGACTGATGGCTACCGCCGGCCCGTGCGGAGTCGTACTCACGAGGTCTAGACCGGCACAAGACGTGAGGGGTGGAGCGGAAAGGGTGGCTCGGGCCCCGGCGCCTTCCTTCGCGGGGTCCGTTCGTCGGAGGCGCCTCCGTGGAAACATTTTTTTTTCCAAGTCCTGATGGATCCGGAGACGGTGGACGGTACCCCGCCGGCCCCCTGCTCCCGGGTGTGGCCGGGAAGGGTGCACCTGGGCCTGAGGCGTGCCCATGTAGGGTCCCGGTCGTTGGACAAGACTTCGTTTCCCACGCTCTCATTTCCCGCCCCCCGCCCTCGGAGTGTTTCCCTGTCGGTCGGTCGATCGGTCGGGAGGTGGGGACCGGCCTGAGCTGGATGGTGTGTCCTGGATTTTGGGGGAGCCAAGTCCCCGTCTGGAGCTCCGGACAGACCGATACCTGCCCGCGTGGGCAAGCCGGGAAGGGCTTCCCCGGCTGGCCGGCCGGCTCCACCTCCTTCATGTCCCTGTCCCTTCCTTGCGGTCACGCTCCCCGGGTCGACCAGATGGCTCTGAGAGCGCTGGGTCTGGCGACTCTAGGGCAGGGCTGGGGGACAAGTGTCCGGATGGGGGTTCCGGGGATACCCCCACGTCCTGTGGGTGGGCCCCGCTGCTGGGCATGGACATTTTTCGCGGCCGAAATACGCCTTTTCTGTCACCAGGTAGATGCTGACACGATCCTCTTCAGCGCCTGTCGCTGGAGACCTTGGGCCTCTGGATGCACGTGGGGGGCTTTGGGCTTTCGGCTGCTGTCCAAGGCCTGACCCTGCCCTTTGCACCCCGCGTGGGGGCCGCTCGCCTGGGCCTGTGCGCCGGCTCTCACTTGTGCATCCAGCTGGCCCGTGCTGCGGTGTCTCCTCCGGTCTCTGGCTGACCCGAGGGCGGCAGGGCGCGTGGCCCTGTGGGGTCTTCTACCCTGTGTGCCTCCCTGCTGCGGGCACCCGGCGGCTCGGCTGGGACAACCCCACCCTGTTGGCTCCGTGCCACGTGTCAGGCGTTCTCCCTCCCGGGGTTGTCAGCCGCTGTCTCTCCCCTGAGAGAGGAAGGGGAGGAGGAGGAGGAGGAGGGGGTGCCGGTGAAGCTGAAGCAGGCCCCCGTGGTGATTGTCTTTGCTGGCCCTCCCTCCCCTCTTCTGGGCTCTTCCCTGGCTCTGCCAGGACTGATCGATGTGGTGATGTGGCGCTCTCCTGGGCTTGGGCTTAAGCCGCGCCAGATGAGGGACGGCCGCTCATGGTGAGCTGGGCCGCGCCTCTCATTCTGTCGCGGGCCCCTCGCTGCTCCTCCCCCACCTGCGGGTGGTGTGGGGGAAGGCAGGGGTGCGGCCTCCAGCCTGACCTCTGGTCTCCCGCCCTGCTGCCTTCGGGTGTCAGTCGGGGGGGGGGGGCCTGGGTCCTTTGGGACGCAGCAGGCATTCTCGCTTTGCCGCCTTGGCGTGTGCCTTGCGAGCGGTCCCTCCCCAAAGTGGGGGGGAGGCCTCCCTCGCTGCCATGCTTCGCATCCCTGCGGGTGCGTGAGCGTGCCTCCCCTGGTCCTCTGTGGTGCCCCTGGAGTACTCCGGGTTGCCTGTCAGATGCCCGAGGCCGAGCGGTGGTGTCGTTTTCCTCTCCCAGCGGTGAGTCCCCTCGGGTCCCCACTGTGGTGGTGGCGTGCCCCACGAGCAGCTTCCTAAAGCTCAGGGGAGGGGGTCGAGACGGTAAGGCAGGGGAAGCTTGTGTCCCCTCCCCGGGAGGGGCTCAGGTGGACCCCTTGTCATGGGTCTCCCTCACTGTGTGCCAGTGAGGGCAGCCCTTGGCCCTTGAGCGGCACGCCCCATGCTTCTCCCTTGACCGGGAAGGCTGCATGTGGTCGTGAGAGCGACCGCGGTGGGCCGGGAGATGTGAAGGGGGGGTCCCCGTCTGGCTTTCCGGACGTGGCACCCCTCCACCCACGTGGAAAAGTCTGAAAGGCAAGCCTGGTGGCAGCACAGACTCTTGCTCTCCCGGCTCTGACCGTGGACGCTCACATGGGCTGTGTGCTTTACCCATACCGCAGACCCCCCCCCTTCTGACTTCCCACTTTTTGGGAGTGTTCCCACTCCCGTGGGTCCCCGAAGGGGCGAACGATGGTGTGGGGGGCACGACGCGCCCTCGGTGAGAAAGCCTTCTCTAGCGATCTGAGAGGGGGGCCTTGGGGTACCTGGACCCCCCAGCCGCCGCCCCTCTGAAGTGTGCAAGGCAGTAGCTGCCGGTGCTACTTGCCACAGCGTGTGGGCAAGAGCCGCCCTCGCGCGAGGGGTGCGCTGGCCCCCGCGGTGGGGGCCAAGCGCTGCTCTTTTGCCTAATGCGGCCTGTACCTCCCCCCTCCGAGTTGGGGGAGGGTCACGCCGGGCCGGGCCGGGTTTTGGCATCCAGCGCCGGGCTGTGTGCTGCGTGGGCACGTGGTGCCCCTCCCCTTGGAAGGGGAAGTGGAGGAGGGGGATGCGCCCCGTCCCCCGGCGGCCTCTGCCCCTGCCTCCCCCGCTGCGAGCCGCCTGTCGGTTCTTCCCGCACTCGCCTGGGGTCGCAGCTGGTGGTGTGGAGGTGGTGAGCGAGCATGGTTCGGGCCGCCTCGCTCAGGAGCGTTTCCCCCAGGCGTCAGGCCCTGGAGGGTGGACTAGGTGAAGGACGGATGAGATGAGGGTGGAAAGATGGACGGATGGGTGAGATGAGGCGGACGAGCCCCCCCCCCACGTGGCAGGGGGGGGGAAGCCTTTGCACATGGGGCCCTGGTGGTGGGGCCGGGTCGTGGAGTGCTCTGGGGCGACTGAGGCCGCCTGGTGTCCCAGGTGTCATGGGACTGCCCTCGTGTGTGTGGTGGTGTGACCCCGTGCTGGTTTGCCTGGCGTGCCTGGGTCCTTTCTCCTCTCCCTGGGCAGGCACCCGCGTCCCTGCCTCACAGCCCTTGCCCCGTGTGCATTGCCGCCCTTCCCCGGTGCTGCCGGCCCTCCCCCTGCCCCGAACAGGTGACCGCCCTGCCTTGCCTGTGCCATGTCTCTCTCCCTCCCGCCCCCGTGTCAACCGGGGACCTGAAATGGCCTCACCTCGTGTGGGTGTCACCCCCTGGCCGCCGTGGCCGGGCGGGTGTCCCTGGGTGATGTGCTTCTCGGGTGTCCCCCTGTGCGCGGGGGGGTGGGGGAAGAGGGTTGGGCACGGCGGGTGCGTGTGGGGTGTGGGGGGTGGTCGTCGG
>NC_139392.1:40875000-40892500 GCF_054392235.1 Sus scrofa
ACACGTCCCAGCACTTGGGTGCATAGCATTTTATTTGGCCCGCGCCGCCCCGCCGCCCTTGCCGCGACAACGTTGCTGTCCCTGTATTAGGACGGTGAGGAGGTTCTTGTTGGTCTTCGGATGGCCGCACCCACGGTCTATGGAGCTTCCCAGGCTAGGGGTCGAACTGGTGTTACGGCTGCTGGCCTACGCCCGAGCCGCAGCCGTGCCGGATCTGAGCCTCGTCTCAACCCCCTGCGTGAGGCGAAGGATGGAGCCCGCAACCTCATGGTCCCTAGTCAGATTCGTTTCCTCTGTGCCACGAGGGAAAGTCCTGAATCAACGATGCACGGATTTAGGACGCTATGGAGGGATGCATTGGCCGGCCCCAGGTCATATGGGGTTCCGGAGCCAGGGATCCGATCCAAGTCCCAGCTGTGGCAACGTGATTACTTGAAAGAGGACCCTTTAAAGCCGGGGTGGGGGTGGCGGGAGGGGATGACACTGCATGCCATGGAGGCGCTCACCTGTCCTTTTTGTGGACACCTTTTCCGCGGTGGTGACAATGGATGCCCTGGCTGCCGTTCGGAAATGAAAGGTGAAGGCCAAGGTCCACGGTCCGTGGTCGGCGTGGTTCGTCTTCAAGGCCACGGATGAAGAAACGGGCTCCAGGAGGAAAGAGTCCAGGCCTTATGCCTGCCCTGCCTGGAGAATCCATGTCGCCACACAGCGATCCATCCCGATGCGTTCGTTGGTCCTGCGACGCCCCCTGCCGTAAGCTGCTTTTTATAGTCTCCGAAAAGGTCCGCCAGATGGCTCCCGGGGTGGGCCTGGGACGACCAAGTTCGGGGCCGGAAGAGGCCACTTCCAAGTGGGGGAGGAGTTACAAGTGGGTGGCAGACCTGAAGATAACCTGGAGGGGAGGAAAAAGGAGGGGAACCGTGACCGACCGAGCGAGCCGGAGGGGAGGGGAGGGGAGGGGAGGGGAGGGACGATGGGATGGCACCATCGGGAGTCCTGCTCAAAGAATTGGAGCCTCCTTGAGACATGCGACCACATCCATCATTCCAGAGGGAATGGAAGCGTCTTCCCCATGGTTGTACAATGATACATGTCCTTCAGAGTCCCTGAGAAAAAAAGGAATACAAGGCAAGATTTTGTCCGTGGAGGGAAGGGGGGGGGGGGGAGAACAGAGGCTCCAGACTTTGGATCTCTTGGCACAGGGGCCTCCTGCGCCGTATGGAAAGGACTGTTCCTAGGGTGCTCTCAGAATGGGATTTCTGGGTCCCACGAACCTTGTGTGTTGGACAAAGAGGCAGAAAGAGGGGTTCCCGGCTGGAAAGCCCAAACCACAGCTCTTCAGATGGGTAGGGAAGGGCAGACAGACTTCCGGCCCCAAGCAGTGATCTGGACCTCCAGAGGCCTTAGGACGACTTCACTGAGAACACGCAGAATACGACCCAGCCACAGCGTCCTCTATACCTAGCTCTGTTTCACTTTCTCTGTCTCTCTCCCCTCCTCCTCTTTCTCCCTCTGATTCTGCCTCTCACTGTCTGCCTATCCTCCGTCCCTCCCTGTCTGTCTCTGTCTCTCTCCCTCACAAGCACACCAAAGCGGGTCCCCCCCCCCCCCCCGGAAAGGACGGATGTGAGACGGACACCCTCTTCTTCCCGTCTTGAAAGCAGGAGAAAAACCTTCCTCTAGAAGCCCAAGTTCAAAGCCAGCTGTTTCAAGGAACGTCTGCCTCTGGCAAGGGGGAGGGGGAGGGCGAGGGGGAGGGCGAGGGGGCGGCCTGGAGGCAGCCTGGAGCACCCACGGCATGCATTCAGAAACCTCGTGCATCTCTCTTCCGGTGCTATCTTTTGGGGGCACGTGGTACTCTTGGGCAAGTCCTCCGAACGATAGTGGAAACAAACATCTGTCTTCTCTCCCACACCTGATGAATGCAGACAGACACACTGGAAGAGCACCCACCCCCCCTTTTCCCCCAAAGGACTCTTGTCACTGTACAGACGGGGGGGGGGGGGGGGGGGGCGGCACGGGGGTGTCACACGCAGTCTTGGTGGCTCGTCTATGTTTCCAATCCGCCCAGGCAGTGCAGGCGGCCACCACTGCTGCTGCCACCTCTCACCGATCGTTCATCCTGTCCGTCAGTGCTATGACAGCACTAAGCTCTTCAGGGAGAAAATGCTCCCTGCCTTTCCTCTCGGAGGGCACACTGAGGGCACCCACTCCCATTAACAAAGTTTATTCACCTTGACAGGAAGAAAAGAGCTTGGGGTTTCTCACACCGCTGCAGATGACACTTTCCTACCGACTCTGGAATTCTCTTGCTCATTCTCCGGTGGGCCCGCCCCCCCCATTTCAGGAGAGGGTGTTTGGTTCTGGGTTGGGGTGCGTGTGTGTGCGCGCGTGTGTGTGTGCGTGTGGGTGTGTGTGTCTGGGTGTGTCTGTGTCTTGCTTTTTCATTTTATTGGAATACAGTTGACTGACAAAGTTGTATGAACTTACAGGGTTGTTTCTGGGTGTTCGTCATGGCAGTGAAAGGAAACACCAGGATTTCCCTAGAAAGCCATCCCGTTCACCTGATCGGTGGCGTGAAGGACATTCACATCCTCCTTGAGTTTCGCATTTGAAAGTGAGGGGCGGGTGCGTGCAGCAGGTCCCCCCCCACCCCACCCCGCGCCCCGAACGTGCCTCCCGCAGTGGCACTAGGAGTGTGTGCAATGAAAGGGACAGGACACCAGACACCAGAGGACCATTCTGACCCTCCTTTCCTTCTCTCTTCGGAAAGCAGGAAATAAATCTCTTGGGTGAAAGAAAAGTGTGCTCCCTGCCACGAAATTTGGGGGGGGGGGGTGTCGGGTTGGCGATAAGGACTTCACTGCTCCCATGGCTCCTGCAATGTTCACGAATCCTCCAAATCCTCAAGGCAAGATGGTTCACAACCAATACATGAGCGAGCTGTCAGAGACACCAGGGACTGAAACACTCCGTATTAGGGAGGGGTCCTCACTCACTTTCATGCAAAGGCAGCGACAACAGCAGCCTTTTCAAAGATGGCTGCAGGCAAGAGGGTGGGGGAGATGATGGAGAAAGTGGTGGTGGCGGCGGCGGCGGCGGCGGCGGCGGCGGCGTGGCAGACTTGGATCACGTCCATTATGTTCATTCAACAAACAGTCGGGGCGACGGGAGAATGGCCGCTTGGTGGTCTGTGTTTCTCCAGGCTCCCTGACCCACTCCCTGCCCCACACCCCCAACCCCCCACACCCCCTTGGACATGGGCAGGAAGGTTTCTAGAGAAGGCAGTGCCTGACCTGCCGGCTCTGTCACCCTGGGGGGAGAACATTTCGGAGAGTCGCCAGAGGCTTCAGACTTCCTACCCCTCTCCCTCCCCCACTCTGAACCCTGGTAACTAGACTTCATTCAACCGACACTTAGGATGGGTCATCCAACTGTTCTCTCATGAAGGAAGGAAGGAAGGAAGGAAGGTGGGTCGGTGGGTAGGTGGGTGTGTTTTCTGCGTGGGGTGAAGCCTTCCCTCCCTCGATGCAAGCCTGATATCCTCACCTGTCACAGAGACTGGACCCCTAAAAAACTACTGTGTCCGGTTTTCTCCCATTTAGGGGGTTCCAGAGTGTGTGTGCGTGCGTGCGCGTGTGCGTGCGTGCGTGCGCGTGCGTGTGCGTGTGCGTGTGCGTGTGTGTGTGTGTGTGTGTGTGTTTTGAGGGCCACACCCACGGCATATGGAGGTTCCCAGATGACGGATCGAATCGGAGGCTTTAGCTGCTGGCCTCCTACACCACAGAAACAGGAATGCCAGGTCCGAGCCGCGTCTGGGACCAACACCACAGCTCACGGCAACACTGGATCCTTTACCCACTGAGCGAGGTGGACAGGGATCGAACCTGCAACCTCATGGTTCCTGGTCGGATTCATTTCCACTGCGCCATGGCGGGAACTCTGCTTTGTGGTTTTGGCGTTTGGATTCCAGAAGGTGGCGTAGGGGTCCCTGTTCGTCATCTATTGGATAGAGACTCGTGTGTGTATATGTTCATCCCATCCTCCTCATGGATCCCTCTCCCCCGCCCTCATGATTTCTTTTTCCCCCTCTGCTTTTTAGGGCTGCCCTCGTGGCATATGGAAGTTCCCAAGCGAGGGGTTGAATCGGAGCTACGGCTGCTGGCCTACGCCACAGGCACAGCCATGTGGGATCCGAGCCGCGTCTGCGACCGACACCACAGCTCACGGCACTGCCTGCCGGATCCTTACCGCCCCCCTGAGCGAGGCCAGGGATCGAACCCACACCCTTCCCTGCAAAGGTTCCTCGTCGGATGCGCTTCCATGGTGCCACGACAGGAACTCCCCCGTGATGGTTTTTTTTCACGCTGGTGTTCCCACCAACAAGGAAGGAATGGCCCAATATTCTGGAATCACCTAGAGGGGAAAAGACGCTGAAAAAGAAAGAACGGAGGGATAGATGGATGTAGATGGATCACTGAATCCCCTTGACTGTACACCTGAAACGAACACAACATTGTAAGCAAGCCCACTGTACGCCGAGCTAAAGCAACAACAACAACCAACAACCACAACAAACTTACATCTTAAAAAAAAAAAAAAAAAAAAAAAAGAAGATGTCCCCTGCAGTTCCCATCAGGGCTCAGCGGTAATGAACCCGACTAGGATCCGTGAGGATGTGGGTTCGATCCCTCCCCTGGCCTCGCTTGGTGGGTTAAGGATCCCGTGTTGCTGTGGCGGTGGGGTAGGCCCGCAGCTACAGTTCTGATTCGACCGTGAGTCTGGGAACTTCCATAGGGCTGGGGCGTGGGCGTTAAAAAAAGATATACTATATGCATACTATATACATATGTAGGAGTTCCCGTCATGGCTGGACGAATCCGACTAGGAGGCCTGAGGGTGCGGGTTCGATCCCTGGCCTCGCTCGTTGGGTTCAGGATCGGGTGTTGCCGTGAGCTCTGGTGTAGGTCGCAGACAGGGCTCGGATCCCGCGTTGTGCTGGCTCTGGTGTAGGCCGGTGGCTACGGCTCCGATTGGACCCCTAGCCTGGGAACCTCCATGTGCCATGGGTGCAGCCCTAGAAACAGAAAATAACTACGTGTGTGTGTCTGTGTGTGTGTGTGTGTGTCTGTGTGTGTGTGTGTGTGTGTGTGTGTGTGTGTGCGTGTGTCTGTGTGTGTCTGTGTGTGTGTGTATACAGATAGATATAGATATACAGATATAGATATAGATATATCACCTACCTAAAGGCCCAGGACTAGAGAAAGCATTGGGTCATTAGGATCTAAGAATCTTCTCCCCGCCCCCCAAATCCATCCATCCAACCCACCCTCCCTCCCTCTCTCCATCTTTCACTTTTCCTGATAAAGACAAAGGGACAAAAATTGTTTGTTTGTTTGTTTCTTTGTTTGTTCGTTTCTTTCTCAAAAGATGTACATCTACTTTGTAACTTATACCTCTGTCAGAGGGATGGAGAATCCTTGACCTTTTCCTCCCTACCCAAATCCTTCCAGAAGTCAGAAACTCAGTGGCTGGAAAACTGGACTGGATCCTGAAGTTTTTCCAGTTGCCTTCCATCTCTGGCTACAACTCTCTTCATGAGCGTTTCCCATTTTCTCCCACCCTTTGGACCTGGCATCCTTGTGGATGAGAACACGTATCGCTTGTCCCGAGGCCCTGAAAACGGAAGCTAGTGGAGTCCCTCGATGAACACATCAGAGAAATGGTCTCTGAGAGTGTCTCTGAGAGTGAAACCATCACCCTGTGTTCATTTCTCTAAGAGCCCCTCGGAAAGTTGGCCCCAACACCTGACGGCATTCTCAGAGGGGCCTTTCAAAAGACTGAAGGGGCGTTCCCGTCATGGCTCCGTGGTTAACGAATCCGACTAGGAACCGTGAGGTTGCGGGTTCGATCCCTGCCCTCACTCAGTGGGTTAAGGATCCAGCGTTGCCGTGAGCTGTGGTGTCGGTCGCAGACACGGCTCGGATCCCACGTTGCTGTGGCTCTGGCGTAGGCTGGCAGCTATGGCTCCGATTCGACCCCTAGCCTGGGAACCTCCATATGCCATGGGAGCGGCCCAAGAAATGGCAAAAAGACAAAACAAACAAACAAACAAACAAACCGACAAAACAAAAGACTGAAGGGACTTTCCCCTCTCCCTCTCTCTTCCCTCTGTCTCACTCACTGTCTCTGTCTGTCTCTCTGTGTCTCTCTCACACGCACACGCACACACACACAGAGTCACCGGCTCCGTTCTTCATATGTAACAGTTTGAAAGTTCCAGGAAAGGTTGGCAGCCCAAACCGGCCTTGGTACTCCAGCTCCAATTAAGTCTCAGAGACAGAGTTTTGGGGTGAAGCATAAAGAACAGCTTTATTGCTTTGCCAGGCTAAGGAGGCCACAGCAGGCTAAGGACCTCAAAACTGTGTCCTCCCTTGAGAGGGGATAGCAAGGGGTTCTATAGGTTTAGCTTAATGGTAGGCATGGGGGTGGCGGAGCTGTCTAGAAGCATCAGGGTGCTTGCATTCTTCTCCCTGGATAGGAGATTAGGATAGACCATTTCAAAGTCATCAAGGCTGGAGTCAGGTGGTCCATGGAATGTTTCCAGTGTCTTTGGGGTTATGGCATTTTGACCTTCTCTCTGGAGTGAAGATTGCTCATCCACGGGGCGGGCGTGGGGCGGGGGGTGGGGGGGGGTCGCAATCCTTAGGGAGTGTTTCAAGGGTAGAGAAAACACCAGGTTCACTACAACTCTGACTCGACAGTAGTCATTAGTCATAAGTTCGTGGGCCAAGGCAAGCCATAACCTAACGGAGACTATTTCAAAGTAGCTTTTAGCTGTAACAATGTCTCTGGCTCCAACACACCAGCACTCCGGGGCTTGAGCTTGGTTTCAGTTTCAGAGGAGGGAACTCTGGCTCCAAGGATTAACCCCTTCGTTCCTTTGGTTTCTGTGGGCCTGGTTCGGGGAGCCCATCCACATCACCGCCTTTTGAGAGGCCATCTGACAACTGTTTCACCAAAGCGACGTCATCTCAAAACAAGGAAACCAGTTCCATGAAATGGAGGATCTCTCCCTCCCTCTCCCTCCCTCTCCTTCTCACTCTCCTCTACCCACAGCTCATGGCAACGTGGGATTCGTAACCCAGTGAGCGAGGCTGAGCATGGAACCTGCCACCTCATGGTTCCTAGTTGCATTTATTTCCACTTCTGCACCACGATGGGACCTCCCCAGCACAGTTTTTCACACGTGAAGTTTCCCGGGACGTCTCGGAGGAGGCGGACCCCAAACGTGTCTCCATGCCCTATGTGGGTGATTCCTGTGAGGTAAAATGACTTAAGGACCGGCCCACACAAAAGGGACACTCTGGCCCTCCTTTCTGGCCCCCAGACAGCAGGAGATGAAAATCTCCTCCTCGTGCAAAGGAAGATGGCAAGTGAAGATGTCCATTCCCACACCAAGGCCAACATGCTCCAGAAGTTTTGCGGGGTTTCCCGGGTTGGGAAATGGCGGGGGCTCCTTTGGCCTGACACGAGGCGAGTTTCGTGCACACATCCTCCCCCACCCCCCTCCATGCAGTCTGCGAGGGGCAGCCTGAGGGTAGGGAAATTGGGGAAAGGGGGGAAAAAAAACACTTTCCCTAAAGAGAAGCTCCAGGAAAAGTCACCACCTCTGACTTGACTGGAGAGTTTCTGCATTTGAATGAAGTGATTGAACCCAGGCCCTGAGGCCTGGATCTTCCTGATCTCCCCTCCCCCCCTTCCCGGGCGTGAGTCCAGGCGATTTGGGAAGCGAGAGGCGGCGCAGCAGGGATGGCGGCCGGGGGTGGGGGGTGGGGCGGGCAGCTGGGGCCGGGAGTGGGGGGGTGCGGGACTAATGAACCAGCGCCTGCCTGCATGCCTGCCTGCCTGCCTGCCTGCCTGCCTGCCTGCCTGCTTGCCTGCCTGCCTGAACGAGCCCCTCCCCTCCCCCCCCACCCCCTCCCCACACCCACCCGCCTGAGGGCAGGGATGGGGCCTGAGAGCTAAGGGAAACTTCTTTGCTAGCTACTTGTCAGGGAGTGATCCCAGCTCAAAGTCCCTTTGCTTATTTCGGAACAAGGTCTGAGTCTCAGCTAGTACAGAGTTTCTGAATGTCTCGGCACATGGACTGGCCTGCACCAAACAAGCAGACAGGAAGAAAAATGAACACACAGAAATCCAGCTGGTCTCCTTCTCCCAGAGTCTCTCTTGGAGAAATTACCTTAAGCTCAGTGACTTTGCCCCGTCTCCCTCTGGTGCAAAGCCATCCCTGGAGGAGCCAGGTCTTACATGAGCAGGGCAGGGCAGGGCAGCACCACCCAGGTGAGCTGGAGAGTGGAGAGTCAAGTTGATAGATACCCCAAATGTGGCTGGCCAGGGGTCTGGGCTAGCATTCCGTGTGAACTCACACACCCAGGCACCTAGCACCGATTTCCCCATGTTCTTCCGACCCTGATTCTCACTCTTCTTCTGTCCCCCCCCCCCCCCCTTCCTTCGGCTTTTTGCCTTTTCTAGGGCCGCTCCTGCGGCATATGGAAGTTCCCCTGCCAGGGGTCCAATCGGAGCTGTAGCCGCTGGCCTGCACCAGACCCACAGCAACGCGGGATCTGAGCCACGTCTGCAACCTGCACCACAGCTCACGGCAATGCTGGATCCTTAACCCACTGAGCAAGGCCAGGGATGGAACCTGCAACCTCATGGTTCCTAGTCAGATTCATTAACCACTGAGCCACAATGGGAACTCTGACTCTCCCTCTTCCCTGCCTGATACCTTAAGAGCCTGATCGTTTGTGGGGAAATGAAATCCCAGCTGGCAAGAGCCACCTTATCTTCCCAGCACACGAGAAAAGAATAGGCGCAGGCTCACATCCATCTTATGTTTCTATGCCTTGCCCTGGCCCCACCGTTTCAGAAAGCTGTGTCCCTCCACCTGTCAAAAGCCAAAGCCCAGGAGTTCCCGTCGTGGAATAGTGGAAAGGAATCCAACCAGGAACCATGAGGTTGCAGGTTCGATCCCAGGCCTTCCACAGTGGGTTTAGGATCTGGTGGCATCACCTTGCGCTGCGGTGTAGGTTGCAGACGCAGCTTGGATCTGATGGTGCTTGTGACTGTGGCATACACCCCAGCAGTTGTAGGTCTGATTCGGCCCCTAGCCCGGGAACCTCCATATGATGGGGGGAGGGGGGGGGGGGAGGCTGCAGCCAAAGCCCAAGGAAGAAAGACAATCAGAATGTTGCGTGGAACTCCTGGAGACTTAACAACCACCACCAGTCATGACCATGGCTGTCAACCGACACCAGAGCCAAAGAAATGTCGGATCAAATAGGAACCTGCCACTTACACCAGTACTCACCACAATGCAGGACCACAAAAACAAAGGAACAAGAAACCAAAACTAAATAATTGCCCAGGAGCAGCAGGTGCAGGAAAAGCATGCTGACTCTCACCCCCCAGAAGCCAGAGGTAACCTATTTATCACCCCACACGCACACACCTCAGCACCACCAGCACCAGCACCCCCCCCCCCCACCCCAGGATCGAATCTGCATCCTCGTGGGTGCTCCTCAGCTTTGTTACCAATGAGCCACAATGGGATCTCCCCAATCCAGGTTTTTATGTTTCTTTTTTTTTTTTTTTTCCCCTTGCTTTCTTCGGGTGGCACTCACGGCACACGGAGGTTCCCAGGCTAGGGAATCAGAGCTTGAGCCACTGGCCTACACCACAGACACAGCAACACCAGGTCCGATCTGTGTCTGCAACCTACACCACAGTTCAGGGCAATGCCAGATCTTTCACCCACTGAGCGAGGCCAGGGATCAAACCAGCACTCTCATGGATGCTACTCAGATTCCTACCTGCTGAGTCACAATGGGAACTCCACTAAATACATAAATTTTTTCAAAGAGAGAGAGAGAGGGAGAGTGTGTGTGTGTGTGTGTGTGTGTGTGTGTGTGTGTGTGAGAGAGAGAGAGAGAGAGGTCTGGTATCACTTGGGGAAAAATAAAATTATGCTTGGAGAAAAATACCTGTCCCTAGAGATCATTCACAATGGCTTGTTCTGCCTGTTCATTTCTCTCTTTCTTCCCTTTTCTTTTTTCCTTCCTTTTCTTTTCCTTTCGCATCTGTCTGTGCCGTGTGTGTGTGTGTGTGTGTGTGTGTGTGTGTGTGTGTGTGTGTGTGTGTGTGTGTGTGTGTGTGTAGTCTTCTTTTAGGGCTTCACATGTGCCATTTTGTAGGTTCCCAGGTTAGGGGTCAATGCTAGTCGGGTTCGTTTCCACCGAGCCACAACGGGAATTCCTGCCTTGTGCTTCTTTATCTTTGCTCTGTTACTAGGTGCTAGGGATTCCTTTTTGTTAAGTCCAGTCACTTAAATAAGGGTGTTTGCAGGGTTGCCTAAAGCATCAAAAATGTATTTTCTCATTAAATATTGGAATGTGGGGAGTTCCTGTTGTGGCTCAGTGGTAACAAACCCGACTAGTATCCATGTATGCCGGTTCGACCCCTGGTTTGGGAACTTCCGTATGCCACAGTTATGGCTCTAAAAAATCCTCTCTCTCTCTCTCTCTCTCTCTCTCTCTCTCTCGATAATATACACATACACACACACATCCATACGTACATACCTATGTACACATATACATATACATTGGAATTTGGTCTGCCATCGATGAGATGCTCCCTCTTTGTGTGTTGTTCATTTTGTTTTTTGTTTTTTAGGAGTGCACCCTCGGGATATGGAAGTTCCCTGGGCTAGGGGTTGAAGAATCGGAGCTGTAGCTGCTGGCCTGCACCTCAGCCAGAGCTATGCCCTGCCAGATCACCCGATCTGAGCTGAGTGGCCACGTCTGTCACCTACACCTACCTCCCCCTGAATGAAGACGTATTTTCAATACATCTCAAGTGGAGAAAAACTTGCTAAAAATCACTTTATTTGTCATGGAAACCATATCTTCTAGCAGACATGGCACAAAAGCCAGTGTTTATGGTCATCACACCACAGACATCAGAATTCCAAGCTTCTAGGGGTTTCTTGGGGGTGGGGTGGGGTGTGTCCCCAGGGCCTGTGGAAGTTCCATGCCCACCCCTCTGCCACCACCCAGGGATCCTTCGCCCTGGGTGGGTGGGGGGAGGGAGAGGGTATCTCAGCAGAAACGATCTTATCTTACGGGGTTTATGGATGGCTAGAAGCATGTGGTTCTGTTCATCTCATGCTTGAGGTTTCGGTTTTTGCCCTCCTACCTACCCAATGGTCGGCAGATGGAATTCTTCTGGTTTTCTCTGGCCATCCCTCTCCTCGAACTCACGGGTCCAGTTTTTCTCCCACATTTGACTTTTCCGGGAGATCCACAAAAGGAAGCGCCAACCCTTGACATCCACCGACAAGAGATCACCACCCTCTGCCCCTCTTTAGCCCCTTCTCATCCTCATGCCTGCCTGCACACATCGGAGACATTTCCAAGTGCCCAGGAGGATCCTTGGACCCTGACACCTCGAAATCTTCCCTGAGCAGCAGTGCTCGGGACTCAGACCTGGGGTTTATCACGGGCTCCAACCACGACCTTTGGTTTTCCTGGGCTGGGAGATCGGTTTCATGAGATGGAACCGGCTGCGGATTCAGCTTCTGGATCTGGACTGTGAAACGTTGTACAAGACTTTTTTCAAGGCATGACTGTAGGGGAACAAAACCTTGCGGCCCGCCCCCCGCCACATCCCAGATGTCACATGAGCACGGGGAGGAATTCTGTGGAGCTGGAAACAACCATGACCCAAAAGAACACAGGAAGGAATTCCTGTCATGGCGGGGCAGAAACGAATCGGACTAGGAATCACGAGGTGGCAGGTTTGATCCCTGGCCTCGCTCAGGGGTTTAAGGATCTGGCATTTTTCCGCGAGCTGTGGCATAAGGTCTCAGATGTGGCTCGGATCCCGCCGTTGCTGTGGCTGTGGCTCAGGCTAGCAGATGCAGCTCCGATTCAACACCAAGCGTGGGCGCGCGCGCGCGCGCGGGGGGTGGGGGGGAGGCGGGGAGGGAAGCAAACCTCCTAAGAACGACGAAAGTGCAGTTAGGAAACAGAAAATGATGATCCCGGAAGTCCACTTGAATGTGGTTGGGAGACATGCGTAGGACCACACCGCCACCGTGTGAGAGACCAGTGCAAGACAGCTGAACAATACAAAGCGGGGTGGGGGGTGGGGTGCTTGGCGGGGGTTGGAGGAGGAGGAGGAGGAGGAGGAGGTGGGGGGAGACGGCGGCACTGGTGCTGGGCAAAGGTGCCTCTGGGCGAGGACTTTGGTGACCATATTCTCATGGCAGGCTTGAGAGCCCAAAAGATGACATGGTGGAGGCTGAAGTTAAGTTTGGTCAAAAGGAAAACAACCATGAGAAAAGATGCATCCACCCACACCTAGAAAAGATATCGTGCCAGGAATGGGAGCCCTGTTCCAATGGCTCTTCCTGGGATTGTGGGAAATGAATCGATAGCAAGAAGATGCTTTCACATCCATGTCTTCAATGACTCCTGTACTAAGTGCGTCGTGGTTTTGCCAGTTTGGCAGAGTTGTGGAATGTCATCCGGCAATTGCATCTCCCCTGCCCAACCAGCAAGATGGAGTTGTTCTTTTTTTTTTTTTTTTTTTTTTTTCCTGCTGCACTGCCTTTCCTGTGCCAGGGATCGAACTTGAGGCTCAGCTGTGACCTAGGCACAGCGGGAACTCCAAGATGGATTTCTTTTTCCTTCTTTTTCTTTCCTTCCTTCCTTTCTTCCTTTCTTTCTTTTCTCTCTCTCTCTTTCTTTTTCTTTTCTTTCTTTCTTTCTCTTTCCTTCCTTCCTTTCTTCCTTTCTTTCTCCTTTCTTTTTCTTTCTTTCTTTCTTTCTTTCTTTCTTTCTTTCTTTCTTTCTTTCTTTCTTTCTTTCTTTCTTTCTCTCTCTCTATCTTTCTCTTTCCTTCCTTTCTTTCTTTCTCTTTCTTTCTTTCTTTCTTTCTTTCTTTCTTTCTTTCTTTCTTTCTTTCTTTCTTTCTTTCTCTCTCTCTCTCTCTCTCTCTCTCTCTTTCTGGTTTTTTTTGGGGGGGAGCCACACCCGCAGCACATGGAGGTTCCCAGGCTAGGGGTCAATTCGGAGCCTTACCTGCCGGCCTACACCACAGGCACAGCCACGCGGGATCCGAGCCGCGTCTGTGACGGACACCACAGCTCACGGCAATGCCAGATCCTTAACCCAACAAGTGAGCCAGGGATCAAACCTGCAACCTCATGGTTCCTGGTCGGATTTGTTTCCACTACCCCAGGATGGCAATCCTGAGACTTGCAAAGTTTATTGTTTGTTTCGGGTTTTCTCCACCCCCTCTCCCTCCCGTTTCAGCTTTATGTTTTACTTTTTGGCCACACCCACGGGCAGCAAGTGGAAGTTTTTCCTGAGGCAGAGATGGAACCTGCACCACACAGGGGCAACCAGAGCCACCGCGTTGAGAAAGCAGGAGCCTTGACCCTGTTGGTCGTGGGCTTCCTTCTTCTTCTTCTTCTTCTGTTGTTGTTTTTTGGGTTTTTTTTGGGGGGGGGTTGTTTTCCTTTTTTTGTTTTGTTTTGTTTTGTTTTGGATGAGATTTCAGTTCACCCCCCCCCCCCAACACACACACACACTCATAGTGTTGCGTTGTACTTTCCCTCCATTGTGGTTGGTCAGTCATGCTGAAATCCATGTTTCTATGACCTGACCACCAGAGCATTTGCCCCAGGCAGCCATTTGTTCTCTTTGGACTTTGTCTCAGTCTATGCAGAGAGAGATTTTCATTTCCACTTTCCTAGGATCGACTGTATCCTTCTCTCCCTTCCTAAGCTTCTGGGCTTTGCTTGTCTGCTTTTGACAGACCGTCTCCGTCGGTAAGGGTGGCAGGTAAACCGACTCCTGCGTTGTCGTTCTCCGAGAGCTTGCCCGGTTTCGTTTTTGCCAGTCCCCGCCTACCCTCCCACCCTCCCTCTCTCCCTCCCTCCTCCAGCTCCGTGCAGGGAGGTGGGGTGGGGGTGGGGGAGAGAAGAGAAGGTGGAGGGGAACCTGAGATCTCTCTCGCTAGTGCCACCCTCACCGCGCCGGCTTCTCTCTGGAATTCCCAAGCCCAGGAAGGGACATGCTTGGGGGAGCGAGCGCGGCTCCTTCTAGGCAACAGCGAGAACCTCTTCCCAGCTCCTTCCCCGCCGCCGCCGCCGCCGCCGCCGCCGCCGCCGCCGCCGCCGCCCCCCTCTTTCCATCTGCTGCCATCACGCCACGCAGTGCCTTGCCAGGAGGCAGCTCCGCGAGGCAAGCTTCGCGGTCGTGCAGGACGCCTGGCGCCTCGGCCCCGGGAAGAGCTCGGGCATTTGGGTGGCCGGCGCTGTGTCGTTGTGTCGCCGCCGGCCGGCCGGCCTTCCGGATCTGTCCCGGTGACGTTGGTGGCGGTTGTCGCGTGCCATCTAGTGTCCGCTTTTATATCGTCCCTTCCCTCTGCAGCTTTGGGGACCTTCGCGAGGGATGTGACTCAGCCATCCGGCCTGAGTCAGAGTTCCGGGAGGCTGGCGACACTGGCGGCGACAGCTCCGGTGGCTCAGAGGCCTGGGAGTGTCCCTCTCTCACCGGAGATTGGGCCTGCAGGCCTGTGAGGGAGTGACTGTCACCGCGCTCCCCAGGCAGGCTCTGGGGCCGCCTGGCCGGGTCGACCAGCATCCGCTCTTGCCGCTCCGGCCCCGGGGACCGACCAGGCCTGGGCCGGGCCGCCTCCCTAGCGAGGGGAGAGGGTGTGCGGCGCCCGGGACTGCCTGTGCTCGGGTGGCCTGGCCTTGTCCCGGGTCGCCCTTTGGAGCGTGAATGACTCCCGCCTGCGGTCCCTCCAGCCTCTCATCCCCGAAGTGAGGAGCGGCCCGGGTTGTGCGCTGAGGGCGTTGGAGGGCGCGACAGGCTCGGTGGCCGGCACGCTTGTTTCCCGGTCGTCATGCCGGCATGGGCCCCTCCCCGCCTGCCCCCCGACTGATGGCTACCGCCGGCCCGTGCGGAGTCGTACTCACGAGGTCTAGACCGGCACAAGACGTGAGGGGTGGAGCGGAAAGGGTGGCTCGGGCCCCGGCGCCTTCCTTCGCGGGGTCCGTTCGTCGGAGGCGCCTCCGTGGAAACATTTTTTTTTCCAAGTCCTGATGGATCCGGAGACGGTGGACGGTACCCCGCCGGCCCCCTGCTCCCGGGTGTGGCCGGGAAGGGTGCACCTGGGCCTGAGGCGTGCCCATGTAGGGTCCCGGTCGTTGGACAAGACTTCGTTTCCCACGCTCTCATTTCCCGCCCCCCGCCCTCGGAGTGTTTCCCTGTCGGTCGGTCGATCGGTCGGGAGGTGGGGACCGGCCTGAGCTGGATGGTGTGTCCTGGATTTTGGGGGAGCCAAGTCCCCGTCTGGAGCTCCGGACAGACCGATACCTGCCCGCGTGGGCAAGCCGGGAAGGGCTTCCCCGGCTGGCCGGCCGGCTCCACCTCCTTCATGTCCCTGTCCCTTCCTTGCGGTCACGCTCCCCGGGTCGACCAGATGGCTCTGAGAGCGCTGGGTCTGGCGACTCTAGGGCAGGGCTGGGGGACAAGTGTCCGGATGGGGGTTCCGGGGATACCCCCACGTCCTGTGGGTGGGCCCCGCTGCTGGGCATGGACATTTTTCGCGGCCGAAATACGCCTTTTCTGTCACCAGGTAGATGCTGACACGATCCTCTTCAGCGCCTGTCGCTGGAGACCTTGGGCCTCTGGATGCACGTGGGGGGCTTTGGGCTTTCGGCTGCTGTCCAAGGCCTGACCCTGCCCTTTGCACCCCGCGTGGGGGCCGCTCGCCTGGGCCTGTGCGCCGGCTCTCACTTGTGCATCCAGCTGGCCCGTGCTGCGGTGTCTCCTCCGGTCTCTGGCTGACCCGAGGGCGGCAGGGCGCGTGGCCCTGTGGGGTCTTCTACCCTGTGTGCCTCCCTGCTGCGGGCACCCGGCGGCTCGGCTGGGACAACCCCACCCTGTTGGCTCCGTGCCACGTGTCAGGCGTTCTCCCTCCCGGGGTTGTCAGCCGCTGTCTCTCCCCTGAGAGAGGAAGGGGAGGAGGAGGAGGAGGAGGGGGTGCCGGTGAAGCTGAAGCAGGCCCCCGTGGTGATTGTCTTTGCTGGCCCTCCCTCCCCTCTTCTGGGCTCTTCCCTGGCTCTGCCAGGACTGATCGATGTGGTGATGTGGCGCTCTCCTGGGCTTGGGCTTAAGCCGCGCCAGATGAGGGACGGCCGCTCATGGTGAGCTGGGCCGCGCCTCTCATTCTGTCGCGGGCCCCTCGCTGCTCCTCCCCCACCTGCGGGTGGTGTGGGGGAAGGCAGGGGTGCGGCCTCCAGCCTGACCTCTGGTCTCCCGCCCTGCTGCCTTCGGGTGTCAGTCGGGGGGGGGGGGCCTGGGTCCTTTGGGACGCAGCAGGCATTCTCGCTTTGCCGCCTTGGCGTGTGCCTTGCGAGCGGTCCCTCCCCAAAGTGGGGGGGAGGCCTCCCTCGCTGCCATGCTTCGCATCCCTGCGGGTGCGTGAGCGTGCCTCCCCTGGTCCTCTGTGGTGCCCCTGGAGTACTCCGGGTTGCCTGTCAGATGCCCGAGGCCGAGCGGTGGTGTCGTTTTCCTCTCCCAGCGGTGAGTCCCCTCGGGTCCCCACTGTGGTGGTGGCGTGCCCCACGAGCAGCTTCCTAAAGCTCAGGGGAGGGGGTCGAGACGGTAAGGCAGGGGAAGCTTGTGTCCCCTCCCCGGGAGGGGCTCAGGTGGACCCCTTGTCATGGGTCTCCCTCACTGTGTGCCAGTGAGGGCAGCCCTTGGCCCTTGAGCGGCACGCCCCATGCTTCTCCCTTGACCGGGAAGGCTGCATGTGGTCGTGAGAGCGACCGCGGTGGGCCGGGAGATGTGAAGGGGGGGTCCCCGTCTGGCTTTCCGGACGTGGCACCCCTCCACCCACGTGGAAAAGTCTGAAAGGCAAGCCTGGTGGCAGCACAGACTCTTGCTCTCCCGGCTCTGACCGTGGACGCTCACATGGGCTGTGTGCTTTACCCATACCGCAGACCCCCCCCCTTCTGACTTCCCACTTTTTGGGAGTGTTCCCACTCCCGTGGGTCCCCGAAGGGGCGAACGATGGTGTGGGGGGCACGACGCGCCCTCGGTGAGAAAGCCTTCTCTAGCGATCTGAGAGGGGGGCCTTGGGGTACCTGGACCCCCCAGCCGCCGCCCCTCTGAAGTGTGCAAGGCAGTAGCTGCCGGTGCTACTTGCCACAGCGTGTGGGCAAGAGCCGCCCTCGCGCGAGGGGTGCGCTGGCCCCCGCGGTGGGGGCCAAGCGCTGCTCTTTTGCCTAATGCGGCCTGTACCTCCCCCCTCCGAGTTGGGGGAGGGTCACGCCGGGCCGGGCCGGGTTTTGGCATCCAGCGCCGGGCTGTGTGCTGCGTGGGCACGTGGTGCCCCTCCCCTTGGAAGGGGAAGT